>NW_027186540.1:14846073-14924574 GCF_028583685.1 Petaurus breviceps papuanus
AGAAAGAAAGAAAGAAAGAAAGAAAGAAAGAAAGAAAGAAAGAAAGAAAGAAAGAAAGAAAGAAAGAAAGAAAGAAAGAAAGAAAGAAAGAAAGAAGGAAAGAAAGAGGAGAGAAAGAGACTGTGTGTGTGAGTGTGTGTGTGGTAATCTACCCAAGCTGGGAGTTTAATTGCTAAATATCCTGTATGCTATCCTGAGTTAACACCCTTTTGGTAATTATTAGATGCCTGATGATTGCCTCGTTTCATCCCAGCACATTGGAATCCAGGACCTGAGTCTAGCCTGTTCATTCCATTTGGCAAAGGCATACTTGGCAGCCTTTTTCAGGGCTGCTCGTCTATCTCTGGTGCCCACCTGATTCACCCAATGTTTACCTGTGGCTCCAAGAAGCTGTAGCTTATCCAGGAGCCCTACCCCAATAAAGCATCTCAACAGACAGGCTAGATTGAGGGTAACCAATAAGCCTCAAACCATGGGTGAGTTAGGTGGGTGTCTACCCTAGGCATGTGAAGGCTTTCCCCAGTGGAATGTGTGGATGAGAACAATTTGTTCCAATGGCCATGATGGTTGCTGAAGCCTGCACTATGATGCACTTAGAACTTGGTCAGATATTGAAGACTCCAAGATCATTCACCAAATCACTAGTCATCTGGACTTTTGCCTTGCCTCTGAACTCTAATTGAGTCTGAGAGAGCAAGGCTAACAATTTTGTGCAATTTTGCCTCAAGTGAATCCAATTCACATACAAGTCAAGATATTACCCCATGATGTCACTGGTTTGCTTTGATAAAGGAAGGACAAATAGTAGTTGTAATTAGGATCATGGATGAGGTGGGGGAAAGCTGAAGCAGATACAGGGCATGGGGTGACTGCATGGACCAAGAGAGAAACAGGATAGCCTTGTGGAAAGCACTCTTCTGTTACTATATGGTGTGTACTCTCAAAGGAACACAGTAAGTCCCCACTAATGAAGAGTGACTAAATTCTCAGTGAATGCTGAGGAAAGCTACAAGGGAGAGTAAATAAAATACCAGGTCCAACATTCCATGCTGGTTGTTAATTGTCATGCAGAAGATGAACTATCAGAAAAAAAAAAACAAAGTAAATTGGTCATATACATTCACCAACAAGAGAAAGAATTTTCTTTTTTTATGGACTGTGAAACCTGAGGAGCAATTAATGAAACTGATAACAGCATTTTTAAAAGGCTATGGTGGAGGTAGCTAGGTGGCACAGTAAATAGAGCACCAGCCCTGGAGTCAGGAGGACCTGAATTCAAATCTGGCCTCAGACACTTAACACTTACTAGCCATGTGACCTTGGGCAAGTTACTTAACCCCAATTGCTTTATTAAAAAAAAAGAGTGAAGAAGAGGCATAGGAACCTATGGTTAAAAAAAAAATCTACTGCTCCTTAGAGTGTGATTTCTTCCTCGGAGGTAGTAGGGGATGAGTGGGCTTTCACCACCAAGAAACTGGAGAGGTTACAAGAGAATTCAAACAACAGCCTAATGAGTCACTGGAAATGGGGGTGCTAAGACCACAGTGCAAAGGATTGCTGCAGGCCCTCCCTCTGTAGAATTCCATAAAATGGGGAAGTTTAGATGACTTAATTTTAAGGAGGCAGTTGAGTAAGTTATTCACTACAAAGGGACAAGCCTTTGTCCCTTTGAAAGAAGTTAAAATAGAGAATGACAGTTAACTTGCCCCATGGAGTGCAAGTTATGGCTGACTGCCATTGCAGTCAGCTCCCCATGTGGATCTATAAGGGAGTAGGCATGTTCCTAAAGGAAATGGGTTTGGGGTCTGCCACACCCAATGACCAACCTGCTTCTGAAATAATTAGATCAGGATAGAAACTAAGCTGGAAGACTTCAGGATTTCACTACTGGCCACCAGTCAGACAGGTATGGGCTCATCAACTAGTGAAGTTTGAGCAGGACAATATTGTCAGGGTCCAAAAATGTAGTTAGTGTATACAGGTGTTATGGGAATGGGTAAAGGAGACAAAAAAATATGTCCCAAGATGTAGACAGAGGGGAATAATACTCTCTTCCAGAAGGAATTTGACTGCAGCTTCTGAAACCCAGAGTTTTGAGAAATAAATTGATGGTTGCCCTGTAGATTTGCATGTAAAACCAGCCTAAGCCTAAAGCAGCCCTTAAAGCCCCCTTTCCAATTTGGATCATTGAGGGGGTCTACAGGGGAGGTCATAGAGAAAACAAGTATCAGCAGCTCTTAGGAGTCAGTACCTATATGGGCCTTTGAGTAACTTCTGCAGGTAGGGACGAAAGGAAATCCTTCAAATTGCCTGGATCATCCCTCATAGGTAACACTAAACAACATAGGGTCCCAGATGGAAGGATACAAAAGATATTCCTTATTTAGTGATGGAACCAAGTGAAGTTGTTCCCATTGGATCCTTCTGACCCTCTGGGACCCAAATTTTTTGAGATCTCTGTCCATAAAGATCATGCTGAGTGGAACTTTGACAGGCACTAGGGGGTAGACAGAATAAATTACCACTGAGCTTCTAGAGCTACAAGTCCCCCAAAATGGCCATTTATTATACCACTTTTGAAAAGCAGTTAAGTGGACTTCCAAGTCATGTGACCAACAAAATGGAGCACTAGACATTTCTTTACTGATTCTCACAATCTCACAAACTTCTTCAAAAATAGAAATTATGCATCAAGAGATAAAACAATTTTATTGGTCTCCATGATCTGGGTCACAAAAAATACATAGAAAAACTCAATAAACTAATAGCAGAGAATGCCAGTACTTCCTTGCTCTCAAAAGCAATCTCAGTCAGCAGGTTCCTCCCCCACTGCCCACCATGTATTGGGCAAAAAGGACTGCAATACCCTCACATGCAATTGTAATAGAAATCAATTCTATGTTCCACTCTCTCTTCTCCCAGGGCCAAGAGATCCAAACTCTGTGTGACAATAATTTGCTCAGGCTGCTATGGTGTCATGGCAGCACTCAGTGCTGCTGGACAGGCGAAATGAGGAATAAAAGGAAGCAGGGAGGGGACTTGGAGCTATTTGTCACTCCATTATTCCTGAGGGGAAAAGCACAGCACCAGCTGGAGCCAGTTCTGTCCCCAGCAAAGTCAGTTGGAATGGACACCAAAGCTGGTGAGCCATGAATTGCCCAGAATGGGAGGAGAGTGAGAATTTGGAGATCTAGACCCTAGAGAATCTGCAATCGGAAGGGAATCGGAAATGAGAAATATGGGGAAATAAGGAGAAAAGACTGAAATTAGCAAAGATATCAGGAGAAAGAAAATTCAAAGACCTTGAGCATACATATATATATATATGTCAACAGGGGAAACATTAACAGCAGAAGAAAACATATAGCCTCCAGGTCAAGTAAAAAAGTTCAGTCATTTATGAATAAGCATCCTAAGACAAATGAAAATGAATCAAGACCTACTGAGGCAGAGGACTCTGACAATTCTGAAGACAGCATGGAACCACTACAGGATGTTACTGAAAGGTTTAGAAAAAAAGAAGTAGGAATTGTGAGAGCAGCATTTATGTTCTACACCGCAGAAATAACTGGAAGAACAGAAAAACTTGAATCTTTGGTGGTAAATCTGAACAAAGAATCAAACAAAAGACAATCTGAAAGAACAGAAGCAAAATGTTGTTAACATTAAGATAGGATACAAGGAACAACTTAAGGATAATTAGTCTCTCAGAAGAACAGAAATCAAAAATTCTGGAAAACATAATACAAGAAAACTGAATATAGAAAACAAAGTACCAATCAAAAACTACCATAGACTGACTCTAGGAAAAAAGAAAAACAAAAATAAAAACTCTAAGTTGCAAACCCCAAGACAAATAGTGGTTACATTTAATAGCATATTCCTGAGAGAAGCGGACCTCAAGATGCAGCCTGAAATGTTCTACCTCGCCTAAACATAGAAAATAGACATTCAATAATAGGTCATTTGAAACATCCCTAGAAAGAAAACCAGGCCTAGAGATATTATTTGCTTCTCCAACACTTAGCACAACAGAAATACAAGAAAGATAAATATAGCAACCAAAAGCAACAATAAAAGAAAATAACAACAGAAATACCATTAAGAAATTTCTTTCTAAATGTACACGAGGAAACAATGGTGAAAGCAAAAGTCAAACAAAAGTGAGGGAGGAGAAACATGGTGGAGAAAAGTAACATGGACTAAATCACAACATTCCACCTATAGGCAAATCAGTGTATTTTGTTTGTTTTTGCAGGACTGGACTGCAGAATGGAAACGTACATAACAGAGGAGAGGGCAAGGAAAAATAGAGGGGAACACGTAATGTAGCCTAATTAGGTCAAAGATTATGAAGGAAAAATAACTTCTGTAGTTTCTTAGGGAGAAGAGAGACTATAGGAGATTGGGAAGGCAAAGGTCTTCCTTTAAAAATCTTTGAACTGATCCATAATTGATTACAAATCAGGGACATAAGAAGATTCCTATTTAGAGCAATATCCTTTCTTTATCTAAAAAGTTAATAGTTCTCTGTGGAATGGCTAACTCCCATTTCTATTCTTAATTTATTGAAAACTGGATTACTCACAGAAACATAATTCACTTGTATTATTTTAGATGTATGGGATATTCATGGGCTTTGGGGAAAATATCATTTGGAACAGCAATATTTTAAATAAGAAAATAAAAACACTCATTTTTCCCTTTTACCAAAAACATATTTCTGGCCAATGTTTTCCCCCAGCTTTTCAACCATATGGCTGACTTTCTATGACTGATGTGACATGGTGGTACATTTTAGTTGAAAAGTTGGGTTTTATTTTTTGTGACCAGTATAAATTGCATTTGTCTTAAAAGAGGAGGCAAAGCAAAGCCTGTTATCCACAAAAGAGGTCTTTTTATATTTTCTAGCTGTCCTTTGGCATATTGATGGTCAGAGAAATGAAAACACATTAAACTTTTCTCCAGTGGACAAACCACCAAATCTAGAGGATGCATTGAAATGGACGAGATTTTTGTTTGCCTAAAGTACAGAATCTGGCTCCAGGCCACCAACACAGTTCAGAAAATTACTTGTAAAATGTTTAAGTGAACAATGCATCAGTATGTCACACTCAGTTTTACTTTCATATGGTATCACATGAAGCCATTTATTTACCAGTCTCTAACAGGTTGAAGTTAATGTATTGCCTTTGTTCACTTTAAAATGAATTTAGAACTAGTAGAAATTAATCTGCTAGAATACAGGAAAATATTTAATTCATATTACAGGCTCTTTTTATGTTTTAGAGTCTCAGAGACTTCTGTTTATAGAATGTACATATGAGTTAACCATGAAGTATTGATACGATTGTATTTTGTTTTCATCTGTGAGTATATTTCATATTCAGTTGCCAGTAGAGAGAAGCTTACAATTAAGGAAATGTACATTAGAAGGAGGGCATGTAAAGAAAAGGTATTCTATTATGGAACAGGAGGAATGAGGTGGGAATAGAAAACAGCCTTAAAGAATTAAGGCTTGGGGTGGCTAGGTGGCCCAATGAATAGAGCATCAGACCTGGAGTCAGGAGGACTTGAGTTCAAGTCCGGCCTCAGACACTTGACACTTACTAGCCATGTGACCTTGGGCAAGTCACTTAACCCCAATTGCCCTGCCTTCCCCCCTCCAAAAAAACAAAAACAAACAAAAAAAGACTAAAACATCCTCTGAAGGGGGCAAATTTCAAGGGAAATCAATTCCATAACTAATATGTATATAATCAAAATTATATCATTTGTTGAAGTTTTTGGATATTGTAATTAATTTCCTCTACTGCTGCTTCATATATTTTTAACCACATTGACAACCATTTTCCTATTTAGTATGCATTCCTTGATTTTTTTAAATCTCTTTAAATTTTCAGATTTTTTTTTCAGAATCATAAATCCACTTCTTATTCTTACCCTAATTTCATTGTTATATTGGAGAAAAGTATCAATTTAATTTTTTGTTGTTGTTCAGTCATTTCAGTTACATCCAACTCTTTATGACCACATTTGGGGTTTTCTTGGCAAAAATACTGAAGGGGGCTGCCATTTCCTCCTCCAGTTTATTTTACAGATGAGGATCTGAGGTAAACAGAGCTAAATGACTTGCTCAGGGTCACACAGCTAGTAAATATCTGAGGCCAGATTCAAACTCATAAAGATGAGTCTTCCTGACTCCAGACCTAGCACTCTATCCACTGTGCTACCTGGCTACAAAAATGAGAAGCATATTCAACATGAAATGAATCCATCACCATCAACGCACTACACATCACCCTTCAAACATACAAAAGAGTGGCAAGCTTAAGAGATTTACTTTTATGTAACATCTGCCACTTAATAAGAAGCCTTAATTCCTTTAGAAAATAGCTTTTTTTAAAAAAATATAACAATTGCTTATAGGACACCATGGATGAAGTTAAAAGTCCATTCTCTCAGGGTGTAGCATTTGATTCATCTTCAATGGTTTAAAGAAGCAGGTTACCCTCTAGTGATTACATATAACTATATATATATATATATATAAAACAGTTAACTTTCATATATTTCTAATTATGCACCAGGTACTGTGATAAGCACTTTAAAAATATTTTCTCATTTAACAACCCTGGAAGGTAGGACCTATTATTATCCCTATTTTACAGATGCCCATGGTCACACAGCTAGTAAGTGTATGAGGTCAGATTTGAAAATAGGTCTTCCTGACTCCAGGCCTGGCTCTCTATCCAGTGAGTCACTGAGCTGCCTAAACTCTCTGTAGGTGACTATACAAAAATGTACAGATATCTTTATGCATGTATGTATATGTGTCTATGTGTCTAATTCCCCAAGTATCACACTGAGAACTTAGTAACATAACATAGGTATAATCAAGGGAATTCAGATTATTTCCTATCCTTCCCCAATGTGTTTGACTCTCTACTAGTTACTACTGTCATGGTAATTGACTAATCATCCCAAAGAATATTCTTTTTTTTTTTTTCTAAGCAACTGGGGTTAAGTAACTTGCTCAAGGTTACACGGCCAGGTGTTTCTAGGTGGGTGATGAGTGTCTGAGCCCAGATTCGATCCCAGGTCATCCCAACTCTGGGGCCAGTGCTCTTACTCCCTGTGCTACCTGGCCGCCCCCCAAAGAATATTCTAAAGATGATGTTGAACATGATGGAAAAGATTTACAAACATACAGTGGAATCAATCAATTTCTTAAGCTCTGTTGGGAACCAAGGAATAAATCTGCTGAGCCATGCTGTTCCCAGATAGTGTATGGCTATTTCATTATAGAGATTATATATCGCTTTAACCAAAACCTTTGGTAAATTTGATATACATGTATATAAATATATCAGATATGTAATATTATATAAGTAATTAATAATATACATATATAGTATGGGCAACTAAGTAGTACAGTATATAGTGCACTAGTCTTGGAATCAGGAAAACTAATCTTCATGAGTTTAAATCTGGCCTTAGACACTAACTAGCTATGTGACCTGGGCAAGTCACTTAGCCCCTTTGTCTCAGTTACTCATCTGTAGAATGGGCTGGAGAAGAAAATGGCAGAGCACTCCCTTGACAAGAAAACTCTGAATGGGATCATGAAAATCATACAAGACTAAACAGCATATATTATTATGTACAATGTCTATATATTTTATACCTACATATTAAAAATAATGAAATAATGAAAACTAAGATTGAGGAAGCACCAAGATTTGTATATACTGATTTTGCTGATTTTTTCCCACTAAATCAACTGATTATTTAAATAACAGGAGATTGATTCAGGCAAGTCTATAAGGAACTATTGCTCCTGCGGAATAGCAGGAGGAAAATAACTGGCAAGTGGTTTATTGTTCTTGTTTTGGGATTGTGTTCCAAATTAAGTCTTTTGGCTCCTTAGCCTCCATCCAAATGCTGCATAAGATGACAGACTGTCAAAAAACTGAACTACCTATGTTTAAAGTATATTTTCCTTTCAAGCTTAAGGTAAGACTCTTAAAACACCTTAGGTCCAAGACAGTATTTCTCATATAGTACAATCTGAAAAAGGAAAACTTAAGGTATCTGGATTTATTTATTCCTTCAATAAGATTGTTGTGGGGTGGTCGGGTGGCTCAGCGAGTAAGAGCACCAGCTTCAGTGTCGAGATGACCTGGGGATCAAATCTTGACTCAGATACTTAGCACCACACCCAGAAATAACTGTCCATGTAACCTTGAGCAAGTTACTTAACCCCAATTGCTTAAAAAAAAAAAAAAGAATGTTGTCCCTTTAACATGGAAAGCAGCTTTCTCAGATGATGAAATCAGTTGTAGAGAGATTAAATCACTTAAGTGAAGTCACAAAGTTAATTGGTATCAAAGGCAGAGTCTAAGCCACAATGTTAATTCCAAATCCAGTTCTTTCCCTCTGTACCCAGCTTTTGAGTAAGGTCAGATCACATCTTAATTGTTTTATGTCAAAGCCACAGCAAAAAAAAAGAGGATTTCTATTTCCTGGTAAAAGTTTGCAGTAGTGTTAAAAAGTACATAAAGCTTAAATATTTCAGAAATCCTTAATTTCATTAATATAGGTACTACCTTCACCAAATTCAGGGGTTTATTTTCTTGGTTTATTGTGGTCAAAAATTCTACCATTAGACATCCAGCTACGAGCCTTTTCACCCTTAGTTAGGCTGGCCCTCACACAACAGACCTGTATCCAAGTTTTATACTTCATACAGAATCTGGAGACTCACATATGAAGAATCTCACTCTCCTCAGAGAATCTCTCTTCAACTTGGAGTCTGCATTGGATTTCCTCCTTCCCAGTGAACACTTTTAGTGAGCATACATCTCCTGTTTTAAGCATTGACTGGCATTTATGATCTAATGGTCAATGAACAAGATCATTTCTATTATACTCATTCAAGATACCTCGAATGATTTTGCTGTATGGAAAGGAGCTCCTTGTTATAAGAATCTCTAGGAGGCATTTTACTGTAGCAATTTTTTTTTAATAATAAAAAAGTAGTTAGGGTCTTGCATTCACTACATCTTTAAGTTAACTGTGAATTGTTAGAATTAGGGTTCAGTACAGAACAGCTAATGAAAGCCCACCTGCTTCCTAAAAATACTGTCACTGAGGCAATATTTAGTGTATAGATTGATGAGTTTAATAACAGTTTTGTATGGCAATAAAAGTAGACATATAGGGTTATAGTTTTCAATGTTCTCTCAGTTACCCTTTAGAAATAAGTAACAAGTATTTTAATATTGGGCTACTGAAACAATGTCTTCTTTTGTTACTCTGAGTATTTCATATACTTTTATATATGATTCATGTGTACTTTGCATTTTTTTCCTTTATCATGTAATTTAGTGAATAGTTTCCAATAATTTCCTTTATTTCATCTTCAATTCTAAGTTTTGCTTTTTTCCTTTTTTTTTAATACAATGGTCTTCTCTCTCTTTCTTTTTAAAATCAATCTAGGCTCATGCTTGGGAGCTTTGGAGCTCAGGAAGAGTATATTGGAAGTGCCAGAATGACACAGGGACTTGCTGCCCTCCATCTTCTGTCCCTATCTGTCAACTTGCACCAGTTTATCTATCCTAGAATCTTAACCTAGAGTCCTTTTGTGGATTCCTTGATTGGGTCAGGGAGTCTAAAATCCCTTTTTATGTCTTGGGAAGAGTATATCTCTATACCCCAATGGAGTGTTTGTGGAAGATCTAGCATGTCACTATCCCCCCAAAATTATCTTATCAATGTCTCAAGATATTTTGCCCTGCCCTTTGTATTTTCCCCTTCTTCATATACTTTGCAAATTTATGCCTCAGCATTCTGACAACAGTGTAATATCCAGTACTTACATCATCTATTTATAATCTCTAGCATATATATCCTTTGACCTAATCTGGTGGTTTTCTATTCTTTGTTCTCTTTGATGCCATGTCTAGTTTCATTATAAGCACCACTGGGACTGTGTAATGTCTAAATGCTGGGGTTCTACTATTCTTGATGATAAAAAGTTGTTTTTTTTCCCTCCAATAAAAATTCTTATAGATCTATTACATTTTCCTCCTTTTTACTGTCTTCTTTCTATTTTCATCCTTATGCATTATTCAGATGTCTTACTTAGTTGGGTCTCTTGCCAAGATTTCTTTAAATTAGTTTTAGACTTCACTGCTTTCTTTCTGTTTTATGAGCTATTTTCCAAAAGATAAGTGGTCAAAGAATATTAACCAATAATTTTCAAGAGAAAAATTACAGCTCTTAACATAAAAGATGGCTGAATAAATTATAATATGATTACAATAAATATTATTTTCAATAGAAAAAGTGAAAATGAGAAAAGGGAAGACATACAAAACTGATACTGAGTGAAGTATGCAGAACTAGGAAAATAATATAAAAATTTCTTTAATAATTTAGATGAACAGTAAAATAAAGCCACAAGTGGTATGATGCTAAATACTAGTCTTAGCTCAAGAAAAGCAGTAAGGAAATGATCATCCCTTCTTTCCTTGGAGAGAAGAGAAATTATGGTAGCAGAATGATGAATGTGCTATCATGTGTGATTATTATGTTGATTATTTTTCTTTGTTTTAAGAGCATACTAGGGTTGAGGTAATAGGCTAATATCAGTTTGTTTTCTTTTTCCTTTTCTTCCCTTTTTCTTTTTTCTTTTTTCCTTTTGAGACTGGGTCTCCCTTTCTTAGCTAAGATGGAAGCACAACAGCCACTCAGAAGCCCAGTTCCACTGATGATAAGGATAGGAGCTTTGACTGCTCTATTTTAGACCTGGGCTAATTTGCCTCTCCTTCGGAGACCTAGAAAAACAATCCTCTCCCCGCCCCCCCCAATTCTGCCCTCCCCAACTGGTCACCATATTGGTGCTCAACTTAGCACTCTATTGATTTTGACCCTAGAGTTACAGAACTCCACAGATCAAGTGATCCATCAGTCTCCGCCTCCCTGGTAGCAGGGATCAGTCATGTGCCAATAATGTGGCATGTCTAATGTGGCATATCAGCTGGAATATCTAAATGATAATCTAAAGTGACTATAATGTAAAAATTTTTAAAGCATCAATAAAACTTAAAAGAAACAAAGACTATGTATCTAACAAGGGAGAAATGTAGCAAGCATTCAATAAATGTTGATGAGCTATCACTTTACCCAGTATCAAACTTTAAATTCAAATAGGTGGAAGAACCAAGAAACCCATTAGAAGAAAGCATTTCACAACTTTCGATAATAATAAATTATTGTTGCCTTATGCAGGTAACTCAGTATGCTATGTTTTCGTATCAGGATCCTTACTGCAAAATATCCCACAATATAAAATGCTATTGAACATTAAAGTGCTATTAGGCATTAATTTCTCCAAAATTCACACCCAGAATTTTTGCCAGTGTTTGGGTGATTCATCCTACCATTTGGACGTTCTTATTTGCTAAAGATTCCTCTTGTCCTTCCTCCAAGCATGTTATCACAAGCCAAAGCAATGTCAAATCAATGGGATTTGTTAGTCCACTTCCTCTCACCACCCTTATAATTTTCAGGACCAAATGGACCTTCCACAGACAAGCATTCAATAATATTATTTTGTTTTCCCCTTTAGAATGTGAGATTCTTCACAAAAAGACTTTTTGTATTTTTATGCCTTGCATTTAGCTCAGTGACAGCCACAGAGTGCTTAATTTCATTAACATTAAAATAATCTTACCCTTCTTTCAAAAATGAACTAATATACTCATTTTGTTTCATAAGCATTGCATTCTCCATGACTAATCCACAGCAGGATTTACATTTGCACAAGTCAGTGAGAGTAAATTGTATACATGAAGCTTCATTTTTTTAAAATGTAAATATATTTTGCTTGATATCTCTAGTTTTCATAACATCTCTAGATTGATAACATCTGCTCCATTTAGATTAGGTTATTTTTCCCCTAAAAGTCAATGAAACTATACTCAAAATTCAATTACTTCAGGGTACTAAGGTACAAACCATGTAAGTAGCTTCCTGGTCATCTAAATACAAAAGTTTAGCAAACAAGAACTTTGTGGGAGTTGGAATAGAGTCGACCTTGATACACCTTGCTTCACTAAAACTACCCGGATGGCAAATTCAGAGGCAAAGAGACTTTGCCCAACTGAATCAATGCTGAATCCTTGCTGAATATTCTTTCAAAGATATTTTAAGACTGTTTCTTTTTGTTAAATGTCAAATGGGACATAAACATCTCATTTTCTTCCAATCTGGGCCTTAACTACTAGATCAGCCTGAGTTAATCCTGACCCAAATCAACCTACATTTACTAATAATTTATTCCTTCCTCTTCTTACCTAAGAAAGGTACCTCTTCTTAACTAAGAAAGATAGGGCATAAAAATACAAAATGAAAGAAGTCCCTTTGTGAAGAATATTATATTCTAAAGGGAAAAACAAAATAATATTGTTGAATGTTTATCTATGGAAGGTCCATTTGGTCCTGAAAATTATAAGGGTGGTGAGTGGAAGTGGACTAACAAATCCCATTGGTTTGATATTGCTTTGACTCATGATTACATGTTTGGGGGAAGGACAAGAGAAATCTTTAGCAAATAAGAATGTCCAAATCGTAAGAACATGAACCACCCAAACACCCAAAAATTCTGAGTGTGAATTTTGGAGAAATTAATTACCTAAGAAAGGTACCTCTTTTTAACTAAGAAAGATAGTTTCATAAGAATAAAGATAAAATTTCAGAAAAACTAAAGAATACATTGAAAAAAATCTGTTATTATATAGTGTTCTATACCCATATCCTTCTACCTCTTCAAAGAACTAAGGAGAATGGAAAATGATCCCTTCTCATATCTCTTCCCTGGGATCAAATATGGTGATTTTCATCAGTGATCAATTTCATTTGTTGTGTTGGACATTTTTTACATTGTTGTTGTCATTGTGCATACTGTTTTCTTGGTTTTATTTTCTTCATTTTATATCAGTTCTGATGTCTTCCTATTCTTCTTCATATTCCCTATATCTTGTTCACCATTTCTAAGAGTACAATCATATTTCTAACAGTCTCAACTTTTTTTCATTTTCATTTTCTGATTAGTGGGCATCTACTTTATTTCCAGGACTCTGCTTCTATAAAAAGTGCCTTTATTACAAGTTTAGTGCAAAGGAGACATTGTTTAATATATAGGTTACTTCTTTGAAGTATATGTCTAGTAAAGAATCTCTGGGTCAAAGAATAGCCACTTCCTTGAATAAATCCAATTGTTTCCAAAAGGAATGAACTAATTTACAGCTCTACCAGCATTGCTATGGCACTGTCTTTCCACAATCTCTCCAACAATTATTATTGACATATTTTATCATCTTTCCCAATGTCCTAGGTGTGAGGTGAAAGAGAAAGTCTTTAATTTATATTTGGAAGTAGTGCTTTCAAAAATATGGCCAAAGGGAGAGACGATTGTATTTGTCCTCTTTCTCATCTTTAGTAATGCCATCTCTTTCAATTCATTGATCTCATATTCATTCACCTAAAATGTTTTATAAGCCTCAGAACTCTTTTTCTTCATGTTGCTGGTCATGTACTATATTAAAATTCCAAGTAAATAAAATCACTCTGGTTTTTCCCTCTCTTGTTGGATAATAAAAAGAAACAGAAAAGTAATGATTACCATCTGGTGAGAAGTGAGGGGAATGGCAAGGCATGGGTCCTGCAAATTTAGACAAGTGGGACAATAAGGAGCAGAATAGGACACTGATTGGGAGATGTGAAAAGTGGTATCTTGTGAGGGCTGCAAAATACAAAACCTAATGAACTACAATAAAGGTCAAAAAAGAGCAGCAATAGCAAATAAGGAAGAAAAAGAAGCAGGGAATTATGAAATCTGCTGAATGCTAGTGGAGAAGTGAAATTCAGGAGAAGTGACAAAAAGTTCCAGAGGAGCTATGGAGAAGAACACCAACAAGAAAAAAGTAAATGGCAGGGACCCTCCTGGAGACCAACCCAGGAAAATACTGTGACTGAAACCATTACAGGCCTATAAAAAAGAAAGGTTTGCTTTCTGGCAGGTGCCAAAATTTTTTATGGCCCCAGATATGAATTCTCCTTTGACTTGTAAATAAATCATTTATGCTTTTGAGTCTTGTGAACCTGTATGCTTGTAAGGGGAGTTAAAAGCTACCCTATGGGCTAGAGGCATGACAAATACTGAAGTTTCTGGATCATCTAAGAGGTGATAATGATCCAGAAGTAATAAGTAATACACCGAAGTATACTCAGGACCTTTATGTCAGGAGTTTTCAAAGGTTTCATACACATACACACAAACACATGCAAGCCAACACACATATAGCTGCATACATTTGGAAAATTATGTTACTTTTAAAGGATCTAAAGCTGCTTGCTGCCTCAAAATTCCATCTTATTACCAGAGTTCTTCCAGTGATGATATATATTACACCAGTCTCCAAAACAGCAATTTTTCTGGTGACTCAATGACCTATATTTTGACAAATATTAAAACTAAGGTCTACTAGGCAAAGACAGTGTCCTAATAGATTCATTTTCATTTGGTGGCAAATGGTAGACTTATTTATGTCTTGAGAGTTTGGGTAAAAATTTGCTTTACTTAAAAAGGTCAAATAAACAGTTTATTTTTAACTTTTCCCTATTAAGGGTATTAAGTGACCCCTGGGTAAATGGAGCCCTCAGGAAAGTTCCAAGGCATCTGAGAAGCCCCAGCTCAATTCTTAGGGCCATCTTTATATGGTCTTTGTATATTACTTCTACTTCCAACCATAATGTTTCACTACTAGATTTCATATCAATATGGGAAGGGAGAAAAAAGATACCAGTTCACAGTGTCTTGACCAACAACAATCTACCACATGTCCTTTGCCACCTGTGGCCTAGGTGATCAAGGTCACCAATTTCAGCCATAGTCTAAATCATATTCCTTTATCTTTGCATCAAAATGATGAACAGTATCAAAGAAATAGACACAATGGACCTACTTACTCCTTTCTGTGCTACTGCCTGCCTCAGTGCCCACTGCCCACCCTACTTTGGCTCATATCAAACCTACTCCCTGGGCCAACAATGCCTCTCTTCCCCCTTATTACTTGGAATGCTTCTTGGTAGTCAGAACACTATGGTGCTTGCTTCCCTCTCTGCTTTTCCTAAACTAGGTCATTTCAGTCTCATACTGATTAGGAATTGCCCTACGAAAGAGTTCTCATTTATCTGACTGAATAGATGACTTGAGAGCCTGAGGTTTAAGATAAAAAATAGAGGTTCAAATGAGCACAGCTTCCCTAGGCCTTCTCCTATCAAAGTTGCTCAGTGATCCTAAAGGTAGGTGCTATATTTGTGTGTCATGGACCCCAATGACAGGCTCATGAATGAAGCCTATGATCCATTCTATGAATAATGTTTTTATGCATAAAATAAAGATTGAAAAGGAAACCAATTACACTGAAATACAGTTATCAAAATATAGTTTTTAAAAGCAGTTCCACAAGAATTTAGGTCCAAAGGAAATAGAGAACATTACAAAAGAGATAATTTTGATTATATAAAATTTTAAAAGTTTTGCACAAACAAAACTAATGCAAAGAAAATTAAAAGGAAATTAAAAAACTGGAGGAAAAAAAAACTTTTGCAACAAGTATGTATGATAAAGGCCTCATTTCTCAAATATTTAGAGAATTGAGTAAAATTTATAAAAATATAAGTCATTTCCCAATTGATAAATGATCTAAGGATATGAACAGGCAGTTTTCAGGCAAAGAAATCAAAGCTATGTATAGTCATATAAAAAATTCTCTAAATCACTTTTGATTAGAGAAAGGCAAATTAAAACAATTCTGAGGAACCACCCGACACCTATCAGATTGGTTAATATGACAAAAAAGGTAAATGATAAATGTTAGAGGGTATATGGGAAAATTGGGACACTAATACACTGTTGGTGGTGTTATAAACTGATCCAACCATTCTGGAGAGTAACCTGAAACTCTGCCCAAAGGGCTATAAAACTGTGCATACCCTTTGATCCGGCAATACCACTGCTAGGTTTATATAACAAAGACATTTAAAATAAAAAGAGGGTGGGGGAGGACCAATTTTTATAAAAATATTTATAGCAGCTCTCTTTCTGGTGGCTAAGAATTGGAAATGGAGAGGACACCCATCAATTGGAGAATGGCTAAACAAATTGTGGTATATGATTGTGATGGAATATTACTGTGCTATGTGAAATGACAAGCAGAATGTTATCAGAAAAACCTGGAATGACTTACAAGAACTGACACAAAGTGAAGTGAGCAGAACCAGGAGAACAGTGTACACAGTAACAGCAATACTGTATAATGAAGAACTGTGAATGAATTAGCTATTTTTAGCAATCCAATGATCCAAATGAATCCCAAAGGACTAATGATGAAACATACTACCTGCCTCCTGAACTGATACTGTCTAAATACAGACTCGAGCATGCTATATTTCCACTCTCTTTTTTGAGCCTTCTTATACAAAATGACTAATGTGGAAATGTTTTACATGATTGTACATGTGGAAACTATGCTATATTGCTTACCACCTCAGGGAGGGAGGGAAGGAGGAATAGAATTTAGAACTCAAAACTTTCTTTCAATGTTTAAAAATTTCTTTAACATGTAATTTGGGAAGAAAATAAAATATTATTTAAAAAAAGTTTCATAGACTTAAGGTTAAGAATCCTTTCCCTAAGGTAAAAAAGCAGCCCTCAAAAAAGTTCTACTGGGATCTAAGAAAACCCAGTTCAGTGCTGAAGGTGGTAAGGTAAAAAGGGCCCATACCTGGGCCTCATATCAACAACAGGAGGAAGAAGGGTAAGGAACAGGGAACCACACTATGCAATGTGTCTTAGCATCATGAAATAACACGATGTCGATATGCAATACTGGAGTTGGGGGGACCAGGAGGGAGAAGTAATTAGATTCTGCTGCTTTGTCCTAAAACTCAGAAACTTAATGACTTCCATGGAAGGGATGAAGCCAGTCTATGCTATGAAGGAAAAAGGACCACTATAACAGCAAAGCACCATCAAGGGTTTTGTCTTCCTCAAGAGAAGATGCCATTGGTAGAGTCTAATCATATAGTTTTGAGCCAGTTCTCTTAAGTCTAGATTGAACATGACAAATGGTCCACAAGCCTATCTGTAGTATGAGAATCAATAATCAATAATCTTCATCTAGAAGAGACATGCCTCCTCTAGGAATCAAACTTAGGTTCCCTCAAATATATACTCCTATTGAAGGATATGCTGTAAACCAGTGTTAAGTTCAAATGGATGCCTATGGGCTGTATACTGACTTAGAAAAACCATACATATACATTAGCTATGTTATATTGTATTTTTTTTGTTTTGCTACAAATTCTCAATTACATTTTAATCTAGTGCAGCCCACACTTGAGTTTGACACATCTACAAATTCTAAGTCTTCTTATAAGTAACCTTGATCTATCCTCCAAAAATTTAACTAAAATGCATTTATGTCAATTTGTGTTTTAATCCTACCCTTTTCTGACAATAAATTTAAACATTTTATTTCACTCTTTAAAAAAAGAATCACAAAACCTTATGAGCCTCAAGAATAGCACTATTAGGGGCAGCTGGATGGAGCAGTAAATAGAGCACCAGTCCTGGAGTCAGGAGGACCTGAGTTCAAATCCGACCTCAGCCACTTGACACTTAATAGCTGTGTGACCTTGGGCAAGTCACTTAACCCCAATTGCCTTACCTTCCCCCCTCAAAAAAAATAGCAGTATTAGAATTTGGGAATTTGGCAGACTAGATTCTAAGTATTTTGGGTTCATGTTTACCTTATCCACATATTATTTTGGTTCAAATTTACCTTCAGCTTTTACCTTTCCAGGCACAAGAAGGCTACATTTTCTTGTCAGCCTTCACACAGAAACCCCTTCCCCTTCCTATTTACATGTTGGTTGCCTCCATTTTAGTCTTTCTCTAGTTCCATTAAGCTTTGCCTGAAGTGCAGCAACTAGGTCAAACAGTAATCTAGTTATGGATAAACCAGAGATTTAAACAATGTTCAAATAACATTTTCAGTGTTGGCTCCAAAGCTACAGTGATTTTGATCAACATTCCATGTAAATTTTTAGCTCCCATTATTTAGAAAGTGTCATCAAAGATCAATTAACAAAGATTTCTCAAACTCTCCAAGAAGCATAACTAAGAGTCTGTGACAAGTCCTGAGCATACTTTGGATTAGTTTTCTTTAAAGGTCAATATGTTCTTTGAGAATGAAGGATTTCAAAAATTATAAAATTGCTACCTCACATCGAAGGAATTAATGTGTAGATTACCAGGTGTCATGTACGCAATGTCATAGCAAATTGGCCTTATCAGGAAAAATGATCAAGAATGTTAGAAACATGAGCTATTCCTCCGAGCCACTTAGCTCAGAGGCTAATCTCATTCAGCAGGCATTTATTAAATGCCTACTATGTACAAGCTACTGTGGGAAATGCAAAGATGAAATAAGATACAGTCTCTTCTCTCCAGGGGTTCATGATACAGTAAGCCCCTTGAACATGATATACAATAAGAATATGATATTGGAATTGGAAAAGTGGATAGAAGAGGTATAAACAGAAGGCTAGGTGAGATTTGAGAAGGGAGACCAAATTTCCAGCTGGGGAATAGGAGAAAGTTTTATGGAGCAGGCTGATCATATAATGTTAAATTAAATCCTCTGATTTTTAAGGCTAGCCTACCCTTGTCTCATCCAAATTTATTTTGTTAACTGAGTGAAAGAAAAAAAAAGAGAGCCTGAAGCTTTGAGCCTGTGAGAATTTATTTTCTAATAGCCAGATGTCTTGTAGACAGATGATGCTTCAGCAGGCAGAACATTAGATCAGGATTATTACATTTGCTTCCCCATTCTGCCTAATCCATCCTCTTGGAAGAGGAGGAAGACTAGATTGATTGTAATCTATTATTGGGAGAGGAGATTAGTTGAGAGCTGTCCCCAAAAGCTAAACCCTTAAGTGAAAGGAAAATTACAAAGAAACACATTTGGTTTGGTGTTATCAAGCATCAAGATTGTCGAGGGTCCAGGCTTCAGAAATGGGATGGTGTCCTTAACTGGATATGTACACAACTGAATTTAAGAGACATTTGTTGATCTCATTAACATATTAGGGGATGAAGATGCAAGGACAAAAATGAAACTCTTCCTTCTTTAAAGAAACTTACATTCTTTTGGGAGGCTAGGGCTCATACTATAAGACATAGTAAAGAGTGGCACAGGGAAAAAAGGGAGAGATCAAAGTGTTCTGGATTTAAGGAGAACTAGATCACTAGCAGCTGGGGGAATTAGGGGAGTCTGTAGGGGGAAAGAAGTACTTGAGCTTATCCTTGAAGGAAAATTATTCTGAAAGGTGAAGATGAGGAGAGAATGAATTCTAAGGATGGGGATGAATTGAGTAAATGCATGAAGACAGAGAATGGAATGCAAAATTCAGGGAACAGCTAGTTGGCCAGTTTGGCAAGAATATAGAATACACTAAGGGACCAATATGAAATTAATTTGGAAAGTTAGATTGCAGGCACATTGTAGAAGGCCATAAATGCTAGAATGGGGGTATTTCTATTATTTAAAAGAGACAATAGCCCTGGGAGTTTTTTCGAGAAGAGGTATGACATGGTCAGACATGCCTTCAGATGATTATTTTGGCAATTGTGTGAAAGACAGATTAGAGAAAAAAAAAAGATTAGAGGAGGGGAGGCTAAGGGGGATGATATTACAATAGTACAGGTCACAGGTGCACAGCACCTGGTGAACATGTGAGTTAACAGAAATGGACAAAAGCAAGAGATGTGGAGTGAGAGTCAACAGGATTTGGGGCAGCTAGTTGGCACAACGGATAGAGCACTGGCCCTGGAATCAGAAGGACCTGAGTTCAAATGCAGCCTCAAACACTTGACACTAGCTGTGTGACCCTGGGCAAGTCACTTAGCCCTGTTTGCCACAGTTTTCTCACCTGTAAAATGAGCTGGAGAAGGAAATGGCGAACCACTCCAGTATCTTTGCCAAAAAAAAACCCAAATAGGGTCATGGAGAGTTGGACACAGTGAAAACAACTAAAAAACACCACCTATGTGCCAGGTGAGGTGCTAAGAGCTGGGGATGCAAAGAAAGGTAAAAGACAGTTTCAGTTCTCAAGGTGCTCAGTCTAATGAGGGAGACAACATGCAAGCAACTAGGTACAGGGTGTCCCTAAAGTCTGGACACATGGGAAATCTCATTAACTGCATATTTGCAAGAAAGGAAATGAATAATATTTTCAACATTTTATTTAATTAGCATAAATGAGTTTTCATAGGAAACACATGGGAAATCTCATTAATTAAATTAATCTCATTAATATGGAAAATAGTCCTAATAGCTAATAAAAGCTTTTATTCCATATGAAATTGTCATGGCTAAAATTTATGTTAATTAAATAAAATGTTGAAAATTGCTTTCATTTCATTCCTTGAAAATATGCATAATGAGATTTACTATGTGTCTAGACTTTAGGGATACCCTGTACAATCAGAGGATAAACTGCAGATCACCAGAGGAAGACACTATTATGAAGAAGGAAGGGGGAATTTAAGCTGAGCTGTGACGTGAGGCAGGGAAGCCAAGAGGCAGGAATGAGGAGAAAGAACATTCTGGGCATGGGGGACAGCCAGTGGAAATCCCCAAAGATGAATGACTGGCATATGGCTTCTGCAAATATGTGATGATAGGAGACGGAGGTAGAATGCTGAGATCAGGAGAACAACTAAAGGGACATTTTGGCTAGAACACAGAATTCACAAAAAGGAGTAATATGAAATAAAGCCAGAAAAGTCTGTCGTACTCATATTGTGAATAGCCTGAAATGCTCTGGTTTGATGTTTCCTCTAAGGACACCCTGTGAGCTATATTCTCCATCCCAAATTTTTGCCACCCTCCATGCTTCCAATTTTATGCTAGAAATAATAGGGAGCCACTGGGGGGGGTTTGAATTTGAGCAGTGTAGTGACATGATCAAAGATTTACCTTATGAAGATTTTATTATCGGCTATTTTTATTAATGGCTATTTAGAAGATGGATAGTGAAGGATAAAGTCAGGAGGCAGGGAGGCCATGTAGTATTGTTCTAGGAGACCACCATATTGGAATGCACTCTCTCCTAACCTACATCTTTTAAAATCCCTTATTTCCTTCAAAACTCAAATGCCACCTTTTACATGAAGCCTTTCCTGATTCATCACCACCATCCTCCTCCCCAACTCCTCTGGCTTCCTCCCCATTTCAAGTTCTATTTGGCATATATTTTGCTTTTAGTTATGTATGCACACGTCTGCTCTTATAGAATATGAATTCCTCGAGTTCAGGGACGATTTCTCACCCCCTGCCTCTTATTTCCAGAGCCTAGCACAGAAATTTAGCAAATCCTTCTTGATTAATTGATTCACTAGTTGATTTGAAAGGTATTAAGGTCAAGATTAGGTTGAGAGTTGCAGGAGAATAAAGACAGGGTTGAAAAAAATTAAAGTAGACTTGGCAATTGACTAGATATGGGGGTGAAGGAAAAATAAGAATCAAGGATGACTTAGAGGCCATCTTTGAACATCATCAGGAAACTCTTCATCCCATCAAACCGTATCATCCTTCATACTCACAACTCAGCAACATTCTCAGTGCCCTCAGTCTTTCTGATTAGAAGTTTGGAGGACGGAGCAAAGAAAAAAAAAATCCTTGGGGGCTGCTAGGTGGTTCAGTGAATAGACCATGGGCCCTGGAGTCAGGAGGACCTGAGTTTGAAATGGACATGTGTAATGGAAATGCAAATTTAAACATCTTCCCTGCCCCTAGGCTAAAGTGCACCTGGAGACTGGGGTGGGAGGCTTGTTTTTCAGTTGATACTTTTTGATTGGCCAGTGGGTCCAAAAGGTTGTTACATTCTCTGAGCCAGGAGAAGGCTATATAAGCCCTGATTTGTAGCTTTGTTTTGGGACTCACTTTGAGAAGTGTTCTGTGATTTGATCTGAATTCTGGGAAGCCGTTGTTGAGAGTCCCCCGGCTTTGAAAAACCCAGATGTGGAAACCCAGATGTTGACTGGGTATGGATGTAATGGTTGGACAGTTTGGAAAGCTGTCTACTTGATTTAATGTCTTGATAATTCTGTCTGTATATTTTGAAGTTTGGGGTGCTGACCTTTTTCCCCTGAACAAGGTAAACGATATATGTCTGACTGATTAAAGTAAGCTTGTTAACCCATTTTGAGTTGCTTTCCTTTATCAAAGCAGATCCAAGAACCTGTGGTAGCTGCAAACCCTGAGGACGTGCTTGGGGTGCTTGCTGCTACAACATGACAGCCAAGTCAATTATAATTTGATAGGAGTGTTTATTAACTGGCCGGTGACTGCCTCCCAGTAGGGAAGACAGCCCTGAGTCTTCTGTAAGATACACTTATACAGAGTTAGGTGTTACTAACAACAGAGTGTGGTTCCAAGGGGGGTGTAATACCGTTAATGCCGTTTCTAGTGAAGCCTTGATTATCTAGCAAAGCCCTGGATACAAACATAAACAGACCTGTATCTGGGGCATGTTTTCTAGCAACACAGGTGATGTTCACTACTTCACTACTGTGGCCTATTAGGTGATTTCCAGGGACCCTGGTAGGGGCCCCTTCTGGCAGGTTTAGGGGGCTTTGGTGTATAATTTCTGATGGGCACTTCAAGTTCAAACTTGGCCTCAGATACTTGACAATTACTAGATGTGAGCCTTGGGCAAGTCACTTAACCCCAATTGAACTGCCTTCCCCCCTCCAAAAAGCAAAAAAGAGAAAAGAAAAAAATCCTTCCAAAGATTTCACTGAAAGAGGATTCTCAATTAATGGAGCACAGATTGCTTTTTATAAGAGAACAGAGACAAGCAAAATGGAAAACTGGTTAAAATGACAAAAATCAGTAACTACAAGCTAAAAAAAAATTATTTGCAGGCCCTTCCTGGAATGCTAATGGCCTACTTAAATTGTACTGTTAAGTTTCAACTGTGCAGTAGAAGGCAAGGTAGCTTTAACTCTATCAACTTATATTCAGATGAGTATGCATACCTTTGAGACTTGTAATGTCATTACTATTGGAAACTCTATCTATCAAGGGCAGCTAGGTGGTACAGTGGATAGTCAGGAAATTATTGTTGTTCAGTCATGTTGGCTCTTTGCTAACCCCATCTGGGGTTTTCTGGTTTGGAATGGTTTGCCATTTCCTTCTCCAGATCATTTTACAGATGAGGAAACTGAGGCAAACAGGGTTAAGAGACTTGTCATGGGTCACATGGCTAGTAAGTGTCTAAAGTCATATCTGAACTCATTGAGAAGAATCTTCCTGACTTCAGGCCCAGCACTCAATCCACTGTGTCCCCAGCTGCCCCAGAATCAGGACCACCTGAGTTCCAATTCAACCTCAGACATAGCTCTGAGACTTCAAGCAAATCACTTAAATCTGTGTGCTTCCATTTCTTCATCTGTAAAATGAGCTGGAGAAGGAAATGGCAAATCACTCCAGTATCTTTGCCAAGAAAACCCAAAAAAGGGTATGAAGAGTAGGACAAGACTGAAAGCAGAGAACAAGGACTGACAATTGTTATACAATCTTTAAAAACTGCCTTGGAACACTGAGAGGTTAAGGGATTTGCCTAGGCTCCGAGAGCCAGTAAGTGTCAGGTGAGATCCCTCTAATACATAGCTTTTTCCTGACTAAAATCATACAATGATACAGAATTTATATTTACAGAAAATTCAGCGGTAGAATGCCTGCAGTAGCTTACTTTGAGTAATTAAAGGTTTTTCCTAAAGTTATCAGTTTCAATTTCTCCTGCTGACAAACCAGACAGGAAAAAAAGATTTTAATTTTTGTTTTTCTCTTGCCAAGGGAACATCAAAGAAGCAACATAGCTCAATCTCACATAGCTTCAAGACTTTCCTTCAAAACTCAGCCAAAGCCTTCCTTTCTATACTTTAAATCCCCCAAGCCTTCCCTAAGGAATGCTCTCCCTTCAACGGCACTCTGAGAAATATTTAACAATGGGCCTGGGGTGGCGAGGGCACAGGTGTAGTGGTTATTCAGTCATTTTAAACATGAGACCCCAAAAACCATTAGCACAGGAAATCCTTCCATCCTCTAGGACAGGGGTGGGTAACCTGCAGCCTTGAGGCCACAGGTAACCCCTCTAGGCCCTCAAGCGCAGTCCTTCAACTGAATCCAAACTTCACAGAACAAATGCCCTTAATAAAAGAATTTGTACTGAAAAACTTGGATTCAACCAAAACACCACACACAAGGGTCTAGAAAGCCAAAGTGGCCTTCTAGACCCCAGGTTCCTCACCTCTGCTCAAGGATCTCTCCAAGTAGGTGCAAATTTGTTGCTTCCATGCACACAGGACACACATCAAAATTTAACCTGCGTTATTAACATTTTCTCCATCTTTTTTTTTTTTAAGAGTAGACAATCAACAACCGATAAATGGAGCCTGATTTTATAGTTTGCCGATTTACCAGGTGTAAAAGGCTCACACTGAAAATGTCACAATCTCATTGCTGGTTCAGCAGACCATAGCACACTTGTCCTTTTTTCCATTGCCACTTTGTATCGATTTTGAATATATCACGTATAAACTTATGTGTATATATGCTATCTCCCCCAATAGAATCTCATTTCCTTGAGACAGGGACGATTTCCATTTTTTCCTTGTATCCTAAATGTTGACCACAATGTCAGGCATAAGCTAAGAGCTAATTAACACACACCGCGTAGTTGCTACATTGAAAAGAGGGAAAAAAAGATTTTTTTTTTGGCTTTTTGGAGGGCAATTGGGGTTAAGTAACTTGCCCAAGGTCAAAGGGCTACTTTTTGTGTTAAATGTCTGAGGCTGGATGCAACCCAGGTCCTCCTGACTCTATTCACTGCGCCACCTAGCCTCCTCCCAAAATGAAACTGTTAAACAAAAATAAAACTATTCATACAGAGAGGTAGCATTATTATCGAATTATAAAATTTAAGATGATGTAAACCCAAGCCATGCATGTCGTTCTTTGTATCTCCAGCCCTTAGCACACATACAGTCTAACACAAAGTCGGGTTTAAAATGCCTGTTGCCTGTGAATACAGAGACAAACTTTCTGTCCTCACTCCTGCCCCTCACACACTAGAAAAGGGCAGAGGCAGAAAATCCTAGACCACCTTCTCTTCCCCAGAGTCAGCTGAGGACTGCACTTTGTCCTCTAGTCCGTTCACCTCACTCTCACTCCTTTCAGCCCCCTTCATTTATCACCGGCATGCAGTCTTGAATCTCCATTTTGACTCCGAAACCAGTTCATCTAAGATCATGGTTGGAGACCAGAAATTCATAAAGTGGATCCTCCTCACCTGGGGTCCCTCCCCCAACTGACTGGCCCCTCCCAGAACCTTGGGAGTTAAACTTGAGCAGTTAAATGTCAGTTCCTCTCCCACTTTCAGCTGCTTCTTCTCTATTGTCTTCCTCAATTAGAATGTAAGCTCCTGGAAGGCAGGCTTTTTCTTTCTTTTATTTGAATTCCTAGCACCGGGAGGGATGCACTTTAAGTGTTTAACATCTGCTTATTGGTTTGCTTACTGGTTGCTTCTCTCTCTGTCTCAGACTGGGAAAAGGTATTTGTTCATCCACCAGCACCAAAACAGACATACAGATGGTACAAAGATACCTTTGGGAGGAAAAAAGGAGCTCTGGGAGGTAATTTTAAGAATCTCGGCCTTTTTTTTTTTTAAATAAGCTTCACCACATTGTTAATAGAATTAAATAAAATCAGAGTTAGCTTGATATTGTCCTCCGGTGACTTTCCTTGTTTTAACAAACCACCAGGGCCAGAGAATGGAGGGTTTCAGCAATTATACCTTTTTGAGTCATCACCCGTATCACCCTCCTTCCCCTACTGTGAGACGCAGTGTAAGATGCTCTGAATGCATTATACCCAAGGAAACATATTTGTCTGGGATGAACCACGCATATTTATGTGAAGGAGAAATCATTTCAAAATAGCAAATTAAACATTAGTGACAAAGGAATTTAAGAACTACCACCCTCTTCTGAGCCCCAGTAAACATAGTCAGCATTACTTTGTTATAAAAGGGAGGACCTGAGACAGGAGGGGAAGTCTCTATCAAGCCCAAGCTTAAGTACCCAAATTCCACCTCCTCCTTCCTTTTTGGCACCACTACTTCCCCTTTCTTCCCCAGGTTCTGTCTTCTACTTTCCAACTTCTCCACGTCCTTCAAACTTTGGGTAGGGAACAAGGTTGTGCTGAGTAATCCCTATACATTCTAGGGGCTTTGGCTAGGAAGTTTGGCAAAAACTCCAAGTCCCCTCCTTCTGCCCTATGTGCCTTTAATTCCAGAGGCAGTGGGTCTGACCTTGCTCTTGGAGGATAAAGCTAGTGTGTGATCACAACAGGTGAAACCTGACAAAGCTTCTACTCTTCTGACATAGCCTTCAAGAACCCAGGGCTCCCTCCACGCCACCATGAAATAACAGAATAGGACTTTGTGGAGTGGTCTATAAAACTGTATAATCCTAAAATGGAGATTTGATTATGGTATTAAACTTAAAAGAACCTATTTTGGAGTTGTGAAAAAGGTCAGACATATACAAAAATACAAATTCTAAGTCTTCATAGAATTATATTATTTTTGAGCTGAAGCAGACTTTGGGGATTGTAGTCCAATGGCATGATTTTTAAAATGAGAAAACTGAAGACCAGACAATTTAAATGACTTGCCCAACATTATATGTCACCATCCAACAAAGTACATCACAACAATTCTTCTCTATCACACAGCAACAGTTTTAGGATGGGAAATGAAGAGATATTTTTCCCTTGTCATTGGTTTCCTTAAATTCTTCCACCCTTTACAAATTCCTGAGATAATTCTCTGGAGGCCATAGAACCAGCCTTCTCATTGCACAGGTGGCCTTACCAGTCTCCTAGTAAAATTACCTGGGGACTTTGGCAACAAGGGTGGTCAAAAATCTCTGCTTGAAAGGTCTTAGTTATATATTTTTTTAAAATGAACTAGATTGACACACTTAATTTTTCAAACTGAGTTATATTATCCGTATGACTATAAAAAGCATGTTAAAATAAGGTATTTTTCTGTTTGGGATTCCACTGAATTTCAAATATTCAAGTATTCTGTCCCAGAGGACTTTGGAACAATGATTACTTTAAAATCTCCAGTGACTATATAATGACAAACTCATACAAGATACAGTATGATTGCTAAGTATTGATGACATGAAATAGAAGTTGAAATATCCACGATCTAAATGACCTCTGGTGAATTGGACCAAGACCAAAAAAAATGTATTTTGCCAAGGATCATGTTCATTGTGTGCTTACAGTGAGACAGGTGTTTCCTGTTCCAAGCCACATGGTGTAGCCCTAAAGATTAGCCACAGGGAATCTAGCTAGTTCATTTAAGAAGGGGAAAAAAATCTAATCCAATTTGCCCACAGTCATATAGACATAGCCTTAGGCTCAGATTTCAATATATACAAATTATGAATTTTATTCAGTTGGATTTTGTCTTGCTTTGACAGTATTTCACAAAAATCATAGTCTTAGAATTGGAAGGGATCTTACAGGTCCTTCCTATTCAATCTTTCACATCCTGTAGGATTATCCCAATACATCCTTTTCAAAAGGTCACCCAGACTTCACTTGAACACTTTCAGTGATAGGGAGTTTGGGGAGGCGGTTTTGGTGGACAACTCCAAAACTAGATTTCAAGAATCATTCTCATACATTCAAGAAGCAAGGGTAACCCCTCTGTCTCTGGGCCCACATAGACTATATCTGATCTTAAGTGGTAACCTTACCTTTCTATTTGGCCCTTTATTATCCCTGCCCAGAGTTGACTCTGATTCTCTATCACTTACATAAAGTCTGTATATAAGTTTTCATAAATGTAAGTAACAGGATTCTAGCGTCCTATATAAACACTAAATGTAATAAATGGTATCAAGTATAGGAAAGTCTTTATTTACTGAATAAATACTAAGTGCTAAAGAAAATGCAGAAGATTCAAAGAAGTTACAAGAGTTCATAAACAAATATAGAAAAAAAAATTGTAAGGCTTTTAAGTAGCCCATAAGTAATTGGTATTACCTTTTGCTTTTCTAATAATTTCAGCTTTTCCCTGTCGTTGTTCAGTTGTTTAAGCTGTATCTGATTCTTTGTGACCTTATTTGGGGTCATCTTGGCAGGTACTGGAGTGGTTTGACATTTCCTTCTCCAGATCATTTTATAGATAAGGAACTGAGGCAAACAGAGTTAAGTGACTTACACAGGGTCACACGGTTAAAAAGTATCTGAAGTCATATTTGAACTCAGTAAGATGAGTCTTCCTGACTGCAGTCCTGGCACTCTATCTACTGTGCCACCTACCTACCATCTTTTCCCTGGGAGCTTTGAAACTGCCAACTCTAATCAGCACTAACCCAAGGTTTGCAGTAATTTCATATGAGAACCTAACTCTGGAGTGCCCAAAGTACAAATCTTAAAATTCTCACAAATCTTTCTTTCTCTCAGCATTTTATGTAACTCCCCTATCACTCCAGAAGCATAGTGCCACCCATTCTACCCTATGAACAATCTACATACCCCCATATCTCCTTCTGAACAAAACACACTTTGGAGTGAACCATACAAATTACTTGCTATGGTAATAATCAGAGGCTTTTGTCATCACTCTACTTTCTAGGGGCCACATCTTCTCTTTCCAAGGGGTACAATGCTCTAGAAAATCCCTTTGTTTGAAGAGGTTGGATCTCAGAAGTCTAAAGTTTAGAATTATTCTCAAGGTAACCCACAAAAAAACCTGACTTCTCTGACTAGAAGGTTGGATTCCAGGGCAACACTGCCCAGGATTTCCCCTCTCCTTTTAATTAGGATACTGGGTTTCAAGACTAATGTTGGTAAGAATATGGAGCTTCTATGTGCACACTCCCCTACTGTCCTAGCTGCTGCCATTTCTTGGACACAGAAACTCTCTGCTCATGTCATCCAGGTAAACACATATACCTCACTGAGTCTTTCTACCCAAAGGCAACAATTCTCTCCAATCCTATCTGCCCATTTATGCAACTTCTCTGGAATAAAAGTGGAGATGAAAAAGTAGCCTAGATTCCTTGATGTTTTAAAACCCTTTGATATAGGCTCATACAATAGGGTGATTCCTCTGACAAGAGGCCATTCTCCCAAGAAGACAAGGCAAGCAATTCATCTTTGACATGATTCCAGTTACTAAAATCCATACCTCAGAATGGTCATCTCCAATTTTGATCACACATTTCTTTTAGGAAAAGAAAATTGAGCATGTATTCCCATATAAATTGATGTTTAATTTATAAATTATGTATATACATTTATACTACCTTAAAAACACACAAATTAAAGTTTAAAAGGATAGGGTAAAGATGAAGCAAACTACAAATCATAATATATTCACTGTTTTTCATGTGTCATTATTTTTGAAATTCTTGTTTTGATATTTTATGACACACCACTTCACAGGGCCAGTTCTAAGCTTAGTTTAGTTTTAATGGCTGTCATAGCTGAAAAAGATGCCTCATAACTATATGTAGATTAAAATGGAATTAATACTTTCTTGGCTCTACTAAATAATGATACTTGTTTTTCAATCCTGTCCATCATTTTTGAAGGATTTTTGTTAAAATTTGACTAACACATTTCCATCTTCCTTCATATCAATTAAATGTTATTGCAAAATGCTGCATTCTATTTTTATATATTTTAACAAATGGGTTCAAACCATCTGAAATGCTTTCTTTTAAAAAAATTATTTATTTATTTAGTTTTACTTTTTAACATTCACTTCCATAAGATTGTGAGTTTCAAATTTTTCCCCTTTTTCTCTCCTCCCCCACCCCAAGACAGCAAGCAATCCCATATGAGCTCTACATCTACATTCACATTAAACATATTTTCACTTTAGTCATGTTGTAAAGAAGAATTAGAAAAAATGGGAGAAACATGAAAAAGAAGAAACAAAAAAAGAGAGAGCAAATAGTATGCTTCAATCTGCATTCAGACTCCATAATGCTTTTTTGGGATGTGGATAGCATTTTCCATCATGAGTCTTTTGTAGTTGTCTTAGATCCTTGCATTGCTAAGAGCTAAGTCTATCAAAGTCATCACACAATGTTTTGTTTTGTTTTGCTTTTTGTAGGGTAATTGGGGTTGTCCTCAGACAATGTTGCTGTTACAGTGTACAGTGTTCTCCTGGTTCTGCTCACCTCACTCAGCATCAGTTCATGTAAGTCTTTCCAGTTTTTTCTGAAGTCCACCTGCTCATCATTTCTTATGGAACAATGGTATTCCATCACATTCATATAATTCATATACCATAACTTGTTCAGCCATTCCCCAATTGATAGGCATCTCCTCAATTTCTAATTCTGAGCCACCACAAAAAGACCTGCTATAAATATTTTTTGCATATGTGGGCCCTTTTCCAATTTTTATGATCTCTTTGGGAGATAGACCTAGAAATTGTATTGCTGGGTCAAAGGGTATGTACAGTTTTATCTTCCTCTAGGCATAGTTCCAAATTGTTCTCCAGAATGGTTGGATCAGTTCACAACTCTACCAACAATGCATTAGTGTTTCAATTTTCTCACATCTTCTCCAACATTTATCATTTTCCTATTTTGTCATGTTAGCCAATCTGATAGGTGTGATGTGGTACCTCTGAGTTGTTTTGATTTGCATAAAATGCTTTCTTTAGAAAAAATTTAAATATTTTAGAAAAATGTTTCAAAGCTATTTTTGTTTTTTTTAAGTATGCATATATGAGATGTCCCAAAAGTCTTAGGGCAGCTTTAAGCAATAATAATTATGAAGCAATAATAACTTAAAACTGCCCCAAGACTTTTGGGACATCCTATATGAGAGATTTTGTAAATGACTCTAATGGAAATGCAAATTTAAAGATCTTCCCTGCCCCTAGGCTAAAGTGCACCTGGAGCCTGGGGTGGGAGGCTTGTTTTTCAGTAGATACTTTTTGATTGGCCAGTGGGTCAATAAGGTTGTTACATTCTCTGAGCCAGGAGAAAGCTATATAAGCCCTGATGTGTAGCTTTGTTTTGGGGCTCACTTTGAGAAGTGTTCTGTGATTTGATCTGGATTCTGGGAAGCCGTTGTTGAGAGACCCCTGTCGGCTTTGAAAAACCCAGATGTTGATTTGTTATGGATGTAATGGTTGGACAGTTTGGAAATCTGTCTACTTGATCTGTCTCTCTGTCTTGATAATTCTGTCTGTATACTCTGAAGTTCGGGGTACTGACCTTTTTCCCCTGAACTACGTAAACGATACATATATTTGACTGATTAAAGTAAGCTTGTTAACCCATTTTGAGTTGCTTTCCTCTATCAAAGCAGATCCAAGAACCTGTGTTGGCAGACACCCTAGGAACGCTGGGGTGCTACAATGACACACTTATATAGTATTTTATGTCAACAAAATCTTAGTTTGTCAGTGTCTTGCCAATACTGATGGTCTCCAAACATCTTTAAAAGTTATGTTACTGGGGCCGCTAGGTGGCACAGTGAATAGAGAGAGCACTGGCCTTGGAGTCAGGAGGACCTGAGTTCAAATCTGTCCTCAGACACTTAACACAAAACTGTGTGACCTTGGGCAAGTCACTTAACCCCAATTGCCCTCCAAAAAGCAAAAAAAAAAGTTCTGTCACTTTACAATATAGACTCAGGATAAAGAGCCTGGTTAATCACAGTGTGTCTAAATTTCTATTTCAAATAATCCTGATACTTTTGAAGTTTTCTGGTTAGGTTCTCCTTAGATCTAATTAGATAGTACTTATTTTTCTTCATTCTCTAGACCAGAAGCTCCTTGAGAAAAAGTTATTTTTGCCTTCCTTTGTATCTTTAGTACTTAGCACAATGCCTGGCACACAGTATGTGCTTAATAAATTCCAGCTGATTGATTGGCAAAAAGTTTGAACTAGGAATAGAAGAAATATCAGCTCCACTATTTTTCTGTGGTTCACTTGTGCTTGAATTGTTAGTATTACCCTCAAATCACACAGTTTTGTTTTGTTTTTTTTGACAGGGAAATTTCACAGGAGTGAAGATCAATTGGAAGGCTTAGAGTATTTTATTAGGCAAAACTCATTACGAGTATATTAGAAAGAGTTCTGACTCTTTCTGATTAAAAAAGCATAGACTGCTTTATAGGAAAAGAATTATAGACATGCACAATAGAAAACGACCAGTTAAAATTATTCAGTTATCAATAATTTCTGGCTAGACAAGGACACTGATGCAAAGACCTCCTAAAATGTTTATGTTCTTTTTTGAGTGTCCTGATTAGTTTCAGCTCTGTAGTCAAGGGCAAGGGCAACTAACTCTTAATGCTGTCCCTTAGAAAGAATCTCTGAAAGTCCATTTTTGACATTTGTATTTAGTTAAAACTGGATAAGGTAATCAGTAAATCCACTTAAATGGATACACTTAAGCTGCAAAGTGTTGTAAAACAAATGAATAAGGTTATTAGGAGTAGCATCTACTGCACCAGGTTATCTCTCCCCCCACCCAACCACCAACTCCCAAATAGCAATGAAATCATCCTTGGAACTTAGCTGAGGCAGCTAGACTGTGCAGCTGATCAAGGGCTGGGCCTGGATTCAGGAAGACCTGAGTTCAAATTCAGTCTCAGATATTCATTAACTGTGTGATTCTGGGCAAATCACTTAAACCTTATTTGCCTTAGTTTCCTTATCTGGAAAATTGAGATAGCAAGGATACCTGGTACTTGGGGTTCTTGCTAGGGATCAAATGAGATAGTAATTGTAAGGCATATAGGATGTACCTGGGTCACAGTAAATGCTACCTTAAAGCTAGCTATTATTTTTATGTTAGCTATTAATTGGCATAGAAGACTAATGCTCAAACCATTGTTGTATTAAGCCTAACACACCAAGAACTGCTTGATGTACTCCAATAACCAGGCATGTCACCATGGCAAATGATAAGGCAGAACAGCTGCACCCAAATAAATCAATTCCGTATCCTTGCCAAAAATCCTTTCCCAGATATTATTATAAAAACTTATATTTTATTAAATTCCACATGATCTACAAGAATGTAATTTTGTCCCAATATTGAGACCAGGTTAAGCCTGGTCCAAAACAATCTGCATATCCCAATATATACTTTTAAACATTCTCTCCCTAGAGGTATCCTTCATAAGAAAGAATAAAAAAGGGGGAAAAAACACATTGAAAAAGTGTGATACTTATATAGGTTATTTCACACTCATATTTATCTACTTTTTTTATACAATGAGGTAAGGACTTCCTCATCTCTCTTTTTGGGGTGGGTCAATATGGTGTTTGCAGCCTTAAAAGTCCAAGAGAAATGCCAGGCGCAGAACAGAGGTCTGTACACAATATTTGTCAATCTAACAAAGGCCTTTAACACTGTCAGTCAGTCTTGTGGAAAATTGTGGCAAAATCTGGTTGCCCAAAGAAGTTCATCAGTATTGTACATCAGGTTCTGGACAATGTTCTCATGCTTTCCTGGCCACCAGTGGAATGAAGCAAGGTTGTGTGCTTGCTCCCTTGCTTTTCAGCATGATATTTTCTGTGATGTTGTCAGATGCCTTCAAAAAGGACAAAAATAGCATGAGGGTCAGCTATGAACTGATGGTAAATTCTTCAACTTGAAAAGGATACAAGGCAAGACCAAAGTGGAGGGAGAATTGGCGCATAGCTTTCTGTTTTCAGATGCCTGTACACTCAGTGACGTCTCTGAGACTGAGATACAAAAAAAATATATAACTCAGTTTTCTGCTGCTTGTGCTAATTTTGGCCTAACAATTAACACCAAGAAAACAGGGCTGCTTCACTAGTCAGCACTGCATTTAACCACTGATTAAAGTTTGAACACCGTGGACAAGTTCACTCTCCTTGGCAGCATACTTTTCAGAGATGTCAATGTAGATGAGGAAGTTGACACACACCTTGCCAGAGCTAGCTCAGTGTTTGGGAAGCTGTAATGTTAAGGGAATTTGAAGATCTTCCCTGCCCCTTAATAGGCACATAGAGCCCTGGCCTAGAGCTAATCAGGCTCTGGGCTATAGGGAGTTTCCAATTGAGTGCTGGGGCATGTGGATTCTCAAGTTCCTTGGCACTCAGCCAATCAGATGCCAAGTTTTTATTATATATTCTGTGAGGCTGGCATTTTGCTTTGGGAATTGACTCATAAGATGGATCTTTTGATTTCCTAGTCAAGACTCTGAATAGCCTTATGTTCAGAGTCCCCAAATGCTTAGATTTCTGTGTTCCCTCGATCTAGTGATGTATGTAAAGCATATAGCAATGTTGCTACGTTGGACAGCAAGAACCCTATCTGTTATTCTCTGTGCTTATTTCTCTGCTTGTATTTTTTCTATTTTCTCCACGTTCAGGCTGCTAGCCTTTCCTCTGAACTAGTGAATGTAATTAAAGTAAGATTAGAGGCCCCCTTAAAAGTTGCTTTCCTTTAAGAAAAGCAAATCAAAGAACCTGTGCTAGCAGCCACTCTGGGTATGCTAGGGTGCTTGCTAACACAGAGGCCCTGAAGGAAAGTGTAAGGGAGAAGAGGTCATTAGACTGCCTACCAAACTAAAGGTCTACAGAGCCATTGTGCTGACCTCATTGTTGTATGCCTGTGAAATCTGGACAGTATACCAGCGCCATGCCAGGAAACAACTGAATGGCTTCCATCTGAATTGTCTTAGGAAAATTCTGAAGATCACTTTGCAAGATAAGGTACTGGACACAGGTTCTTTCTTGAGCTGAATGGCCAAGCATTCAAACTTTACTACAGAGAACCCAACCCCAGTGGGCTGGCCATGTTCAAATGTTAAAAGTATGTTTGCCTAAAATACTATTTTATGGAGGACTTAGACCAGGAAAGCACTTGCATAAAGATCAGAAGAAGCAATACAAGGACACTCCCAAGGTCTCTCTGAAAAATTTTGGCATTGATTGTGAGAAACGGAAGACAGAGTCACGGTCACCAGCATGGTGTGCCCACATCAAAGAAGGTGCTGTGTCTATGAGCAAAGCAGAATCGCAGAAGTTCAGAATAAATGTGAGATGTGTAAATTTAGAGACATCTCCACCCTAAATGTTCATATGGACTATTTTTCTGAGCTCACATTGGCCTGATCAGCCACCATTAGATACACTATACCTCCACAATTCCATTTTGGTCCTTTGAGAATGAAGGACAACAAACGACCTTCCCTATTGCTGTGGAGGGCACATCATCCTCCCATTCCCAGAGACTCACAACCTAGGAGTCATCCTAGTTTCTTCACTATCTCTCACTCATATTCAAGTTATTGGCAAGGCCTTACTGATTTCACCTTTGCAACATCTCTTGAATACACTTCCTTCTCCTCTCTGACACTGCCACCACTCTAGTGAAAGCCTCACTAGAATCACTTCATTCCTTGATTACTGCAGTATCTTGCTGGTTATTCTAACTGCCTCAAGCCTCTCTACTCCAATTCATTCTCCATCCAGTCACTAAAGCAATTTTTCTAAAGCAGGTCTAATCATGTGACACACCTCCACGTCCCTAAACAGTAAATTCCAGCAACTCCCTCTTGCCTCTAGGAGGAAATACCAAATGCTCTGGTTTTCAAAATCCTTTATAACCTACCCCTCCACCCCCAACACCACGTTTTCAAGCTTCTTATACTTTACTCTTTTATTCAGTGACACTGGCCTCCTACTGTCCCAGAAACAAGACATTCCATCTCTCTGCTCCAGGTTATTTTCTCTGATTATTTCCCATGTCTGGAACACTCCCTCCTCCACTCTACTACTCTTAAATACTGACCACAACTACTAAAGTCCCTGGCTTTCTTCAAGATCAGCCTTCTTCAGGAAGCTTCCCCCAACTCCTTTTAATTCCAATGTTTTCTATCTTTTAATTATTTTCCATTTATCCTGTACATATCTTGCTTTGTACATATTTGTTGGCATGTTGTCTTCCCCCATTAGATTGTAAGCTCCTTGAAGGCAAGGACTGTCTTTTGCCTCTGTTTGTATTCCCACACTTAAGCACAGTGCCTGGCACATAGTAGGTGCTTCATCAATGTTTATTGACTGACTGAAACCCCTTTGTTTTTGACACAAAGGCTCAGATAGTATAAAAGTGTTCAGAGACATATTCCCTTGCTCTCGTCAACCATGTGGGAGATTTAGACCTGGCTTCTAGCCAATTATGCATCAATGCTGAGGTCCTTTCACTGTAAGATAATAAGGAGTGACCTGAGTGGCTGCTGAGCCGGAGAAGCTGATGACTCGGAGGACGTACAAGAGGGACTGATCCAGCCCTCTGCAGTGTCCTTAAGTCTTGCTTTGGAGCATGTGGACTTTTGGGCCCTGCCTTACATTTGGCCTATATGGGATCATGAACACATGTCCTAACTAAGCGGGCTTTCACCGGGGGCTCCTGACTGGTTTTGCTTTTTTGGTTTTGGTTTTTTTTTTTTTCCTGATTGTAACAGCAAGCAAAGTAGGATTTTTTTTTTTGCTGTTTTTCTATGCATGTTATTCAGTTTCCCAGGCTTAGTCTTACCTGCTTTTGCGCTGAGCCAATCAGACATGTGCAAGTGGGCTTGCTCTAACCAATCAGATATGTTCATGTGGGCTCGAGCCAATCAGATGCGGAGTAGAACTATTTATAAAGAGAGTAGGTGCTGAGAAATTAAGGGAGCTGGTGTTGAGAGGGTGAATCAGCATTGAGAAGAATGAGATGAAGAGAAGAGACTTCTAAGAGCTGGGAGGAGACCTCTGATGGCAGAGACTTGCTAAGGGAACCTCTGAACTTTGAAAGCCAATAGAGCTATGGGGCAGAGACCTGCCCATGGGAAGGAGGCTTAGCTTGAGCCCCTTTTGAGAGCTATTAAAGTGAACTGAGCTGTTATTGCAGAGCATCTGGACTTTGGAGGTGAATTGAGATGAAGGTACTAGTGGTATGTGTCAGTGTTGTTGCTGCCCTGTTAAACTCTGTTTTCCTGGAAGCAGAAGCTGTAGGCAGGAGCTCCGGGAGCATGCTGTCAGGCAGGAGCACAGACAGCTTGAGGTGGAGCAGTCCCTGTGAGCTGAGACATAGAGCAGGAACAGAGAGCTGCCTATGTGTGAGTCCAGGCAAGAGTCAGGAGTGATCAGCCAATAGAGGAAGAGTCATGGAACTTGAAAGTCAACTTTGACTTAAGATGAAAGAGGACTTTTACTTGGACACTTGGTATTGATTAAGGAGATTTTTCTTACAGTGACCTAGGCGTGGATGGTATGGTATTTTCTGCTACCCCTTAAAGATGCACTGTGCTAGGGAAGAACCTAGACTGGGACCCCCTGATTTTGGGTATGCAATGGTATATGCTGTGTAGTGTGATGTTCTTACTGTGACCAAGGGATGAATGGTGTGGTATTTTCTGCTACCCTTTAAAAATGTGTTGTGCTACGGCAGACCTTAGCCCTGGGAACCCCTGATTATGTAAACAAGTATTTTTGGGAATGTTACTGAATGCAATGATATATGATATGTGCCATATGACATACTGAGCATTATGTTTTATTTAAAGATGTTGCTATGAATGTTATGCTTTACTTTATTGAACAATGTTTAGTTCTGAATAGAGTTCATTATACCTTGCAATTATGCCCTTAAAATTATTCACAGTAGCAGTCCTCAGGTGTGCTGCCATGATTGGCATTACATTGATATGAAGAGGTTGGATATATTATGGTGGACATGTAGGATTAGAGATGATTTTGTGAGTCAGAGGACTGGAAGTCCATTATAGGTTAGATCTTTTTTTTTTCTTTTTTTTTGGAGGGCAATTGGGGTTAAGTGACTTGGCCAAAGTCACACGGCTAGTAAGTGTGTCAAGCTTCTGAGGCCAGATTTGAATTCAGGTCCTCCTGACTCCAGGACTGGTGCTCTATTCACTGTGCCACCTAGCTGCCCCTATAGTTTAGATCTGAGTGGGAGCAGGTGGAGAGTTCATGGAAATTACCCTAGCATTTGCCAAAAAGATGACCAGTGAGAAGGGAATTGGAATAAGGCTATCTGTTATATTGGCAGGGCTATTTAAATGGTCAAAATGATATGTAAAATGCCTGACAGTTTTGCAGAATTGCTTTATATTATGATGAGGTTTAAATATTATCCACTTATCAGACTGTAAGAGTTGCTATAAATGAAAAGTCTTGAGATCATTGAGCCAGGTCCCCTGAAGCTGGTGCACTGTGCCACTCCCTTTTCTAAACCTGGCTATGTCACATGGACCAGATTCAGTCATGCAGGAGTCTGCCTCTAACTAAGGCTCCTTATCCCTCACCCCTGGGAATAATTTAACTCATGGTTCATGGGTAGGGTCACCTCAAATGGTATGCACAATACAAACTGTGGATGAAACAGATAACTTATTCCTATACATAAAAGAAATACTAAACAGAAAAAAGACTCATGATCATGCATTTAACTTCAATGAACAGGATCAGTAATTAAACTTTTTAACCTTAACTTTCAGTTTAAAATATCTGAACAGGGAATAAATGAAAATGATATAGATTTGTTTACTCCAATATATGCTACTCAGGGTAAATAACTACAATATGTTCTAGAGTTATGATGAGTTCATATCTAATAAGACAGTTGTAGCCCCATATCCCTTGGTTCATAGATAACAGTGATTGGAGTAGGTACTGAGGAAGGAGCCTAGATTTCCTCAGTGGTTCTCATCTCTCTAGGCCTTGGAGGCTGCAGAAGGCTAAAGTATTTTGTAATCTTCTCAGAATCTAGTAGCTGCATGAAACAAAATGGGTTGTACTTTTAACTTGGTAGGCTATTACCCTTACCTAGGCCTTGGGGAAGGAATGAAAGAGTTTTATCAGTTTGGTGACAGATGACAAAACATGCCTCCATATGCATGTAGGTTCTGGGATGAAGAGGTTTTGAAATCTAATTCTTTGGTCTAGTGATAATGGAGAGTGGAAAAAGTTGCGGGTTAGAGCACTGATGGTTAGCGGCAATAAAAGGTTAAAGCATTGTTTTTTCATTAGTTTGGTGGCATAGAAGACAGATACAGGGGACTAGGTTCTGTGGCAGAGAATCACAGTCTCCAAGACAGGCCAGGGTTAGGGTGCTTCCCTCACTGGGAGAACTCCAAGGGATCAGAGTCCATGCTGAGGCAGTTCATGCCTCTTTTGGACTACTCTAATAGTTAGAAAAAAATTTCCAACAATGAGCCTACATTTGCCCCTTTGCAATTTCAATTTGTTACTCCCAGTTCTACCTTCTTGGACTAAATGTTCTACACTTTGATGATATCTAAGAGCCCTTCATCTCTGAGATTCTATGACTTTATTACAGTGATAATTTGCTTTCAAGTTCCAATTTTTTTTACTTACAGAATACATGATATACAATAGCTTTTTTGACTCACACAATGATGCTATGAAAATGATTCAGATGGTTCCTCCACATAGATGAATAATAAGTGAGTTTATCACTAGTCAGCACAAATCTCAAATTAAAATAGGAAGCTCCAGGGGCAGCTAGGTGGCGCAGTGAACAGAACACTGGCCCTGGAGTCAGGAGGACCTGACTTCAAATCCAGCCTCAGACACCAACACAACAACTAGCCATGCGACTTTGGGCAAGTCACTTAACCCCAATTGCCCTCTGAAAAGCAAAAAAACAAATAGGAAGCTCCCAGAGGTGGAAGAGGGGTGTTCCTGAGGGTGGCAATCACCTCTGACTGGTTAACAATGAGTGAGAGAATGAATGTCACAATGTATTCTAATGAACTTTGATTATGTGATTTACTTCCAAGTTACCCCAACCTTGGACAATCTATTCAAAGAATTTATCCCCACCCAAACCTGAAGAGAGCATAATGGCTTCCTCAACTGGCTAGGGTCTGAACAAGATTGTTAAGAAAGTTAATCCAATCTCATTATGAGCAATTTCCTTCAAGAGACTGAACTTTTGAAATGAGTACTACAGAAAAAGGGGAAGCTCTGGATCGCTCCAAATCATTGGTTATTAATAATCAGTTCCCTCAATATAATACTTTCCTTTATAGACAATATACTTTATGTATTTTATATATAACAGTACTTTGTGTATAATAGCTTGTTTGACTCACACATCAATGTTATGAAATAAGTAGTATAAATTATCCTAGTTTTATAGTTATGGAAATCAAGACAGAGAGGTTGTGACTTGTCTAAGGTCATATGACTAAGTAGAAGATCTCATGTTTGAACACCAAGTTTAGCGCTGTTTCAATTATGCTACATGGCCTCCACATGTCCAAATCATTCTCTCTTCTTCCCAAAGAAGGGGATAAGAATTTAAGCACCTTTTTTAATCTCTCCTCTCCTGGAGGGAGAAAGAAAGAACTATATTTTTGTAAACTTTCTTCTGTAAAAAATTTATTAAATGGCCTTAAGCAATTTCTGTGACTTTCTTCAATTTAGGAGGAAATGGATTCCACATTCTACCCTGAACAGTGTTTAGTTCTGGCTCTTATGTCCAAAAATGGGGGTGTGACTGCTGTGTTCCAGAGGGCAGTGGCAGAAGCAGAGATAGCACCACAACAGTGTGTGTTTGGACCCTTAGATCTCATCAGTCATGCTTTGAGAATCTGTACAGAGTTAAGTTATTTACTGGGCTCTGTTCAGCAGGAAATGAGACTTTGAGCAGTGAGTGACCTTGGCCATTCTCCCCTCTGGCAAGATGCAAGTGTAAGTTTAGCAAGAAGAGGTGGAGTCTGTGTTGGGGGGTGGGGGGTAGGAAAGGGTAGAAATCCACACCCTCCTTAAAAATGTGGTTTGTAGGACATATTTCAAATGTCCATGATCAGGAGAATCTTCCTTTGTTGCGGATTAGACACATGGAAAATTTCAACTGAGTGTAGTTATTTTTTTCATTTTTACATACAGTTGCTCAAAGATGAATGATATGTTGTTCTCATTTTCCAAGGCCAAATTATCTTTGGGCTGTGATCAAGCATGAGAAATTTCCACCCCAAGGATAATTTTTTAGAAGATTGCACAAGCAATGGAAGTTCATAGGTAACAACATTTTTTATTAATATAAACAGGCTAGAATTTTTAGTATTTCTTACAAAATGCACTTTGTAGAATGGTTAAAGGCCAGAGAGCCAAAATGTGTAGAATGGCTCATCTCACAGGATTTTAAGCCTGAAGGATGGGAGCTTTCCTCTATAGCTCTTTGTTAAGCTTTGTCTTCCCAGAAATAGAAACTGTGAAGGACTTGAGGTGGACTGGACACTTTGAGCTTCAGTATGGAACGGGAGCTAGATGAGGAACTGGACAAGGAGCTGGACAAAGAACTTACTTTTTACAATTTTTGATATACTTGAGTTATCATCACTTTCATTTCTTATTATTCCTTAAACTACTTCCTCCCTCACCTACTCAGGGAGCTCCACCTTGTAAAAAATCATAAAAGGAAATAAAAAAGCAGTTCAGCAAAAGTAACAAATCTATGAAATACTTCAGAATATATGTATAAGAACACATATATGTATGTATACATGTATATACATGTGTGTGTATGTGTATATGTGTGCATGCATGTATATATTGGGACAGGTAGACAGTACAATGAATAGAGCTCCAGGCTTGGAATTAGGAAAGCTCATCTTCCTGAGTTCAAATCTGGACTCAGACACTAGTTGTAAGACTCTAGGCAAATCACTGAATCCTGTTTGCCTCAGTTTTCTCATTTGTAAAATGAGTTGGAGAAGGAAATGGTGAACCACTTCAGTATCTTTGCCAAGAAAGGGGTCAGGAGCAGACATCAGAGGACTGAATCACTGGCAGCTGTGGCAGTTTCTTGACTTCTCATCCCATAAATGCCAAAGAGAAAGTAAAAAGTCAGTGGGGAAACTCTATTGGACCTGGGTGAGAGATAAGAGCAGTCAGGCCCCTGCCCCTGGGGTGGTTGAGGTAGCAGCAGCTGCTTCTGGACCTCTAGGCCCACAGATGGTGGGGCGACCAAGTGGCTGATCGGTGGGAAAATGCAGGAATCTCTTTGCTGGTGTTGAGGCAGGATTTTCTTACTATACCCTGCTTGGATCTGGGTCGTAGTTATGGGTGGCGGTCCTGGGGTGAGGAGCGCTGATGTGGCAGAGCTTATGATGGTTGTGGAGAGGGCGTCCTCCTCACATTTCTGAGGGAGGTGCCTAGAAGAAGCTCTGACAACAGCTGGGCAAAACCCCAGAAATTTGGGACACAGCACTCTCCACTCTGGAAACAGAGTTCTACCATTGCAAAGAGCTCAAAAGCCAAGTATTTGGCTGGCAAAATGAGCAAACAGAGGAAGAAAAATCAGACTATAAAATCATTCTTTGGTGACAAAGACTATCAAAACATAGAACCAGAAGAAGACAACAAAATCAAGAAAGGGGTCACAATGAGTCAGACATGACTGTAACCACTGAACAAAAAAGTGTGTGTGTATGTGTGTGTGTGTATGTGTGTTCTGTGACCATAGTCATATATATATATATATATATATATATATATATATATATGTATATATATATATTTATGAAGAAGGGGAGGATTTGCATTTTCTCATCTTTTTCAGGGTCAAACTTGGTCGTTACAATTTGTAAAGCCAAGCATGAGCAGCTCTCCGGAGGACTACTGTTGTGAATAGCTTTAAAGTTCTGATCACATAGTTACAGTGAACTCTCTATTTATTGAGCAATAAACTAAGGAAAAACATTCACAGAAACCAAAGTACAGCATTCACAATGTTATAGCATAGCAAGTCATTACTAAAGTGGTCACATAGTTTTAAACAAAAGATATCATTCAATAAGTCCTTAACTCAATTGTCCTTAAGGAGCAATCCTTCTTAAGGAACACAAAGTACAAAGGTCAAAGTTTTCCCACCCCTAAGTCACATTGTCTTAATCTCTCAGTCAAAAAGTCTTCTTTCTTCTTGATTGGAGATTAGTTTCCAATCATCCTTAACTCAGTCATCCTAAAGGGGTACAAGGTACAAAGTACAAAGTTCTCCCACCCCTAGGCCACAATAAATCATGATCTTTTCAGTCAGCACTAAGTACCCAAGGAGAGGACTTTTCATCTTGGCTGGAGGCTGGCTCTCAGATTCCATGGTTCCTCTTCCATGGGTCCAGCTCTTGCCTGAATCTACCCAACCATCAGTGACCTGGATTAATAGGCAGGCAGCTCTCAGCTCCTCACCCAGCTCTTTGTCCAGCTCCTTGTCCAGTTCCTCATCTAGCTCCCATTCCATACTGAAGCTCACAGTGTCCAGTCCACCTCAAGTCCTTCACAGTTTCTATTTCTGGGAAGACAAAGCTTAACAAAGCCAAAACAACATTCACACACATTGCTGGCACCATCATCAATTCACTATCTGCCTGTGAAATTAACACAGACCCACAAACAAGGTCCAAGAAGTCAACAAAAATCATCAGCATAGTCCTAGAACCTCTGAAACCCTCCTCCAAGACTTCTGTAAACAGACAAGAAGAAAATCCTCTTTTAGGGCTTCCAGTAAGGTCCCAGGGGCTTCTGTACAAAGTATCACAAGCACAAATCAACACAAACAGATAAACAGAGTGTCCACCACCACAAGTGTTCCCCTCTCAGTTCTCCTCTGTCCCAGCTGTGCTGGAGATTTTTATTTGTCATTAGCTCCTCCCTGTTCCACCCACCTCTTACATCCTTCCTGTTCCTGTCTTTGGCAAGTCCCGTCACCACCCTCGCCCATGTATCCCCCCCCCCCCCGCCCCCCCCCCCCCCCCCCCCCTTTTGCCTTTCCCCCCCCCCCCCCGCTTCCCCTCCCCTCCCCCCGGGATTCATAGGTTCTGTTTCTTAACAAAGACTTGATAAAATCAAGGTAAAGTTCAAAGACACTTGAACTGAAACAAGGTGCTAAATAAATAACTGAAACAAGGTGCTAAGTATTCATTTGCTTGCCATTATACAATTACACTGCATTCACATTTGTCATCCTTTCAACATATATTATTATAGTCACCTGCACATTATTTTCCTGTTTCTGCTTACTTTGCTTTATATGAATTAATATGTTTCTATGTACTCTTTCTATTCTCCATTTCCCACACTGAAGTAACATTCTGTTATATTCATGTATTACAATTTCTTTAGCTCTTTCCCAATAAATGGTCAAATGTTTTGTTTCCAATTCAGTGTTACTATACAAAAAGTGTTACTATAAATATTTTTGGTCTATATTAGACTTACATTGAGACTTAAACACTGGAACACAAAGCAGCTTGTGGCACTACTGCTCTAGAAATATCTTTTCTTCCTTGCTGGTAACCCTATCCTGCTCTTTCTCTAGAACCTCACTATCTAGAACTTCACAAATTGGAAAATTCCAGCTTTTTACCTAATTGATGATTCTCTATGACATTAGAAATGGGAAATTAATCAAATGTGCTGGGATGAGACCCCTCTCACCTCCCTACAATGGAAAACTGGTCCTCTTCCATATTAGTGAGGGATCTTGCATGAAAGGAATGAATTTAAAATAATTTACTAATTATTTACTATGTGCAAAACAATTTGCTAAGCATCAAATATACAATTAGGAAATCAAGACAGGTCCTGCCTTCAGAACCTCACACGTGAGGAGAGAAAACACATATAAGGTTTTAGCTACAATTTGGATGGAAAGCATTGCAGTCCTTGGGTTTTCTTTAATATCATTTCCAGTAATAAAATAATATTTTCTAATGTAGAGCAATTTGGTGATGCCACAGACTTTAGTGGTCAGAAATATCTATTCTCAAGCTTCTGTAGCTATGGATGCTGAGGAGGTCACATGTCTACAAGGATTCTTCCCTGGAGTGTGACTTCAGGGGTCAGGTGGGTAGCAGGGAGGCAGGCAGACAGTAAACATTTATTAAGCACCTACTATGTGCCACAGGCACTGGGGATACAGAGGAAGGCAAAAGGCAGTCCCTGTCTTCAAGGATCTCACAATCTAATGGGAGGAGACAACATGTAAACAACTATGTACAAATAAGCTGAACAAGGGATAAATTGGAAATAATCAACAGAGGGAAGATGCTAGAAGAAAGGTGGTCTGAGGGAGCTGCTCCTCCCAGGGTTCTTGTCTTACCTGCCCCTCCAATGCAATCTTCTCATTTCTCATTAAAACTGAAGCCCAAAGAGTGTCCTCTGCAAAGTCAAATGAGAGTGGTCTCTGGGGTGCTACTCTTTCCAAGGTTATTAGGCTTATCTGCCTAGTAGCAGGTGGTCAGTGATTGATATCAGTGGTGGCAGGGAGGTTGGGCTCCTTGTTCATAACAGTTCTCCCTTTAATTATGACTGTAAGGGACAAGCTAGAAGCAGGGCTGGTGGTCTGAGGGCACTCCTCTTCAGAGGACTTCAAGCACATGCACATTTTTCCAAGGGCTTCTTACATGGATAATAGCTTCAGGGGACAGGCTGGAAGTAGAATCAGTGGTATGAGGGTTGCTACTTGTCCCAGGTTCCTTGGCTGCCTCCACAAAGGTCAAAGGGGAGTTGGTCATTAAGGTGGTTTGACCTGCTACGCCCATGCCAACTCCTGTCTCTCCCTCACAATGTCTTACTGCTAACTAAGATGGTTTGCCTGACCTTGTCAGTGGTAATTAGTCAGTACATAGTATTAGTGGTAGGGAAGATGGTGTAAACCTTTCTTTACAAGAGTTGTTTCTCTCAATAATGACTTCATAGGCTGGCTTAGAAACAGGGTCGGTGACATGAGGGTCTCTACTTTTCCTGGGGATCTTGGGCTTACCTATCCAAGAATAGTGGTTCATGGTGCTGCTTGTGACCTGGATAAGTGTTCCTTTATCCACAAGAGATGCTTTCCACAATTATGGAACCCAGGTCTACAAGGAACCAAGAGGCATGATGAGAGTTTGGGGGTTACAGAATACACTTCCTTGTTGCTATCTCAATCCATTCATCTTTGGAACTCCCATCCTGATGCTCATGTCATCTTGACTGGTAAATTAGTGCAAATTCACATCTCCTGTTATATCTAGTAAGCATTAAATATGCTTCACATTGTAATCTGTCCTTCTTGTTGATCTCCATCCTGTCTCATTGAAATTTCTAGTCTTCCAGAGATCATGTCCTGGGGACCAACTTCTTTCTGCCATAATCCCTGCCACTACACAGGTACAACATGGCTTCCCCAACCTCCTTCTATCACTTCTTAAGGGAATCATAATAAAATCAATAGTTCTATTTGTAGGGAAAGGGGCATTTCATTTAATTCCCCTATGACTCCACTCATCACTCCTGTCACTTCTCAATCTCAATACAACGTTTTATAAGTCATCTGAGCAGGGTGGAATACAATGGGGCCATCACTGCTCTGATCCTGGACATTGAGTTGCATAGTGAAGTCTAAAATTACATTAGCTTTTTTTTGGCTGCCACATCACACTGAACATTGATATTGCAAGTCACTAAAATCACCAAAATATTTTCTTTTTTCTGAACTGCTGTCTAATCACACCTCTCCATCTTGCACTTATAAATCTGAATTTTTCAAACCCAAGTGTAGAACTTGTATTTATCCCTATTCAGTTCAATTCTATCAGATTTGGCCCAGTGTTCTAGCCAGTCAAAATATTTTTGGATACTTACTGTTATCCAACATGTTAACTATCCCTCCCAGCTTTATGTCATCTGCAAATTGGATAAGCCTGGCACCTATGGCTGTCAATTGCTCTGAATTAAAGTGTTTATATGCATGTGCATGCAGTACAAGTCATGAAAGAATGCATTTTCAGAAAACAGGGAGAAATACTGAACTGAAGAGGTCATAATTTGGTTTTATAAGCCCTCAGCTCTGTCAACTACTGCCACTTTACCTTTTTGGAAGGAAAAAAAGGGAAGTCCAACTCTGAGGGCTTGGAGGAATGTGCCCAACAGCATCTCAGTTTGCAACTTCAGCGCCATGTTTTGGTAGCAGCAAGTTGATTATTTTCACTTTAAGGGCAACAATCTTTCCCCTAAGTCCACTCAACCACAAGACCCCGATTTCTTTCTTCCTTTTCAGAGAACAAGTATGAATGAGAACTCAGATTCTATTATGTTCTTGTCAGTTTAGTTAATCTGTTAAGATAACCACAAGTAGTTCATGAATTGGTTTATGGTGCTGATGTGAGTTTGTTTTGAATGGATCAAAAGAATTCTTAGGTGACTTTTATTAAAAATACATATTGGTGATATAAAAGACTATAAAAGATATAAAAGAGACTGAGCCAGAGACGAATATGTGTACACTTAAGACATAACACATAATTATATCTTCCATACAACATCAATATATTCCATATTTTCAAACAAAAATTAACGCATTTTGCTTCCATGGCATTTAAAGTAAGATGTTAATGTAACATAACTTTGGAATGTTCAATTTAACAAACACTGAGTAATGTATGCAAGGCACTGTTAGGTGCTGGACATTAAAGAAAAACAGCATGTTAAAATATCTCAATGGATTACTAACTCCCTCTCCCTTAACCATCCCCTCCACCCCCCATTAGAGAGAGAGAAAGAGAGACAGACACAGAGAGAACCAAACAAAACTTTTTAAGAAATAAGCATCATCAAACAAAATGTCTCCACTCAATGACCCTATCCAAAACTGCACCATCTCTGCACCTTGAGTCAATCACCCCTCTATAAATGGGTGGGTAAAGTGCTTCACCTCAGTGCTTCTGGACACATGATTCAGCTCATTGAATTGATCACAGTTCTTATGTCTTTCAAAGTTGTTTTTCTTTACCATGTCATTGAGATCATATAAATTGTTCTCCTGGTTCTGTTTACCTCATTCTACACCAGTTCATACTACATACATACATACAAGATTCCCTAAAAATATTTCCTTTGGCATTTTTCATGGCAAAACAAATTACATCACCTTCAAATGCCAAAATTAGTTCAACTGTTCCCCAGTTGATCAGGAGGATCAAGAATTTTGTACTAATTGTGATTATAAACTTCCCAGTATTATGTTGCCTCTTCGTACTCCACCCCAGCCCTGCTTGATTTCTTGTTCAGTGTGATGTTTCTACATCAAATTCTTTGTGTTTGTGTGTAGCTCTGTGTGTTCCACTGTCCTTTGTCCAGTTTCAATAAAAGTGAGGTTCACTCGACACCTTCTCCCCTCACCTCTGCTTCAATGCTTGTATACTCTTTGAATACCACAATTATGAGAAAAATCAAGTTCCACACCCTTCTTCTTTTTATACCAGTGTATTCATTTTACTTTCCCTTCTCTTTTGCCGTTTAAAAGGTAAAATCTTCAAAACAATACCAATATACTCAGAGGTTTTTTCTTTTTAATTTAACTCTCTCAGTATCTTTGAAGACAAATTTCAGAAGGGATTCTTTATTTTTCCTATTTTAGGTATATATAATATAATATGCTGTTATTATTATTATATTATATATTATATATATAATATATAATATGCTGTTATCATACATGCCTTTTTAATTGCTCAAATAAATTTATCTTTCTAGGTTTCTCTTGAGTTTTGTGTTTAAATTTCAAAGTCCCAATACAGCTCTGGTCTTTTTTTATTAGAAATGCTTAAAAGTCCATTACAAGTGCACTTTTTCCCTGAAGGATTATACTCAACTTTTCAGGGTAAGTTATTATTGTTCTGTCTCTTTTGCCTTTTGAGAAACTGCATTCCAAGATTTCTTATACTTTGTAGAAGAAACTGCCTTGTAATTGTGTCTGTGGTTCCTTGCTACTTGAACTGCTTCCTTTTGTATGTCTGTGGTATTTTTTCCTTGATGTGGGAGCTCTGGAAAACATCTGGACTAGAATTCTCGATGCTGAAGCTTTTTGAACAGAGGAGTGATATGGTTAGAAATATCCAATTGACAGCTTGATTGGAGATGAAGTACTGTTGGGAAGACTGGAGACAGGGACAGCAGACTGAGGTCTGCTGCAATATGACAGGCAAGAGGGCCTGAACTTAGATGGTGGTTGGTTGGTTGTTGTCCTTCACTCCTGAAGATGGCCAAAATGATGTCCTTATGTTAGAGTCAAGTTATAGTGTGTCTGAGTGTGGTTGATCAGACCAATATGAGCTTAGAATAATCTACCACAAGCTGAGCACAAATAGTCCATGTGAACATTTGGGGTGAATTCTTTAAATTTGTGCATCTTACCTTTCTTTTGAACTACTTCAATTCTTCTTTACTCATAGAGCCTACCACCTTTTTTGATGAGGGTATACCATGTTGGGCTGTCCTTTTCTGCAATCTCCCATGTCACACAATCAATTCTAAACTTCTTCAGAGAGACCTTGAGAGTGTGCTTGTATCACTTCTAATCACCATGTGAGCGCTTGCCATTTGTGGAGTTCTCCACAAAATAGTCTTTTAGGCAAGTATACATTTGGCATTTGAACAACATGGCCAGCCCATTGGAATTGTGCTCTCTACAGCAGAGTTTGAATGCTTGGCAGTTTGTAAGTGAAGAGAAAGGGATAAGTAAGGGAATTTGCAATGGTCCAATCAGTAAGACTTGATAACTTGGAGAGTGAAGAGTTGTAATGGTAATGGGAATTTGAAGACTTTCCTTGCTTTGAAGATATACCCTGCACCCTAATAGGCTGAATGTAATCACATGGAGCCTGTGGTGGGAAGAGTTTGCTGAAGGGTGGACCAGAGCCCACAGGAAGCTGGGAGTGAGAGCAGCTAGATTAACGGGAGGAGAAGATGCATCCAAAGGAGACAGGCTTGTGAGTAAATGTTGGTTTGTGGGAAGGCTAAATAATCCTGTGGTTTTCTGTGCTGTTACTATGATGGAATTGGCTTACTTGTTTTGGGATTCAGTTTTCTGGTGTCTGAATAAATGTTTTTGCTTCTGTCTTATATATAGAGAGTCTGTTATATTTTGTGATCGAGCACTATGCCAGCATATTCATAGTGACCATTGGCATTGTGAATATTGCACTGGTGCTAGAAGAGTTGAGAATAATGCTCAGATCCTCTACCATGGTTACTGGGAGAACAACAGTGCCCAAGACAGAAACTGCCAGGTTTCTCTCTCTTTATCTATGCCTACTGATTTCCCTAGGCAGCTAGGTGGAACACTGGATAGAACACTGGGTTTGGAACCAGGAAAACTCTTCTTCCTGAGCTCAAATCCAGCCTCAGACACTTATTAGCTGTATGACCCTGGACAAGTCACTTAACTCAGTTTACCTCAGATTCCTTATCTGTAAAATGAGCTGGAGAAAGAAATGGCAAACCACTCCAGTGGTTTCTCCAAGAAAAACCCCAAATAGGTTTACAAAGAGTCAGACAAGATTGAAAAGACTGAACAACAAACTGTCTTCCTTGAAGTTGCAACTAAAATCCTGTCTTCTACATGTAGCTTTCTGAATCTCTATTTCTAGTACCTTTCTTCTCTTTAATTTTTCTTGCTCAGTCATTTCAGCTGAGGCCAACTCTTCGTGACCCCATTTGTATATAGCTTGTCTGTGAAAATTAGTTTGCTTGTTGACTCCCCCATTAGATCGTGAACTCCTTGAAGCACTTTTGCCTCTTTTTGTATTCTCAGCCCTAAGCACACTTTCTGGCACATAGCAGGTACTCAATAAATGCTATCAACTGACTAAGCTGCATGTGTATAGTTGAGAGGGTAAAGGGAGCTAGAGTAAAAGATAACCATTGCCTTTTGGATGTGTTATGCAGAATAGTGTACATCATGAGACGGCCAGGTGGCACAGTTGATATAGTCAAGTATGGATTAAAGAAGACCTGAGATCAAACCCTCCCTCATAACTTGCTCTGTCATAGTAGGTAAGTAATTCAACTTCCTTTAGCTTCATTTTCCTAAGCTTTAAAATGAAGGCATTGTATTAGATGGTGTCTAAGGTTCCTTCCAGCTCAAAATCTATTATCTTATGATCCTATCATTGAAACTAGTCTCTAATCTGTATTTAGAAGTTAAAAAAAAATCTGGATTGGCAAAGTAACCCTCAGTTGTCAAAGGCTAAGCCAGCAGCCTGTAAGTTGTATTGGATCCACTACTATCTTGACAAGTCTTCAAATATACATCTGGTGACTGACTTTGCTGTTTTAGGACCTAAAACCTAGCTAAGAATGGAGATTCTTATTGCCAAAAGGTTTGCCAGTAAGTGATGAATTCTTTGGCAGTAGAAGTCCACTATCCAAAATAATTCTTACAGAACTTAACCAAATTTACGTAGAGCAAGTTGAAAGCCCATTTTGTTTCTGCAATTTGGAATGGTGAGAAGGGCTGAGAATACAAACTGCCAAGTAATAATAAACTCCTTCACTGACATTCTCTAAATCACCTATCAACTTTCTCCTATAGGCTGACAGGGAACAAAGGGTGGTATTTGTTGTGATAGTAATATAATAGTACTAGTACCTCAGGTTTACAGAGTATTTTCCAGGTAACAGTGCTCTAAGATAGATAGTGCAAATGTTTCTCTCCCCCAACTTCCCTCTAGAAATTGAGTGACTTGTTTAGGATAACCAAGGTAACTAAGTGTTAGGGCCAGGATTTAAACCCAGGGCTGCTGACCAAAGGTACAATAATTTTTCCCACTACATTTGTTCTTAATTGACTGGCAGGAGAATTTGAAGGTGAAGAAATGTGTCAATTACCACCATATTCTCTTACAATTTCAGGTCTGGTACTCTGACTGTTCTATTCCCTTTTCAATCTCCTTTTCTCCAGGTGCATTAAACCTCTAAACATTAATATAAGGACCAGATATGTCAACTGGCACAAATTTTTAACAATTTTATTACAATTTATTATAATTTGTCTTATCTGTGCAAATGAATTTCAAATATAAATAACAATTAAAAGAAGATAATATAATTTTACTTTGAAATAAAAATTTCATCTTACAAGCTCTATCGACTATGCTTTATGGATTAAAAAAAATGTACTGCATCAATTGATGTAGCTTGGCCCTTTGAAGTATTTTTAAATTCCTTTCTTTTCTATAAGCATGCTTCTTTCTACTATTAAGCTGTTGGCAGCATTACTAGGTTTGGATCTTTCAAGGAAGTCAGCTTTGGTGGCCTTGCATTTTGTCAAATGTAGAAGCTGTTGAAAGGGACATAACCTATGTAATTAGGATTAAATCAGAGCAAAGACACAGGAGAGTTTTAGGTTACAATTTCCTGGTTCTCAAATAAACTAATTCTTTTATTTTTGGTTTAATCACTTCGTTGACTTAGTCTTGAAATATATATTCCCAAAGGAATACCTGAGCCTATAAGTTTCCTGTAGGTCAATTACAGCTGAAAGGGAAATTGTGAATTGGAATTAATGTTTAATAAATCCTTTTAGACACCAACCTTGGGGTAGTCAGTTATAGAGTCTTTGCAGAAGGAACAAATGAGTTTAGGGGCCAGGATTCCAAAGAACTTCATGGTAGAGTTCCTAGTTAATGGCAAAGACTATAGGGCTCAGATTTTGTTCCTTATATTGATACCTATAGCATTAAACTGAAGTATAATGATTGTACCAATTTAATTCAAGAAACATATATTAAGCATATACTAAAGGCAAAGCATAATGCTAAGCTCTGGAGATATAAATATGACACCGTCCCTGCTCTTAAGGAGATTATAAATATAAGAAGGTGTGTGTGTGGAGGGGAGAGGGAAGAATTCATAACTGTAATATTAGGAAGAGTAGGAAAAATACCAAGAAGTTCGGACAAGTATTATGAGACATATGAAGAAGAAGAAATCACTTTCACCTAAGGAGTCATCAAAGGCTCATTGGGAAAGTTAGCATCCAAATTGGGCCTTGATGGAATGAAAGTATAGCAATAGGCTGAAATGCTAAAAGAAGCCATTTCTGGACTGGATGAGCAAAAGTGAGGAGATAAGACAACTTGGCTGGAATGTACAATGTAGGAGATAAAAGTTTGACATATGGGTTGTGGAGGGCCTTGAATGTCATAGTCAGTAGTTTATTCAAAAGGAAATAAGTAGTTTTGAAGATTTTTAAGAGAAATAACATCATGGAAAGAGTACGTCAGTATCGAGCAGTGCCAGTAATAAATTAGAGAGAATGGAATGAAGTCAGGAAGACCAGGTCAGAGGCTATTACAAAAGTCATCATTGGAAAAAATGAGGGCTTGAACCAAATTGGGAGGGGCCAGAGAGACACTGCAGACATGGAAACAAAACCTAATAACTGGTTGTATGTAGACAAGACTTAAACAGGAATTCTTGAACCTGAAAAAACAATCAGTTGATGGGTGGGATAATGTGCAGAGAAAATTCTGCTCTGGGTCTAGAGATCCAGAGGGAGTGAAATAGGGTGTGACCCATGGCTTAGATATGGTCACTAGCCCCTGTCTCTTCAACTTGCAGGAGGAGGGATTGGAGGAGACACAAAAAGTAGTGGATAGAGTGATGATGAGAAGTGGACAAGAGAGGAACCCCTGATGTCAGGGTGATGGGAGGGTTGGGCAGCAGTCTATTTGTGGGGTAGGCAGGTCAATGGTGTACTCTGGGGCAGGGGTGATCAGAGAACCACTGTGTAAAGGAAGTAAAGAGTATGGTATCATAAAATCCAAGGAAAGAAATTCTACCAGGAGGATGGGGTAATCTACAGAGCAAATGCCATGAGAATGAGAAAAAGGCCAAAAAGGATTTTTCAGTATGGAGGTCATTAGTGATCTTGGAGAACAGTAGAGTAGTATCAACAGGAGCCTGATTGTGTCAAGGGTTAAAATGGTGAGGAAGTAGAAGTGGTGAGTGTAGTCATATTTCTAAATGTTCTCTAGTTAAGGAGATGAGTTAGAAAAGGATGATAGCTTGAGAGAAGGGTAGAGTCAAGGAAAGGATTCTTTATAGACTAGGAAAACTTGAACACTATATAAGAATGGAGCTTATCAAATTGTTAATTGTCTTTCATTCTTAAAGAAATGTTTTCATTTTATCCTTGAAGGCGTCCAACTCCACTGCTTAACGTGGGAGTGCTGAAATATAAAATGCATAAATATAAAGTAATGCCAAGAAGAATGCCAAAAAGCCCCAAAGGAGGTGCTTAGATCCACGATGTAGCCTCAGCATATAGTAGGGATGTTTTATCAATATCATTGAGTAGAATTTTGTATGTAATAAAGAAACATTGGGGCCTTTTTGAGCCAAAGTTGTGTTTTCTTCCCTCCCAATTGCACTGCAATGATACATACATATGTGTCATCAATGCCATTTCTGAGGCTTATCATGTAACTTCACTTCGGTGGGAAGCTAATCTAATTGCAGATTTTATTAATTGCTATCACACTGCAGTAGGACACAAATTTCTTGCCAGGAGACTCCCAAGCCCCCAGAACTGGAAGGACCAATGACCTTACAAGCAAGCTAGTTCAATTCCTTAACAGAAGTGCATCTAAAGTAACCTGGACTGACTTGTCTGTATTACTTAAATGCCATCAGGAATTGAAAATCCACAATTCCCTTGGCAAGAAACAAGCCCCTCTCTCATTTTTCTAATTAACCTTTTCTTCCCACTAAATCTGTCCTGTGGCAATTTAAGTCCTCTTTCCTTTGGTTCTCTTAGTAATGAGGAAGAAGTACAGCTGCTGCTTATCCTCCAGCTAGTATTCTTATCTATATTTTAATACTCCTAGCAAATGAGCCCTCAGGCTATGTCAACAAAGGGTTTAGCCTAAGGCTGGGTTTAAGTTTTGAGGCTACAGATCTGCCTCATCTGTGTGGAACTGCTCTGCTATGAATGGAGCCTTTTAACAGCCCCCAAAATGGGACGAATTAAAGCTTCCATTACAGAAATCCTTCTTTTGGAATCTTCATTCTGCTTTCTCTGTGCTCCACCATTCTGTTTTGTATTATTTCTAGGATGATTCCTGGCACGTAAGAGGCACTTAATACATGTTGATTAATTGGTTGATTGATTCATCGTCCCTGTATATCTGTTTTCCCCTCCTAGACTAGATGGAAACTTCACATCAGCTCAGGGACTTTATCTTATTCTTGTTTTGTTAAGGATGGGGCTGACACCAGCAGCACCCTATTAATTAATATTTTATTTGGGGACAGAACAAAGATGTTATAATTATTGAACAGTTAATAAAAGGAAGTATACTCAGCCCTGAGCTAATATGCCACAAGGGTGTGGATGGCACATAATTCTATGAGAGCATCCTCGACCCCCTTCCCTTTCTTCCTTGTCTCCATATGGGAATGCTTGGTCAAGGCAGATCCAGCTTGTGGTACCCTAGTTCCACTCGAGGACCAATCAGTTCCCAGGGGCAAGTTTGTTGCCTCTTAGGGAAAACAATCAATTTTTTTTGGAGAGAGAGGAGGATCCTGGTAGATATTTGTCCTCTCACATGTTTTTAGCTACCACAGGAAATAGTCACTTATCATCTATTTGTTGAATAATGTATGGATTAATGTTTCTCATTTAAATAGGAAGTTTCAGCTAACAAGTGCACATTTGCCTAGTGTGAACATAGTCCTTTTCTTCTGTCGACTGAATAATCTCTGTTATTCAACCCCCTTGTTGCAGCCATTTTTGTTGACTAAGACAACACTGAATTGGAAAAGTTTCCTAGTTCCTACCTTCTCTACTATAGCTTACCATCCCCCTCTTCCTCCTTTTTCTCATCATCCTAATTACTGTTATATTGCATTTACTGAAATTCCTTTCCACCCAAAATCAAACTACTTGCACTCAAACTTGATTAATTTTTTCATTTTATGTGTTTTTATTGTTGTTCAGTCGTTTTGCAACCCTGTCTGACACTTCATGACACCATTTGGGGTTTTCTTGGCAAAGATACCAAAGTGGTTTGCCATTTCCCTCTCCAGTTCATTTTTCTAGATGAAGAAACTGAAGCAGAGTTAAGTGACTTGTCTAAGGTCACACAACTGTTAACCATCTGAGTCCAGATTTGTACTTGTGTTTTTAACTGTTGACAAACCACCACAAACTAGTCATGGTTATTTTTAATTCTTAGCCTACTCTGCGCTATGCCCTCTGTGAAAATGACTACAAGTAATACAGTAAACTTTACCTGTTAAAACTATCCCTTTGGACAGGAGTTACATAGAAGGGAAGGGAAAGGGAAGATAATAAGCTTCAATAAGGCAACTGCCATGTGCCAGTCATATATATGCTAAATGCTTGCAAACATTATCTCATTAGCCTTATAACAATCCTTCCAGAAAGGTATTGTTATCTCCAGGAAAACTAAGATTAAGTAACTTGCCCAAGGTCACAAAGCCAGTACTTGTTAGAGGCTGGATTTGAAATCTCGTCTTCCTGATTCTAAATCAAGGTCTCCTAGCACTAAACCTCTTAAGGGCCACTGAGATAAATGTTTCTTTGTGATGCAAATTGTTGTTCATCCCCAGTTCTTGAAAAGAATTAGTGATATCAGAGGGCGGTCTTGATTCCAGCATGAATTGGATTTAAATTAAAAAAGCAAAAAAAAAAAAAAAAGAAAGATTGGTATGGGACTGATAATGAAAATTAACTACTGTCAACCAACTCAGATTTATCTATCTATATAGAAAAAAATTGATATGCTAATTACATACATATAGGTATATGTGTATATATACAATGCACACATGTATGGGTGTTTGTATACCGGTATGCATGCATGATGTATGCATAACTATAGTTCCTAACATAAGTTTTTTTAGGACAGCAGTAAGAGGCAGGATAACAGTGGTCAGCCTTGGAGACAGAAAAGACCAATGTTCAATTCCTGCCTCCAACCAATACCAGCTATGTGACCATGAAAAGTCACTTAACCCAGTTCCCCCAGCTACTCTAAGAATATGTAGATTTGGCCTGGAATTTTAGTAGAAAGAACACTGGTTCTAGCATAAGAAGCCCTGGAGTACTCCTGCCTGTCACTTATTACTTGTATGCCCTTGAACAAGGCACTAAACCTCTCTGGGCCTCAGTTTCCTGAAATGTAAAGTGAGAGGGTTGGCTTCAGTACTTCTTAAACTGTTGGTTGACACCCTATTTAGCAACAATAAAAAGTTTATGAGTGTGTAATGACAAAAAGTTAATCAAAATTTAAAGACATAATGAATTTGAGATATTTCTGGCAGTGCTTGCCCATGATGCACTGCAGCTTTGATTCTGAACACAAAACATGCGAACTTTGCAATGCATATGCCCTCACACCATGCAATGTCAATGAACATTGTCCAAACTCAGGTGCCATGAGTGGAAAAAGTTTAAGAAGCCCTGGGTTAGATGATCCCTCAAAGTCTTTTTGAGCTCTAAATCTTTATGATGTCTGTTACAGAGGAAGTGCTAGGTTATCCAAGTAGGAATGAGTTTCCATAACATATATTCCTCACATCAATGAAATACTGTTGTGCATATGTGTATGTGTGTGTAATTATTTTTAATTTAATTTAATTTAAATTATAGCCAATAACATCTGGTTTCTTTAAAATATTCTACAATTCAGATTTTTAAAAAATAATTCATATCTGCTTTTCTTTGAATTCATCCTAATGAGTAAGGTTTTACTCTAGTGCTATATTATAACATCCTAGAAGGGATACAAGGAGGCAGAGGGCCTGAGTTTGAGCCCAGGGCCTGTCACTTACTGTCTAGGTTTCATTGAAGCAAATTATTTAACCTCTCTGGTTAAGTTCCTTAACTATAAAATAATGGAGTTAGAGCAGATGACTTCACAGGTTTCATCCAATACTTAGTTATAAAACTTAATAATTATATATTGGGAATGGAGTTTAAAGGTGAGTATTTTGAGGTTTACATTGTGTTTTTCTTGGTTATAATTAATAAAGAATGAACACTTATTATGTAACAACACATATACTACATATCAGAAAAAATTCCCAAATATTTTCCTGTCTTGGTATAGCAATTTTTACACATTAGACAAATGCACACAAAGAAACTGGAGCCCACTCTTAAATCCTCACCATCAGCAATAACCATGGATGTGGTCAAGGAACGGAGGGGTGAATAGCGTTGTATAATTTGAGGAACAAGAAAAGAGGTACTCATGGTATAAATTATTTTCCTTCTAAATCCTTCACAGTCTTTATTACTCATTCTTTAAGATTTTAGAGTTACACTGTTAAAATATAAAATTTTTTAATATTATATTTTTCCAAAATTTCTCCCAGGACCTCACCACCTCTCCCTTTCAGAAAGACAGTTATCTGATGTAACAAGTAATAATAAAAAGAAGAGGAAGGAAAAAAACCACCAAAACTAATCAATACATTGAAGAAAGTCTAAAAATGTGTGCATTCCCCACCCATAGGCCTACTTCTGTAAAAGATGAGGTATTCTTTAAATATCCTTTATTTGGGTCTGCATATATTCTTTGTACAAATGTTTTCTTAAAGCATTATGAAATTCTGCTTCTATTTGTCATTAACACCATTGCTCAAATAAATTAATCAGTTCCATAGGGTTCTGAGGAAATGTGACACATGATAGGTAACTTGACAGAAGAGAAGAAGAAATAATAGAGGCAGGAAGAATTTTCCTAAGCCTCCTGGGGCACCACAATGGAAAATCTTAAATAGTTGGAGAGCAGCATATGGGTAATAGAGTATTGAGGAAAAAAAAGATACCAAAAGAAAGTAATAGTGAAGAGCAATTTCATTTATTTCACATTTGTATTTGACTAGAGTACTTGTATCATCATACATATAAGTAAATAATTTTAAACTGTTATTTGACCAAATCGAATGTGATTTTAAAAGAGAATCAGCCCTAGACTCTTCTTGTTTTCTTGACTTCTAGAAAGATTTAAATTACTACAAGAGACTGAGGGAAACCAGGTATGGCTAACCTGAAAAAAAATATGAATAGAAGAATTTTTCTTTCCAATGTAAAAGTACACTCTCTTTAGTCAGAACAATAAAAAAAAAAAATACCTATTCTATTTGCAATACTTATTACTAGAATGTTCCAAGTACAGCAAAGTCACTGTATCAACAAACTAGCATGTCACTGAGGAAGCACAGTCTGACAAAAAAAAGCACTGGGTCTCAACTTGGGGGACCTAGAGTGTCATAGGAACTTGATTCAAATCTCACCTCTGAAAATTACTATATGTATCACCTTGGAAAAATCACTTAAATTCCCTGGGTTTACTCTTCTTTTGTAAAGGAAAGGGAAAACTAGATAACTTCTGATATCTCTTACAGCTCTTGATAAATCACCTATCAATCCATTTGTCTGTCTGTCCATCCTGCACCATCTGTCTATTTCCTAACTCCATATATCCCTCTTTCAGTACTATGTTACCTCAATTTACCTTTCAGCTCTGTACCACCCTCAATTCAGTCCAGTTATAAGACTATAAATCAGCCAGCCTTACTCAACTTGATTGGAAAATATGTCTATGAGATCTGCTTGTGAGTTCATAGTCCAATTCTTCTCTTGTAGTAACAAATAGTAATAAAAATTGAATTGGCTAAACCAGAAAGATGCAAAATACCGTTTCTCTTATTTAGCAGAGAAGAAGCATGGTTGGTGTTAAGACTCAGGAAGACCTGATTTCGAGTCTTTCCTCTGATAGATACTAATAGTGAGTGAGTCAGTGAGTGGATCAGTGACCCAGGTATCTCTCCAAGACTGTTACAAAAAGAGTAGTAGGTCTATATTAACAGGGAATTCTCACAATAGGAGTTCCCTATACCAGTGAAACCACAGGGCCAGACAACAGATAAAAGACTTTCAAAACAAAGTTGACTGATTTCAATAATGTGTTGCTTATTGCACTAAAATTTTGAAAATAGAAGTCTTTAAGAAAACCCAAATGTACAAAAATATTTATAGCAGTTCTTTTTGTGGTGGCAAAGAATTGGAAATTAAGGGGATGCCCGTCAATTGAGGAATGGCTGGGCAAGTTGCAGTATATGAATGTAATGGAATACTATTGTGTTATAAGAAATGAGGAACAGTTGGATTTCATATTTATCTAGAGAGGCTTATATGAACTGATGCTGAGTGAGAAGAGTAGAAGACAGGAGAAATTTGTACACAATTACAGACACAACATATGTGTGATGACCAACTTTGATGGACTGGACTCTTTTCAGCAATGCAGGGTTATAAGACAACTCCACAAGACTCATGATGGAGAGAGATGTCTACATTCAGAGAAAGAACTCGAAAGAACAGAGTTTAATGCAGATTGAGGCAAACTATCTGCTCTTTTTCTTTTTCTTGTTTGGTTTTGTTTCCTTTTTCCCATTGCTCATTCCATATGTTACAATCTTTCTTTATAACCTGACTAATGTCTAATGTAAAAGCATTTGCAAATCCTATTCTTGATTGTATGCTGCCAGGGCAGGGGATAGGGTGTGGGAGGAGGAAGAAAATTTGAAACTCAAGGGATTGTGGAACTTAATCTTGTAAAGTAAAAGGAAACACACAAATTAATAAAGACCAAAAAAAAAAAAAAAAAGAAAGAAAATATGTCTTTAAAAGTTATTTTAACAGATATAACAATATTAAACATTCTGATCTTTCATATATAAATGTTGAATTTGAATGTCTTTTAATAGACAACTAATTCAAATGACTATAAACTATAAATTGCTAAAAAGCAATACATTTTAATTATGAAATATCTGAAAACTTAACATCTGTTCTCATCAAAACATATCACTATTCTGACATCAGTATCAGAACAATATGCTTAAAGAAAATTGTTGGTAGGTGCTTTAACATTTTCCCCTTAATGAAAAAAAAATGTATCCTTAATAACATCTTGGGAGATTCCCAGAAACATAGCAAATGTAAGAAAATTTTTAAAAATTTTTGTAAGAAGTTGCAGGAAGAGGGATGAATGGATGGTTATGTCCAAGTTTGGCTCCCCTTCATCAATCACATCAAAAGAGCAAGACGTGCAAAAGCAGGTAAAAGAAATATAACATAAATTCGTTCAGTATTGTGAGCATATGGGTTGGTTTGTGAATCCAACAGGTAGATAGCTAGAATGATTCACTTGGCCCCTTTATGATGTGAAAAAAACAAAGCATGGAAAGTCTTGAATAGAGCACATTGCATAGACCCTCCCCTCCCCCCCCCACTATAAAAACAAACAAACATATAAGACATGCATAAAAATTGCACAGGAAGGGCAGATACAGGTGGGTTGTGATATGCATTATTAGAGAGAAGTGAATTCTGAATGGGATTTTCAATGAATAAGTATAGCTATATCTAATCATCAAACTATGTGATCATCTTTATATTACTAAATAGCTTTTTTTTTTTTGCTATTTGGAGGGGGAAAGGTAGGGCAATTGGAGTCAAGTGACTTGCCCAAGGTCACATGGCTAGTTGTGTGTGTGTGTGTGTGTATGTGTTTGTGTGTGTATGTGTGTTAAGTTTGTGAGGTCACATTTGAACCCAGGTCCTCCTGAGTACAGGGTCAGTGCTCCATTTACTGAGCCACCTAGCCACCCCCATAAATGACTCTTTCTATATTAAACAGCTTTTAAAAATATGCCATCTAGAAACAGGTTATTCATTAAAAAAAAATAAAATAAAATAAAACCTTGTGTGCTTGTACTTTTACACTCTAATAATAAATCACATCATCTTTTGGGGCTTTGTTTCTCTCATTTGTAACAATGAGACTGGACTAGACTTTAGAGGCTCTTACTAACTTTCCATTTTTGATCCCAGACAGAAAAAATTATGAAAACCTTAAAGTTTAGGACAACTTCAAAAGAGAAAATACTTAATTGGTTGTGGGTATGCTCTACATTGATAGAGATGTTTGCCATTTTACAGATAAATTTTTTTTTGCATATTTATTTCTTTGTGTATTTCTGAGCCAAAAAAATATATCATGACCCAATGATAAGCCTCTCCAAATTCAAGCATCATCTTGCTAAGAAATGTACATATCATCAGAGCCATACCTCAATATTTTCCACATTCCAAATTTTACTCAGGGTCACATCAGTGGTAAGTCATCATCAAAATACTGGTAAATAGGATACCTGCCTTAGAAAATTGGACACAAATGATTCTGATTTCAGAAATTCCATCATAACATTAGTGGCCATATAGGTGTTCTCTCTTTGGCAGCAGAAATGTCACTTTTTCCTATGTGTCTTTCTGTATTAGTTGTAGAGAGAGCCATGAATGAGTAGGGCATGTTTACTGGGGACAGGGTGGAGGGTATTTTCACCTTTTGGTCAGCTTTTTGTGGACCAAACTCCTACAGACACTGGAAAACTGGGATGTTGGAACTAAAAAAGGGCACAGGAACAGGGTTTCAGGATGGTAAAGGATGAAAGAGGAAATGGGAATGAGTTGCCATCTTCTTCAAGCATAAGTACCCCGGGAAATAAACAGCTCAGCCCATGAGAGTCTTGCTAGCTACCTTTGGTATAGAAGCAGGAAATCTGTATCAGTCTATCTCTAAAAGGCAACAGAAAAGCTGGATTAAGGGAAAACCAGAGCTGCCAACTGGAACCAATTTTCAGAAACCTAAAGCCATTGGAGAGTTCTAGCTGCTTCAGAAAACTTTAGTTGCTGATGAGAAAATTGGGAAACTATTCCATTCTTGCTATCTCTTCTCCTGCTTTCTAGCGCTTATGATCCACCATGCCAGAGGAGACCTAGACACAGAATCTCTTATGTGTATAACTTTAAGGAGCAGGTGGCTCAAGATAGTTTCCCACAAACTCCAAATATGTAAGTGGGTAATCAGGAGAAGGATTAGAAACAACTGGCCTTAGTATTCCACAAGGGTAGAGTGCTTGCCAGTTTCGTCATAACTTTGCTATGCTTAATAAATCATGTACTCAGAGAAAAGAAATGATTGCCTGTGTAATATCAAAATAGAGAGGATCATGACTGAGCCAAAGGATGATGGCTTTAGATTTATACATGGACTTATTTTTATAATCATGAACAATAACTTTATAAAACCTTTTAGGTTTATTTGGAACCCAGGTCAGCCAGAATTTCTTTCCTGGGTTTTTTCTTTGCTTTGAAAGTGGAAGCTTGGCAGAGTTTGGTTTTTATGCACACATGATCAAAAGCAGTATTACTGGAATCAGGGAGTGACTGGAGTAAAGGGCCACCCAATGAGCAAAATTATAAAAGATACTCCCTTCTTATCTAATGTTAAAATGATATCCTGCTTTTCCATAGGTCTACAGAAGGCAGGACACAGGTCCTGTGAGCTACTTACATTACTGCAGTGCCTGAAGTATTATCCTGGACATCCAAAAAATAATTCAGGGAGCCTACATTACTATAATTACATACGTTATATACATATATATGTGTATTTGCTTAATTATGATAATAGCATGTAAATATATGCACACACATATATACATCATGTATAATGTCCCAGCACTGTGCTAAGCACTTTACAGTTATTATATCATTTGATTTTCACAACAACCCTAGGAAGTAGGTACTATTATTATCCCTATTTTAGAGATGAGGAAAATGATGAAAATAAATTGGTGACTTTTCAGGGTCACAGAGTATCTGAGGCTGAATTTGAACTCAGGTCTTCCTGACTCCAGGCTACTGTACCACCTCTATCTATCTATCTATCTATCTATCTATCTATCTATCTATCTATCTATCTATCTATCTATCTATCTGTGTATAAACACACATAGTAACAGTATGCATACTTTCACCTGTTCATGTCCTGCTTTCTTGTTTTTAGTTTATTCATGTATTTTCCTTCTCCTTCTTTACTTTCTGTCTGCCTACTTGCCTTACAGCCATATCAGCTAGAGTTATTTTTACTGAAATAATCTGTTATCCAATTAATGTGGCATGTCTCCCTAACCCTCAGAATAATAATCCAACTACGTCTGCCCATCTGTCAGTGTCTTCACATAAAGTTATCAAAGGATTCCACACAGGATGATGAGATCTTCTTTGCTTTCTCTTGATATTGTGAAGATATCATGAGGTTATCTTTTCCTCTCACCACATGAACATCCTCTCTCTTTTTTCCTCTCATATACTTCTTTGATGACATTCTTTATAATCCACCTACTTCAAAATGCATTGTTGGTAATGTATTATAGCCTGTGCACGCCAAAAACATACTTTTCTCTTGCCCTTTGGGTGATCATCAATTTCAATTCTTCAGAGGCTCAAGCATTCCATTACTTATACCCATATATCAACATTGGAAGAATGTTGAAATTTTTTAAAAGAGCTGTCCTTAGCATTTATATGTATCACACCTTCTTACTACAGATATTTGGACTGTTAGTTACTGACTGAGTGAATGCCTGAGAGATATTTGTGGTGAGATAACACAGCAATTTTTTTTCAAGTGGCTGGATTTCTACATCATTTTCTATTTACTTCTGTCAGTACACATATACACATTATTATTTCAGTAGGAAATGAAAAACAAAAATAGTGGCTGACCCAAAGAGCCTGAGGAAACACATGATTACAATTCAGGAGGCAAAAAAGGAAAACAGATGGACAGATACAATCTAGGCAAACAGAGCATCAAGAGGTCATTGCATCTGGAATGTTCTTAGGGCCAGGTGGATAGTTGAATCTTCAGAAGGTAAATAGGAAGGAGATTTGTCAGAATTATAAAATCACTGTCTGTCAAGAATGAGATAGATTTTATATTTGACTTTGAGATAGTGTAATGCTGAGTTGAAGATTCCCAATGCAAAAAGTATTTCCTGTCAATTCCTTTGGGATTAAAAAAAAATTGTCGGTACTTCAAAAGCTATATATGGTTTAATTAATGTGGGTGCCCTCTTTACCTACATGGAGAAAAACCCTTCTGTGTCATGTTAGAGAACTTTAATGAATTACTGTGGCCAAAATAAATCATCATTAGTTCTCTTGGAATTTATCTTGTTTGGCTCTTGGAAAGCAAATGCACAGATGATGCCTAACCCTGTATTTGAAGCATTTCTGCTCTGGCAAGTCTTACCAGAACTTACACTTCACTGGCATATCCATGTCTCAAAGGCTCTCTTTTGATGTGAAAGGCATGGATATATTGTAGGAACATAAACTTCTCTGGATCATTTGCCTCCACACAGATATTCTGGGAATTTCAGCAGATTTGAGTCAGTATTTGAAGTCACATCTTCCTAACTCCATATCAGTCATCAAGCATCCTAACTACTCCAAAGAGAGCTCAGAGGTCACTTTGTCCAATTCTCTCATTTGTATATGAGAATATTGAGCCTGAATAAAGAGTAACTTGACCTATGCTGAAGATATAGCAAGTGCCTTCTAGTGCAACTGCTGTCATCAATTCCTCTTAGAAGCACATAGATTCACAAGGCTTTAAGACTGAATAGGATTATTTGCAGACAAGAAAAGCAAATGAAACACATACCTAGAAAATAGGAACTCTTACCTTTTAAGCACTTGGGCTTAACTTAGTTCTTGTGAAGCAGCATTTGATGGAAAGTGTGTTGAATTTGGAAACAGAAGACATGAAATGCTTTTCTCATCTCTGGCACATACCAACTCTTTGACTTGGCCTAACAATTAACACCAAGAAAACATAGGTGCTCCATCAGTCACCACCACACCATCCATACATGGTTGGCTGCAGCAAATGGAAAAGTTTTGAAGTCTGTGGATAAGTTCACTTACCTTGGTAGTGTACTTTCCAGGGAAGTACACATTGCTAATGAGATTGACACAAGCATTGCCAGAGCCATTGTTTGGGAGGCTCTGAAAAAAAGTATGGTAGAGAAGTATATAATATATATATAATACTTACTACCAAACTGTAGTTGTATAGTGTTGTTGTGGTGACCTCATTGCTGTATGCCTGTGAAACCCAGACAGTATTACCAGCAACATGCCAGGAAACTGAATCACTTCCATTTGAATTGTCTTAAGAAGACTGTGAAGATCACTTTTCTGGGTAAGGTACCAGACATTGAGGTCCTTACTCAAGAGAGTACAACTCTGATGGGCTGGCCACGTTGTTCAAATGCAAAACATATGCTTGCTAAAAAGGTTATTTTATGGAGAACTCACACAGGGCATGTGTTCATGTGTTGGTCAGAAGTGGTGATACCAGGGATCTCTCTTCAGAACTTTGGAATTGATTTTGTGACATGGGAGACACTGGCACGCTCAGCATGACGCATCCACATCAGAGAAAGTGCTGTGCTCTATGAGAAAAGCAGAATTGAAACAGTTCAAAAGAAATGCAGGATGCACATATTTAGAGAATCCACCACAAATGTTCACAGGGACTATTTGTGCCCAACCTGTGGTAGAGCATTCTGAGCCCCTATTGGTCTGATCAGCATCAGTTGGACACATTGAAACTTGACTCTAGTATAGTGATCTCATTTTGGTCCTCTTCAAGAATGAAGGAAAACAACCAACCAGCCAGGTACTGTGCTTATTGACAGAGATACAAAGATCATATTGAATAGTCCCTGCTCTCATATAAGCCAAATACAAAGTAGTTACAAAGTAACTTTAATGTGGAAGGTACTAGTAACTGGGAGAACAAGGAGAGATGTTCTGCAGAAAGGAGAACGTAAAACCAGTCTTGAAGAAACCAAGCATTCTAAAGCGCAGAAAGAAGTCAAGAGGGAAAACATTTAGGTGATGAAGAAAGAAATATGGAATCCTTATGTGTGTCTATTGGAAGACTAAGATAAAAATTAATGACATCTTCTAAGTACATTATTGATGATAATTAGAACTGCATGGAGGTTTTCTTTACAGAACCCTCCCATCATATTTAGGAAAAAAAGCATTAAATTCAGCAAAACTGAAAAAATAAACAACATTGAGATCAAGTGATTCAACTGTTTCATATGTCTTGTTTTCTCCAGTTTGCCAAATATTTTTTTACCTTGTCAAAGAGATAAGAAAATACCCCCTACTCTCATTTTTAACTTTTGCCTGATCCAATAAGAGAAAATTGTCCAGGAATCATTGATGTTTGAATACCTGCCAGTTCTGACATCTCTAGGCACTCTTCTTAGAGAAATCCATAGAACAGACTTAGGGACTTTTTTTATTCCCCCACACCATCTATTCTTATGCTCCAGTGGGAGGAGAAAATATATATACTCCAACCTTCTTCCTAAAGGATTTCCCCCCTCCTATTTCCTGGCATATAAAACCATTTAGGGATTCCTCTGAGGTTTACAGAAACCCAAACATTATCAGTACTATTTTGTATCACAGTTCTCATAAACATCCTTCTCATCAATGATCACCCTGCTTTCAAAATGTCCCTGACCTCTTGTATACCTAATAATTTCCAAAGGGATAGGGATAGGGAGTGCACCTGTGATTTCATAGTTATAGGGAACTTCCCTTGAAGAACTTCATCTACCAATACAAATAGCCACCTTGGGGGGGAGGGGAGCAACAAGTGCTTCAGTGGATAGAGTACTAGGCTTAAAATCAGGAAGATTCATCCTTGTGGATTCAAATCCAGACTCAGACACATTGGCTGTGTGACCCTGGGCAAGTCACTTAACTCTGCCTCAGTTTTCTCATCTGTTAAATGAGCTGGAAAAGGAAATGGCAAATAATTTTAGCATCTTTGCCAAGAAAACCCCAAATAGGGCCATGAACTGTTGGACACGACTGAAATGAATGAATAATTGCAATTTTTAGTCTTACAGTGTTGACCAAAGCACCAAAAGGTTAATTGACTTGCCCAGGTTCACACAAGTAAAATGCGTCAGTCCTGAGACTTGAAAACAAATCATCTGTTTTTCCATTGCACTATCTTGCATTTACCAATGCTATATCAACATTTAATCTAAAAGTGTAACAGTAATGTGAGAAATAAATATAGCAATCATGAACTATGTCTTCAATGTTTATAAGTATATTCATTACAGACAGCCCACTCAGGTCCCTGGGAAGTAATCTACTTTGCATGATAGGTTTATGTAACAGCAGCTATTTGTTACCTCAGACCAGTACTTAGAACAATTTCCAAGCCAATAGGTCATAGAATATAATCACAATTTTTTTTTGCACGTTGCTCATCAAGTAATTCTTACTATGCTAATATTTGAAAATTGCTGTATAGTTATTACAATATACTAATAAAGCAATTTAGAGCAAATGAAATCACAAGATCATATGACACAACTTTTTCTCTGTAGTGAGAATGAAAGTTAAAATGTGGTTGAGATAAAATATAAATTCTTTAGCTGGGCATTTAAGATAATCAATAATGTAGCTCCTACCTATGGTTCCAAAGCATTCAACTTCAGAAACTCTTTGTTCTTCTCAAGATTGATTATTGACCATTCTCTACACATCCTCCATAGTCTGCTTCTGATGTGGTTCAGTGTATAGAGTGCCAACCCTGGAGTCAGGAAGATTCATCTTCCTGAATTTGAATCTGACCTCAGACACTAGTTGTATGGGCCTAGGCAAGTCACTTAACCCTGTTTGCCTCAGTTTCCTTATTTGTAAAATGAACTGGAGAAGGAAATGACAAACCATTCTAGTATATTTGCCAAGAATATGTGACATAGATGAAAATGAGTGAACATACACAACACACTAAAAAAAAAACAAAACAAAACAAAAAGCAAACCCAAGCCCCAAACCCAAACAAACCATTAACTAGAATGTCTCCCCTCCCTCTCTTGCCTTGTCAGAATCAATGCCATGTTTCAGGGCTAAACTCCGTTGTCTCCTTCATTTCCTAAATTCTTCACTTGTCACTTCTTTCTCCTGCCTCAATTTTTCTTGTAATACATACACATATGTGTGTACATGTATACATATATGTTGTGTTATTCCAATAGTAGGTTAAGCTCCTTCAGGGAACAGTTAGTTTCATTATTTGCCTTTCTATCTTAGGTGTCTAGCATACCAGGTCCCTAATAGATGCTTAACAAATGTTTGTTGGATGGTGACTAATCACATGGAAAATATAGTCACGGGAAATTTCTTCCATAAAATAACTGCTCTTCAGACTGAGATAAGACATCATGGAAGATATAGCTGACAAACATTTTTCCATTTCATACTGTTCTCGAAAGGTCCACATAAAACAGGAAGCAAACAAATGAAACCAACTATGATAAAGTAGCATGTTCAACACTCAGGCAAAAGGTTAGCATAGCAGTCTTTGCAAACAGACTGGGGTCTTGTACGGTGGGTTAATTTGGTAAGAATCCTGGGAGTTGTACTTTTTTTAAGTTTGGAAAGAGAAGAAGCTATTGCTAGATTGGAATCTAAGGGCCAGATTTTCAAATTGTTCAGTAGAGAGGGATGTAAGAGGAGAGAGTTACAGAGGGAGAGAGTGTCTGTAAGGCACATCAGTGAATGGAAGAAATTTTCCATGAGACTTACTTGTCACTTTGCAATGACTCTAGGTTTTTCCTTTCCTTGGCTTTCAGCTTGGGTTATTAAAAGAACACAGCAGAAGGAAGAAATTATGGCTTCTCAGGGAAATTGATGGACGAGTTATGAATTTTTTACTCATATGTTTACTTATTTCCTTCTTCTAATTCACTGACATAGGCAACAGGTAGCAAGGTCCATTACTAAGTGTTTCTTTGCTATTTTAAAATGTCTCCTGACTGCTTACAATGTTTTACTTTGTAAAGATAAGAATACCTGAGGTTGGTTTTTGTTGTTGTTGTTATACAGAGTGATAAAATGTGTATATTAGTGGGAGAAAGGGAGAGAGTGTGAATAGTTACACTAAAGTCTAAACAACTAGTTGGGAGACCACCTTCTTGGCATAGAAATCAACAGCTTGCCTGGGGGTGTGGAACATTTTATGAATTTTATATAAAATCTGTTTTTTTTTTCTTTAGGTGTTTTTCATTTTGCAGAAATAAAGGAATCCATGTGAAACTGGGTCCTTTCCTCTAAACGAAAACCCTCAGGATCTAATCGAATTATGCCCAAGCAGGAGCCTTTGGGGTCTTCCTCCATTCCTAGAAGTGAGTGAGGCATAGGAGAAATAGATACCTCAAGAGAAGGCCAAACCCTTAACTCCACCTATTGGGTGGAAACAGGTGAGGTCAATTCTGCTGACTTTGCAAGAAAGGGTCTAGGCCTGGGGTGGGGAGCAAGAGAAGTGTGTCTCATCCAAGCCTCCCTTGTAGTGACATCTACTGGACAACAGTAGCATTAGAACAATGTTATTTCAGGACCCTGTGCTCATGTGCATTTCTATTTGTTTATCCTCCCTTTGTTTCCCTTGCTATCTTTATCTGGAACCACTCATCTCCAGAGCAGACTCTCTTCTCCCAAATTCACTTTAGATGGATAATTTTCATATCTTTTAAACTATATAATATGTTGTCAAATTTTAATTTCCCTACTTTTCCGAATCTATGGTTTCCCTTGCTTCCAGAATGGAATATATGTATAACAGGACAGCACCACCAAAAAAGTCCTTAAAATATATTTCTTTATGTAATGAGAGAAGACAGTATTACAAGCATTTTTGAAATAAATTTATCATGTCAGAAACATTTTCCTCACAATGTTGCTCTTCTCTGCTTAAGTTCTACAATGGAATTAAATACCTTATGGGATATGAAAAGAGCAAAATTAACAATGGGACAAAGTAGTCACTCCTTTGTGCCTGTCTTTAAAAAAAAAATCAGAGCTTTAAAGAGCAAAAAAAGTGCACCATGAAATATACCGGCTAAAAAGGCTATGAATAAAAAAGATAGTTCTGTTGGTATACTCTATGCTAAAAATGACTCTATTCCCAATGGGGAAAAACGATTTCTTGGATCTCACCCCAGAGAGCATTTTGATGGTTTAAGTGTAAGGAGATCAGAGACACACAGATTACATTTCCTTTTAAATATGCATGTGTTGAGAAACATATAGTGCATTTCTTTCAATGCCTGTTCCTCCCTCTGCTATGAAGAGCTCCTTTTGACTTTAGTGGGAACTGTATTGCAAAGGGAAACATTTGTCTGGATAGTGGGGATCAAAAGAAAAAAGGCGTGGCAAAATAAGACCTGGATTCTGGTTAATGTAAAATGTCTGTAAAGTAGATAGAAATATTTGACGAATCTGAAATATGCTTAGGTTTGCTCGACCCATCAACAAAAATGAAAGACGCAATCCAAACATTAGAATGGATAGCTAAATAAGCATCAGTGCAAAGAAGAAAAGCTAGACTTCACAGGTTTGGATTGGGTATCTTTCACAATTGCATCTTTCCTACTCATGACATAATGATGAATGCAAATGTAACCAAAACTCAATAGTATGGAAACTTATCCTAAAGAGTCTGGAATCACATAACAATATGAGTCTACTTTTTTTCTAACATAAAACTTGACAATATGATGGAAAGAGGTATATTATCACGACTCCCAAGTGATTAGATATGTGAGGTAAGAGGGGAAGAGTTGAGTATAACTCTGAGATTATGATCCTAGGAGATTGGAAGGATGATGGATGGCTTTAACAGCAATAGAAAATTTTGGAAGAGAGGGGTGTTTGATTTTTTTGGGGGGAGGGGAATATAATGATTTCAGCTCTAGGACATGATACGTTTGAGATGTCTCTAGGAAATCCAGTTTGAAATATCCAATAGGTTTTGCAGGACTGAACTGGAACTGACTGGACAGAAAATTTCCTGATCTATGCTGGTAGAATGAGTTTCCACAATAGAAGTTCCCTACATTGAGTATCACAAATCTGGACCTCTTCCCCACCTTCCAAAAAAATTCATATTTTATTCTTTTTTTATAAAATACTACATGGCTGGGGCAGCTAGGTGGTGCAGTGAATAGAGCACTGCACCTGGAGACAGGAGGACCTGAGTTCAAATCCAACTTCAGATACTTAACACAAAAACTAGCCATGTGACCTTGGGCAAGTCACAACCCCAATTGCCCTCCAAAAAAAAAAAAACCCAAACAAAAAAATAATAATACATGGCTAACATGATAATAAAACAGTTGTAGAAAATAAGCATAAACAATATATAGAAGCAAAATAAAATGTCTACTTTTAAAGAGACATCGTCAGAAATTTTTTTGAAAAAATAAGCAAGTATATACCACTTAAGGAAGCTTCTTTTAGCAAAGTTCATGCAATTCATCTATAAATTTAACTTTAATGATACACTGTATAATATAATTTATTTTAAAAAATCAGTTGTCATATTTTTTTTTCCTTATAGGCTATGGCTAACAGTCTGGCAGGTTCACAGTTCCCACTGCTGTTGAAATGGAGGGCTTTTTTGGCTAGTGGAAGTAGTTAGTGTAACTTATTTCCATTGTTTCCATGATGCACTTAGCTTAGTCAGTCTTGCTGAAGTAAAATAAAATGAGCCTTTAATAAATTGGAAGTTGATCTTTTTTCCCCTCTATCAGTTAGTATTCTCCAGGTTTCTTGTAAAAAACATCTAATGTGAGCTAAGCAAATTTAAAGAACTATGATTTATTGCCTTTTACATTTACAATAGATATGTGTTTAATTGCAACTATCTATGGCTACCCATAGGACCTAGAAATATTTTCCCCAAGATAAAATTAAATGCTTTAGGTTCCTTTAGAAAGTTTGTAAGAGTGGGGCTAATTAAAGGAAATCAGTTTAAAAAAACGCTCTAAGAAGTGACTTTGAAATACATCATTCCCTTATCAGAGAAATTTGTTGGACGTCAAACATTTTCCTTCACCAGCATCAAGGACTTAACAATACATTACATAAGGAAGTTGAGGACAACTGTATTCTGGTAAATATAATAGAAATCTGTCAAAAATGGGAGTTTGCTTGAAAGGACATTTATTATAATTGAGTATCAGAAATGATTCAATAATATTTTCATATTGCTAATATCTTAACATTTTTAAACAAAATTGTGAACCATGCTTTCATGTCCTTTATAAGAAGATAGAATGAAGTGGAACTTTAGAGATAAATGTATTTTTCTTCTTAGGTTGGTCTATAGAAAACAATGAAGTCACTTAGTGTACTTTTGAACAATGAATACATAAAAAAATCTTAGATTTTTAACAGCTGCCACGGCACTTTTTTCACAAGGAGACAGATTTGTCTTTATCTCTTACTTGGTAGCAACATGCATGTTTGGGCTTGTTTGATCGTTTGTTTTTTATTCTGTTTGGTTTATAGAAGTTGTAAAACCATCCCTACTCTATTGGTCTTCTCAGTAATACACAATTACATCAAACCAATGTTGTAAAATAGTTTTTGAAAGAATCACCAAGCTACACGGAATCTATTGGCTGCTAAAACTACACTCACTATTTGTCAATATCTCCCATTTTAAAAAACACACACTATTTATCACTGGCAATTTACTTAACCTTTCTTTTAGCCTCAGAGGATTCTTTAAGACTTAGCTACTAATTTACAGCAGGGCTATAATGTGGACCTATGGAGGGAGTTTCTATGAACATATATTGACATACAACCATATTCATTTGATGTAATTCTCCCACACCCACCATATACTTTTGAAGAATGTTACATTTGCGGTTAAAAATAGAAGGAAGAGAAGGGAGAGAAATTGTGTGATAATATTTCTCCAGTATCAGTGAGTCTGAGTAGTCATGGAAGACATGTCAGAAAAGCCTCAGACACTTACTAGATGTACGCCTGGGCAAGTCATTTAGCCACATATACCTCAGTTTCCTCATCCTTAAAATGAATAGGAGGAGGAAATGGCAAACCACTCAGTATCTTTGCAAGAAAACCCCAAATGGGGTCACAAAGAGATGGACATGACTGATGGGACTGAACAACAACAAAAATCATGGCAGTCAATTTTGTTTTTCTCAGGCTACACTAGGAAGATGAAAGTATAGTATAGTGGGAAGCAAGCATTGGATTTGGACTTAGGGGAACTCAGGTGTGATCCTACCTGTGTGACCTTGCCCAAATCACCAAACATCTGTGGGTCTCATTTTCCTTATCTGTAAAATGAAGGAGTTGGAGTGAATGAGCTTCAAGGTTCCATTCAACTCTAGATCCTACAAATCTGATAGCATCTGTTACCTAGAGCAAACTTTCTATGACTTTACCATTAGATTTAGCAGTGTGCAAATTGTGAAGTGCAATTCAAGCATTTCGAAAATATTTGTTGTGAACTTAATTACCAAACACAAACATTTAATATGCAAAAGAGAGGAGGAAAGAGACTTGTATAAGAATTGAAAGACTGTTAGTAGAGCTAGGTTTTTTCAGACGTGTGTGTATGTATGTTGTTGCTGTCTTGTTGAGTCGTTTTAGTCATGTCTAAATCTTTGTGACACCATTTGGAGTTTTCTTGGCAAAGATATTGGAGTGGTTTGCCATTTCTGTTAGACAGAGATATAAAGATATATGTGTAAATATGTGTGTGTGCATATACACACCATTTAATATGTATACATACATATTGTGTGTATACACACATACATATATATGTACCCATATGTAACACACAAGTGTGTACACATAACCCCTCACTTCTCTCCCAGGCCATCTCCCCTGCATTAGACACCCTCTCCTCTTCCCCCCATTCTGACTCCTTAATGAGCCAATTCAACTCCACACTGTGTATGCTCCTTTCTTGAATCCCTAGCTTCTTTCTATTGCCAATTAAGCCCAGACAAGCTTCAGCCTAGGATTACTCCCACCATTCATTACTTATGCACTTACACATGTATTGCTGAACAAATGTGGAGAAAATCAGGCAACCATTCTGAGTGGGTCCAGTATAAATTTATGTTATACAACCTCAACTGGGCCCTCACTGATGCTAGGCAATCCTGCTATCACTCACTATTCCACTTTCCTCAGTGGCTCTTCCAAATCTTTTCATCCTTCCTCAAACCTCCTCTGGCCTCCCTCCCCCCACTCTCAGCTAACAACCTTGCCTCATATTTTACAGAAAAAAATTGAGGCTATCCACCATGAACTTCCTCTTCTCCCCTCTTCCTCATTTCCTAACACTCAGGTGGTTTCTGCCACTTTTTCCTCCTTCACCCCTGTTTCACATTATGGAGTGGCCTTACTCCTTACTGAGGCTAACCCCTCTAATTGTTCAAGCAATCCCATTCCATCCTGCCTCTTCCAAAAGACTGTCCCATCTATCATCCCCACTCTTTCACTTATTTTCAATCTCTCTTCAATGGCTCCTTTCCTACTGCCTTCAAATATGTCCTTGTCCCCCCTTTCCTGAAAAAATTCATTTGATTCTTCCATTCCTGCTATCATCCTATATCTTTTCTGCCCCTTGAAACTTAACTCCTTGAAAAGACTGTTTACAATAGGTGCCTCCATTTTTTTTCCTCTCATTCTCTTTATAACCGCTTACAGTTTGGCTTACCATTTCACCAAAACTGCTCTCTCCAAGGTTCTAATGATCTCTTAGTAGCCAAATCAAATGGCTCTTTCTCAAACTTTATCCACCTTAACTCTTTTAAACCTTTGACATTGTTGATCACTCTCTCTTCCTTGATAGTCTCTTTTCTGTAGGTTTTTGGGACACCAATCTCTCCTGATTTTCCTTCTACCTATCTGACTACTCCTTTTCAGTCTCATTTGCTGGATCCACCTCCAGATCACATCCTTTAACTGAAGGTTTCCCACAGAGTTCTGTCCTGGGCCCTCTATATGACTTCACTTGGTGATCTCATCAGCTCTCATGAATGTAATTGCCATCTTTATGCTGATTCTCAAATTTACGTTTCCTGCTCCAGTCTGTCTGCTGACCTCCAGTCTTGCATCTCCAGATGACTTTCAGACATCTCAAACAGAATTACAATAGATGTGTTAAACTCAGTACATCTAAAACAGAAATCATTATGTTTTTCCATAAGCCTTCCTCCTCTCCCACCTTCCCTATCACTATAGAGGGCCATATCAATCTCCCAGGCTCCCAATCTAGGAGTTGTCCTGAATTTTTCACTATCTTTCACCTCCTACCCCTTCCTATATCCAAGCTGCTAGAAAGGTCTGCTGATTTTATCTTTGCATCATCTCTTGAATACACCCCCTTTCCTCCTCTGACACTACCACAATTCTAGTATAGGCCCTCATAACTTTACACCTTGACTGTTGCAATGGCCTACTGGTGGGTCTGCCTGTCTCAAGTCTCCCCAGTCCATTATGCATTGTCATTAAAGTGATTTTCCTAAAATGCAGATTCAATGTCACACACCTCTCCCATCCCTCCTTCCCCCCCCCCCGCCCCATACTCCACAGACTCAATAAACTCTTGTCATCATTTCAGTCATGTCTGAATCTTCATGACCCTATTTGGGGTTTTCTTGGTAAAGATACTAGAGTGCTTTGCCATTTCCTTCTCCAGCTCATTTTTACAGATGAGGCCTGAGGCAGACAGAGTTAAGTGATTTGCCCAAGGATGTCTCTATACATCTTATCTTTGAGATCAGTATGTTTTGCTTGCACAGTGAACTTATTTTCTTTTAATACTATTGTTTTTTGCTTCTCTTGTTCTAGACTGTCTTTCGCTTCTGTATACATTAGCTTTCCCAATCTGTTGTTCTCTCTTTTGTTTCTTTGGTGAGACTTGCCATTCCTTCCAGTTTTTCTAGTCTGCTTAATGTTTTTGTTGTGCAGACCATAAGCAAGAGAAAAATGCATAGACTTCCATCTTGTTGCTCATGGGTCCTGGAAGCAAGAACACAATATTCAGGTACTGGTGGATTGGTTTTCTCTCACCTTCTTTTCCCCACACCTGTCCATTAACAAGTAACATACTCTGTTTGTCTACATAAATGTTTTGAGTAACTGGAACATAGTCTCAGAAGACATGAGAGGCTAGACAGAGATAAAACATGCATTTAAAGTAATTACACTTAAGACTTACACTCTAATTTAAATGTGTTTAATCAAGTGATTTGGGGGACAAAAGCATGAGAATCTAGAAGAATCTGGAGAGCTTCACTTAGAAGTTAGCCTTTCTGCTGAACTTACAAGGAAAGTAGGCATTGTATAGCCTCATAGATGACTCTGAGGAAGAAATACATTGCAGATGTGGCAGAGTGGGAATGGAAATAGCGAATCTAGCAAAAAGGTATAAGGATGGGGATTGGAAGGTGCACATGATGAAGTTCAGTATTACTGGAATATATAGTTCATAGAGAGCAGTAATGAGTATATAGGTTAGAATGGGAGATAGGGGCCAAATTTTGAAGTTCCCTAAATGCCAAATGGAGAAGATTGTATTTGATCCTATTAGTAATAGGGAGCCACTGGAATTTATCGTGTATCTGCGTGATATATTTTGGAACTGTGTTTCAGGAAAATCACTTCGGTAGTTTCAGGGAGCACAGAGTGTCCTGGGGATAGTCTTGAAGCTATTAGGTTATTTTAGTAGTCTACTTAAAAGGTGATATTTACCTGAATCAGAGTGGTAGTTCTTTTAGTAGAGAGAGAAAAGAAGTGATGGTAGAAGTGAAAATAGGAAGATTTGACAACTGATTAGATATGTGGAGTGAAGAAGTGTGAGAATTTGAGGACGACACTGAGGTTGCAAATATGTATAGCTGGAAAGAAGATAAGGATGCTCTCAACAGTAATAGGGAAATTAGGAAGGGGTGTGGTTTGAGGGGGTGATAATGAATTCCATTTTGGATATTCTGAATATAAAAAATCTATGAGATATACAATTTGAAATGTCCAAAGGTATTTGGTGTTTTGGGATAGATCTGGGAGTGATCTGCAGGAATGATAATTAAAACCATGGAAAGCAATGAGGTCACCAAAAGAGAGAATGTAGAGAAAAAAGAAAAGAGGCATAGGATAGAGTTTGGGGGTATACCCACAATTAGAGAATGTGATATATATGATGATTCAGTATCAAAAGATGCTGGTCCAGAATGGCCATTCAGATAGTAAGAAAACTAAGAGAGAAAAGTGGAAACAAAGAGAAGAGAGAATGGTCATTAGTGTCATAGGCTGCACGGAAATCAAGAATGTCAAGGACTAAGTTGTAAAGTTGATACTCTTCTTATTTCTGTAGCATTTTGGGGAACAATTATTTGAGTGTTGTTAGTTGCAAAAAGCAACAAGGAGTTAGGGTAGTCAGAAAGAGTAGAGACGAGAGGGGAGAGTGGAGAGAGGGAGAGGGAGAGGAAGAGGAAGAGGGAGAGGGAGGGAGAGAGGGAGGGAGAGAGGGGGGAGAGAGGGAGGAAGGGAGGGGGGGAGAGAGAGAGAGAGAGAGAGAGAGAGAGAGAGAGAGAGAGAGAGAGAGAGAGAGAGAGAGAGAGAGAGAGAGAGA
>NW_027186540.1:14924584-14927912 GCF_028583685.1 Petaurus breviceps papuanus
AGAGAGAGAGAGAGAGAGAGAGAGAGAGAGAGAGAGAGAGAGAGAGATGGTGAAATCAGGAAGCAATTTCCTCAAAGAACAGTTGCTGCAGGATCAACTGAGTCATCCTCACAATATTGTCTGTCCTAGATACAGTGAACAGGAAGTGAAAGTTCAGTGTTGCTTACTCTCAATTGCCATCCATATAAACAAGACACAGGAAGATCAAATCATGTTGCTTAAACTTCATTGCCTGTGAATTTTTTTTAAATGTCAGCTATTTAGTGATTACAAATATTAAACTTACATGTCCCCCAGTCAAAATTCCCTAGTTTTAGTTTTGAGATGCTTCTTTACAAAGTCATCTTCTGTTCTCAGAACTTTACTGGTTTTGATTTCACCAACTCCAGGTCCCCTTGTTTCTCCTCACCCTAGAATTGGGGAAGGGGAAAGTATCATCATCCCAGACCTCCTCATAAAGGTAAAATTGGTGCCAGGGAGTAATCCCCTTGGGTCACTAATGGATTATTCACACATCTGAGAATGCCGTTAAGAAGCTTCTGAAGTGGAATGCGATTCCAGCTGTAGCAATTACACCATGCTCATATTTCCTAGGCTAGACTCAGGGGAGTTCAACAACTGCCTATTAGCAAGCTGATGAAGGAAGGGAGAGCTATAAATCTTGCAAGTAATGATAAAGTTGATGCTCCTGAATGGAGAGAAGAGTGAGATGCAATTAAAAAACAGAGCCCTGAACTTTGGCCTCTTGAAAGAGCAACACCCACAGTAAGTTAATGAAGAAAGAAGGAGGATAAACTATAGTGTAAACATTTATTATATCTCCTTTTAGTTATCATCTTTGTTGCAGCGAGAGGAAAACAAACTTCCACATGCCAAATTAGAGTCTTTAAGATGTGTCTAATCTTCTAACAAATAATGTAACATTAGAGTTTGAACTTTTTCAAACATTTGTTTTGCATATAATTCAACCTCTCCAGAAAAGGGATTCACAATTCCAGATATTGAGGTGATTCTCAAGAAGTCTTTTAAGAGTGATGCTTTTAGGAGATGCTCTTCAGAATAAACTAACTTTTTTATTTGAATACAAAAGAAAATAGAGCATTAAAAGACAATAAACAAACCTCATCAAGAAAGAAGAATCAAATTGGGTTTCTAAGAAGACATAAGAAGAAAAGCAGAAAAGGGAAAAAAGTTCAAGAAATGAAATAGGTAACAGAAAAAGAACATGAAAAAGAAAAGGTAACAATACCTTTTTGAACCTTGTGAGGCTTCTTCCATAAAACTCCCCTCCACAATTATGAATGAATGAATGAAAAAAAAGCATCTGTTAAGTGCTTACTATGTGTACCCCCCCATTTTATAGATGAGAAACTAAAGAATAGGAAGGTTAAATCAATTGCCTGAGGTCCTACAAAGTGTCAGATTTCAAACTCAATTTCTCTAAATCTAATTCTCTTTCCTCTCTACCACATTATGTCTTTAGCTCTTAACTTTATGAAACTTAAAAAAAGCTTATGAAAGAGCTAGGGTTTTCTTGGCAAAGATACTGGAGTGTTTGCCATTTTCTTCTCTAGCTCATTTTATAGATGAGGAAGCTGAGGCAAGCAGGGTTTAGCGACTTGCTTAGGGTCACATAGCTAGTAAGTGTCTGAGGCCAGTTTTGATCTCAGGAAGATGAATCTTCCTGACACCAGGCCTGGCATTCTATCCACAGTACCACCTAGCTGCTGCAGGAAGTCAGTAGGCAGAGATAAAGAGAGAAAAATTTGTTTTTTTCTGTCTTGGGCTAAGTTGAGAATACATATAGAAAAAAGACCATCTCTGTCCTCAGGAAGATCCCATTTTTGAAATGACTCATGAGCTGTAGTTCAAGGGATAGCCATCCACAGAACTGCCTCCTGTTTGGAGATTCAACCTGTGAATACAAGTTCACTTGACTCATTTGATCTTGCCACAGCTACTAGAAAAAGCATGTCAATTAATTCACCTATGAGTCCATTCACCATCCCTATGACTTCCTGTACCAAAACATCCATCTCACCCAAGTACCATTTCCCAATATGTAATGTTTCCCCCATTAGAATGTAAGTTCCTTTAGTGAATGAATAAATGAAAGATATATAATTTATTAAGTGCTTTCTATGTGCCAAGCATTGTGCTGGAATTGGAGGTACACCTAAGAAAAAAGCGAGAGATTTCCTGCTCTCAAAAAGGGAAACAACATGTAAAAGAAAGTTCAAGTGCAGGATAAAAACAAAGGAAGGTCATAAGAAAGAAGCTTCTGTATGTGATTCTAGCTGTGTCATACCTATCTTTATGCAGAGCTTCTAGGAATGTGTATTCCCATCGGTCAATCAGGAAACATTTATTAAACGCCAACAATGTGCCAGGCACTCTGTCAAGCACTGGGGAAACAAAAAAAGACCAAACAGTGTGCTTGTCCACAAGAAGCTTACAGTCTAATAGGAGATAACAAGCAGACAAATATGTGCAAATAAGATGTATACAGGAATAGGAAATAAGTGACAGAGGAAAGGCAATGGAATTAAGAAAAGTTGGAGGAAGGCTTCCTGTAGAAGTTTGAATTTTAGTCAGGACTTAAAAGAAGCCATAGGACAGCTAGGTGGTACATTGGATAGAGTGCTGGGCCTGGAATCAGGAAGACTCATCTTCGTGAGTTGAAATCTGGCTTCAGACACTTACTGGCTGTGTGGACCTGGGCAAGTCACTTAACCCTGCTTGCCTTAATTGCCTCATCAGTCAAATGAGCTGTGGAAGGAAATGGCAAACCACTCCAGTATCTTTGCCAAGAAAACCCCAAATAGAGCTATGGAGAGTCAGACAGGACTAAAAAGACTGCACACTAACAACAACAACGAATGCCAGGGAGGTTAGTCATCAGAGGGGAGGAGGGAGAGCATTCCAGGTATGGGGAACAGCCAGAGAAAATGCTGAGATGGAGTCTTGTTTGTGGAAAAGCCAGGAAGGCAGCATCATGGGATCAAAGAGTATGTGTCAGGGAGTAAGGTGTAAGAAGAATGGAAAGGTAGGAGAGGACTAAATTATAAATGGATTTGAAACAAACAAACAAACAAAAATTTTGTATTTGTTCCTGAAGGCAATAGGAAGGCAATGGAGTTTACTGAAGCGAGGAGCGGGTGTTGTTGACATGATAGCTACAATTCAGAAAATTCACATTAGTGGGTGAATGGAAGATGGATTAGAAGAGGGAAAAGCTTGAAGTACACAGACCTACCAGCAGGCTATGGGGATAATCAAGGGTGTGTGTGTGTGTGTGTGTGTGTGTGTGTGTGTGTGTGTGTGTGTG
>NW_027186540.1:14927922-14947573 GCF_028583685.1 Petaurus breviceps papuanus
CGCGCGCGCATGTAAGGGAGGCTCAATTATAAAGTCGCCTCTGCATAGTCACAAATGAATCAAGCCAGGACCAAATATTTGTCCCTCTATCTCTATTATTTGTCTACTGTATCAGGACAGCTGCAAAAACAGGCGGTGCCACACTAGCCCAGTGGATTTGGTTGTTTTGTTTTATCTGATTCTGTTGCAGTCATGTAGATACAGCTAGAGCAGCAAAGATTCAAGCCTGTTCCTTTTCTTTGCATATGAATGTTAATATTCTCCACTCTGATGAACATGAGTGCTAGAATACTCTATGTTCTTTAGGACACAGAGATAAAATAAATTAAGAACATACACTCATTTCAATATAATCTTTAACAACTTTGTCCTTCCTTTTATTTATTATTACCATTTCCAGAAAAAAAAATAGCCCAACCCCAAACCATTAAAGATTAGGATAAGTCTTGTTTTAAAATATTGAATCTGGCTACAATTAGGTTGTGACATGGCAGTAAGCATTTTTTTGGTGGGACTAACCTGTATATACAGATGTGGGGAGCAGAATTTCAATTTGGTCATATGTTCAACTTAAAAAACAAACAAATGATTTTTCCATCTCCATTTCATTAGATAAGGTTTTGCTCAGTGGTGTACTAGTAAATATTTAACAACTAACTTTCCTGGGAAAAAATATACCCAGGACACACTTTAAAGTTTAATTCACATTATTAACATTTTCTCCATCACTTTTCTAAGTCCAGAAAATATACAAAGCAGTAAATTAAGCCCTTATTGGTAGTTTGCTGATTTCTGAGGTATAAATGCTCACTCACAATGAAAATTCAACAATCAACTCTCTTTAGCCAACAGTTACTTTGGTGCTAAAAGAAGTTTTCTAAAAATAAATCACTGCAGTGATTGATTATAATTGATTCAGACAGAAGTTTTTTCCACTAAAACGGTATTTGAAAGCACTCATCTAGGGCCAACCAGCACTAAGTATTTTTTTCAATGAAAAACTGAAAAAAACAAAAAACTCAGCCATATTGAAAAATGAACAGTTAAATGTTCTGAGAGAGAGAGAGAATGTGTGTGTGTGTGTGTGTGTGTGTGTGTGTGTGTGTGTGTTTTAGTAAAAGGCATCACGCTAGAAGTCAGGAGGTCTGGTTCCATGACCTAGCTACCTCATTAAACTAGATCTGTGTCCTTGGGTAAGAAACTTCACTTCTTTGTCTCTTTTAGTATTTTTAAAATGAGGTGGGGGTTGTTTGGTCCAGATGATCTCTAAGATCTATTTCTAACATTTATAAGTATGTATATATTGGGTTTCTGATTACATTAGTTAGCTACTGAATCATTATGACTTTATGACTGATTTGATTAACTATGTATGAATTAATAACGAGAATGCCATCCCCAAACCAAAAGTCAATTCAGTAGCTTTCTATTGACATGAGCTTAGAATTCACTGTTAAATAATAGAATTATGTCTTTATAATCCCAATGTAGTTCTTAGGATCCTTATTTTCTATAAAGTTCTTATTATTCACTATGCTTTGGATTATTACTGTAGTGAAATTCAATAAAAGACTAAAGTCTCTCTTTTTAAAGTCTACAAAATTTCTATGGAAGACAATCTGAAACAGAAAAAGTATAACCCTGCAGCAAAAGTGTTTCTTTTTCCTTTTTTTTTTTAATAGCATAATGAGAATAACAGAAAATCTTCAGAGAGCTAGTAGACAGGAGTCATGATTCATACAATGATCCCAAAATAGATACCTTTGCGTAGACTTTCTTGACCCTCATAGTTGAAAGTGTCTTTTCACTACTCAAACAGTGGACCTTGATCTCTCTCTCTTGCCTGCCTCACTCTGTACCTACTTAGCTATTTATAGTACATGTTCTATTCTCTCTGCATTAAAACATAAGTTTTCTGAGGGCAGACAGTATTTAGTTTTTTGTCTTTGAATGTCTAGTGCCTAATGCAGTACCTTTCCCATAACAGATATATATATATATATATATATATATTTTTTTTTTTTAAGTTTTTGAAATTAAAAAACTTTATAAAGTTATATATACATAATATTTTTTTTTTTTTATATTAATTATTTTTTTTTTTTTTAAAGCAATTGGGGTTAAGTAACTTGCTCAAGGTTACACGACCAGTTATTTTGTGTGGGTGCTAATAAGTATCTGAGGCTGGAACCGATCCTGGGTCTCCTGACTCTGGGGCCAGTGCTCTTACTCACTGCACCACCTGGCCACCCCCCATGACAGATATTGGGGGAGTGCTTTTTGAACTGAATGTAAGATACAGTTTTAATGCTTTGTTTTTGTGAGGTTTTCCTACTTCTTAGGAGACACAATATTTGGTTCTCCCTTTACATTTTGTTATTGTTTTGTGTTTCTTTTTGTATCTTATATTTTGTTCTTTGTTCACTGGAGTTGTATGCACAATAGCAACAGCAAAATAAGGCCGGGGAGGTTATTTACAACAAAAACTTATTAAACGCTCACTATGTGTATGTTACCATGTGTGGAACTGGAGATAAAAAAAATTAAAAACAACACAGCCCTTGATGTCAAGGGGCTTACACTTTACTAAGGGATGATGTGCCATGTATACAAATATATATAGTATAAGAAGAAATCCATGGGGCGATTAGGTGGCACAGAGAATAGAGCACCGGCCTTAGAGTCAGGAGGACCCGAGTTCAAATCTGAGCTCAGACATTTGACACACTTACTAGCCATGTGACTTTGGGCAAGTCACTTAACCCCAACTGTCCCTGCAAAAAAAAAAAAGCCAAAAAAAAAAAAGATAATGACCCAAACACTTTTTAAACAAAAGATCGGAGGCATAGTTTCCATGTAAAAATAATTATAGATCTCTAGAGAAATATTAGTTCCCTTTACTATTCTATTAAGATGATTTTCTACAGATTTGACAGGCTTGTCTGTGTAGATTTATTCATGAGATACTATGGAGTGAAAAAAGATGAACCATCTTTTTTTCATCTTCTATTTTCTCATCTATTGGGTCCTTCCTCATTGAGTACACAATATAGTTTGGTATAATGGATTTGGAATCAGAGGAAAATGGGCTTAGAACCTGTTTCTGGCACTGTGTGATCTTGGGCAAGTAACTTCAATTCTATGAGATTCAATATCTTCAGCTATAAAATCAATCAATAAATCAAGTGGTATTAAGACAAAGTGAATAGAATTCCGGGTCTATAGTCATGAACACTCTGCTCCCTGAGTTCGAATCTGGCCTCAGACACTTACTAATTATGTGACTTGGGCAAATCACTTAACCCTCTTTGCCTCAGTTTCCTCATCTGTAAAAATGAACTGGAGAAGGAAATGCAAACCACTCTAGTATTTTTGTCAAGAAAATCCCAACTGAGGTCACAAAGGGTTGAAGAAGACTGAAACAACTGAATAATAACAACACATCCCAGGTGGCCTAGGGTAGACTGCTGAACCTGAATTCAGGAAGTTAAAATGTGGCTTCAAACATTTCCTAACTGTGTGATCCTGGGTAAGTCACTTAACCTCTATCTGCCTCAATTTTCTCAATGCTAAGCTGGAGATCATAGATCATAATAGCGCCTACCTGGCTGAGTTTTTTTTGAGGTTCTAATGAAGTAATATTTGTAAAGTATTTAGGAGAGTACCTAACACATAGCAGGCACTTAATGTCTATTGCTTCCTCCTTCTTCATTTTGCTAAACAAGGGGGAGCTCCAAGAAAAAGTACAAAGACTCCCTGTTATTTCAAATTTACATAGATCTATAATGTTACATTTAATGGATGAAGCAGGCTTACATAATGCAAGATACACAAAATAGATGAGGTAACCTTAGAAGGGAAGACATTACCAGATCAAGCGGACAAAGGAAATCCTCCTGCAGAAGGTAGCATATGAATTGAATCTTGAAGACAGACGGGGAGTATAAGATATATACAGAAATACACAAATAGATGCACACCTGGATGGATGATAGTGCATTTATTAAGCACTTACTGTGGCAATGTGTTGCATCAAGGATACAAACACAAGGAAAAAAATGCAGTCCCTGCCCTCAAGGAGCTTATATTCTAAAAGGAGAAGATAATACATAACAGAGAACTAGAAAATGAGGGACAGGGGCAAGGCTATTAGTGAGAAAGTGGGGACATCCAGGGAGTGGAGCCAAGACTGTACTGAGCAAACATGGCCTGGATACCTCATGAAATACTTGTCCAAACTAAGAACTCTCTAATCAGAAAAGGGAACTGCAGCATGGCTATATTTCCAGGGTGACGATGCTGCTGGCAAGAAGGTAGAGAAATCCAGAGAGTATGGTATGGAATTTAGAGGAAAGCAGAGACAAGAAAGGCAATGTTGCTGATAAGGAGTGTTAAGTAGGACAATCTGGTTGGACAGTATGTTCGTGGAAGGAAATATTTTATATGAAGACTCAAACATAGGAAAAGGACAAACCATGAAAGGCTTTCTAGAGGGCACAGAGAGTCAGTAGAGTTTTTTGAATGTGGGTGTATGGTGGGCAGAGAGAGAGAACTGAGATTGTGAAATCTGAACTTTAGCAAAATCATTTTGGTGTCTGTGTGGACAATGGACTGGATTAGGCAGAAATCGGAGGCAGAGAGAACAATTAGGAGTTAATTGCAATATCCCAGGTGATAAACACCTGGGCTAGAATGGTGGTCATGTGACTGGAGAAACGGGAACATTAGTTACAGAAATTGTAGAGAAAGAAACAATAAGATTTAATTGACTGGACACATGCAGTAGATGAAAGTGAGGAGTTCAGATTATACCAACATTTTGAAGCTCTGTGACTAGAAGGATGGTGAGGCCCTTGACAGTAAAGACAGTTCATATGGGACTAGAACTCATGACTAAGACTTGATGCATAGATCACAGAGTCACCTAAATGGAGATAATCAAATCCAAGGGATCTAATGAAATTACTTAATGAGAGATAATAGAAAAAAAAAAAGAAGAGAGAGCACAGTACAGAACCAGTTAGTGGGAGGAATATAGAAGATGAATTAGCAAGATAAGAAAAGGGAGAGAGGGAAGAGAATCAAGAGAGAATAATGTCATGAAAACTCAAAAAGGAGATAGTAATCTGGAGGACAAAGTGATTAATATGAAATGATCCAGAGAGGTCAATATGTATTAAGTTGAGAAAGGGCTATTAGATTTTAGATCTTATTAAATTAGGTTATTAAAAGGTTATTAGAAAAGGCTATTGGGCAATTAAAAGACCATTGTTGACTTTGGACAGAGTAAATTCAATTGAATTGTGATGGATTAAGACAGATGGCAAAGAATTTAGAGAGTTAGAGGAAGGAAAATAAAAATATTGAAGGTTCTAAGAGTTTATCTGAGACAAGGAGAGTATCTACAATATATAGAGGAGATGGTAGGATAAAGTGAGGAGTTTTTCCAAGGATGAGGGGGGACACGGATGTGTGTTTGGACAGCAGGGAAGAAGCTAGAAGACAGGGAGATATGGAGGATTAGAGGAGAAGGAAGGATAGGGAAGGAAATCTGATGAAGGTAGGAGTTGAAATCAATGGTACAATAGGGATATCATTCTTTAGAGATGAGAATAAAGGAAAAGACAATGGGGGTTGCTATCAAGAAGATGGGAGATAAGAAGTGGGGCTATTGGAAAAGAGTATGAAGTATGAAGTGAAATCCCAGTTGAGAGGGTCACATCAAGGATTGAGAAGAGGTTTTAGGGAGACTTGAGGAGAGAAGGGAAGATTTGGAACAGCTGGAATAGTGAGTGAAAAAATGAATTGATTAGGTCGTTGACAGATTGCCCTGCTACAGAGAAAGCCCAGTTGAGATAACAAATTCATAGTGAATCAGTCATCATGGTTCCATGACTTCCTCCAGCTCTGTTCAGTAGCACAAAGTAGGAATTAAAATGGCAGATGTTGGGAGTAGTCCAAAGTTGAAATCTGTCAAGGTGTGATTGATAATAGGCTAAGGAAACAAGTAATTTAAGATTAGAAGACAGTGTAGAGTTGAGCTGGTTCATCAAGGGGTTGAGAATGAGAAAGAAGGAATGTGTAGCCAAATCAAGGTGGTGTGGGGAAAGTACTGATATATGGAAAAGACTAGAGTACACAAGAGGACAAAGAATAGGCTAGGCATATGGTATGCCTAGTGGCATCCTACCACTCACCAAGCTCTTAGGGAAAAACAAAAAAAAACCACTATACTTGTTTCTGCTGTTTCCTCCCCTCCCAATTCACTTCTCAGCTCCTTGCAATTTGGCTTCTGATCCCAAGACTTGACTAAAAATACTCTCATCAAAGTTAACAACAATCTCTTCATTTCTAAATGTAATGGTCTTTTCTTAGTACTCACCCTTTTTAATACTCATCCCTTCTGCCCACACCTTCCTCTTAGAAACTCTCTCCTCTGATATTTATGACTGCTTTTTCCAGATTCTCTTCCTACACATTTTACTATTACACAGTCTCCTCGGTTGTATCATGATTCATTTCTTACTCTCAAAGAGTAACACTCCTTTCCTCCAAGTTTTGTCTTGGATCATTTTTTATTCTTTCTCTTCACCCTCTAATTTGGTGACCTCATTAATTCCCTTAATTTCATTTATCATCTCTAAGCTGATGACTTCTGAAATTGTATATTCAGATCTATTTCTTGAGTTCCAGTCCTCCATCACCAACTTCCTGTTGACTATTTTTATCTATGATTGACTTCTCAAACTCAATAGGCAAAAAAATAGAACTTATTACTGTCTTCCCCTATACTTGCCTCCTTCTAAATTCCTTATCAGTTGAAATCTTTCTTCTAATCATCTACATTTAGAGTTTCTGAATCAATACTCTGATTCTCCCTCCTCCACAATAACTTGCTGCCATATCTTGTAGATTCTCTCTACACAACACCAATCACATTATCTACTTATTTCCACTTATATAGCCATCAACCTATTTCAGGACCTCATCTCCTTTCACCTGGGCTATTCCAGTAATTGGTCTCCATGGATCCACTCTTGCTCCCCTCTAATTCATTCATCACGCAGTTGCCAAAATAATCTTCCTAAAGCAAGGTTTTGACCAAGTCATTCTCCTGCTTAGGACTTTTCAGCAACTCCCTCCTGCCTCTAGGACAAAATCAAACTCTTCAACTTGTCGTTTAAAGTCTTTTACAATTTGGCTTCCATGGATATTGTCAGACAATTCACACTATTCCAATCAATGGCTAAAAGAGGCAGTGTTGGCCCATAAAACTGTTTTCTTTAATGAAAAGATTGCTTGGTGTTTCATTAGGATATTCTTTTGTACAGGGACTGCACAAAAATCCTATTTTACCACTTCATTATGATATACAGGAAGAGTTCTTGTAGGCCATGACAATGTAGCGTAAGATCTGTCAGATCTTACAAGGCCAGAAAGGTTTCAGATGGGAACTGGAACATGTCATGGTAAAAAGTGTGTTGAATTTGGAGTCATCCTGGGACCTGGACTCAAATCCCACCTCTGCCTCTTTTTAGCTATGTGAATTTGGACTTATCACTTATGTCTCTGGGCCTCAGTTTCCTCATTTGCAAAGTAAGAAGTTGGGCTAGAATGCCTCTAAATTCCCTTTTGGCTCTATACCTATGATGTGATGATCTTGTGAATGTGAAACAGAAGCTTTAAAATGGTATATGGAGGAAGCTGGTGGTTTTAGGACATATTCCTTTCATTCCCAAGGTACATGATGCTGAAGTTCCCCAAAATGTTATTTACTATAACTGTTAGCATTGCTTTTGGGAGTGGTTAGGGTAAAAAGGGTTAGGTGAATGAAAAGTAGAAGGCCTCTCAATGATGCTATGTTAGTATTGTTTTAAGATTGCACTATTGAAGGCATGTCATCTCATGCTTTCTCTTAGTAGAGGTGGAGGTCAGTGATGGGGAACGTGCTATATGCTTTTGGAGGTGTTCATTATGTCTGTTGGTTTTGCTTACATGTTCTTCGCTATAACAAAGCACAGTACCTGAGAAATAGTAGACGTTCAATAAATGTTAGTTGACTTTTAAAAGGGGTGAGGAGTTCAATGTGAGAAAGTGTTTTAAAGGCAAATAATTACAGTGCAAGAGCAAGCTACATCAATAAATCTTTACCAAAAAGGAGAAGAGATGAAGATACAGATATTTCCTGACTGAGTGAAGAGGATCAGTGATTACCAGGGAAGAAGACAGTAAATAGAAACAGGATCCTGATTATTATGGGATTATTCAAGGCCCAATATGGGTCTCATGTAATTAAAGTGAGACAGCCAACTTCTCTAAGAGAAACTCAAATGGTAGCAAGGTAGGGCAGTGTAATGGAATGCCAAGGAAAGGAAACTTCCCAAGGTTCAAAATACCAGCATAGGTGCTCTCCATTTTATTCAGTGACAAACCAAGAACAGAGAAGATCAAAACATGACATCATTCAAAATACAGCATTTACTAAGTGTGATTAAATAATCTCCAAGTACTACCCCACCCCAGGACCTTCCAATCATTCAATCAATTACAAAGTCCCTGTTCTAAATACTATTCCACCCCTAGGCTGTACCTTCATTTAGTCCACCACAAAGTCCCTCTTCTCAAATGGAGATTAGTTTCCAATCTAAGTAAAGTACATTCATTTGCTTAACCATAGAACACAAAAAGGTCAAAAGTTCCCCACCCCTGGATCTCAATTGAATATACTCCAGAGTTACATCAAGTTTAAGAACAGCACTTAATACCCAAATGGAGGTCTTTTCTTCATCTTGACATGAGGCAAGTTCTCAGCAATCTTAGTTCCTGGGGAGACAAGACTTAGCAAGGCCACAAGATACATTGCCAGTCCCTTCATTAATTCATCCTCTGTCTGCAGGACAGTCCTAGAACCCCTGACAACATTAGCAAAACCCTCTCCCAGGATTTCTGTAAACATACAACAAGAAAATCCTTCTTCAGGGCTTCTGAACCAACAGAAAGGTTCCCAGACCCCTGCAACAACAGCACCATCCTTCACCAGTGGACAGTATTCATTCTGTCTGCAGGACAGTCTCCAGACCCCTGCAACAACAGCACTGTCCTTCACCAGTGGACAGTATTCATTCTGTCTGCAGGACAGTCTCCAGACCCCTGCAACAACAGCACTGTCCTTCACCAGTGGACAGTATTCACTCTCTGTCTGCAGGTCAGTCTCAGGGCTTCTTAGAGAACAGCCAGGTTCCAGGACTTCTTGAACAACAGGACTGTCTTTCACCAGTGGACAAATCTGGCAAAACAACATCAAAACAGACAGACAAAGTACCAGCAAAACAGCCATGTCTCCTCAGTCCTTGGCAGCTCAGGGGGCAGGTCTCAAAAGTCCAGGGTGATTCAAAGTGTCCCCCAGCAAGTCTCTCTCTCTGCCTCCACGAGGTGCTGCTTCCAAAAAAAAAGTTCTTCTGTCTCTCTCTTGTCTCTCCAAATCTACGTCACCAGCTCCTCCCAGTTCAGGACTTCCTTTTCACATCAACAAGTCCACCCCACAGGTGGGATTAACAAGCTATGGGTTTTAACACAATCAATTTGAAAACCAAGCCAATACAGGGGAATCTTTAAATGCCATTACTATCACAGGCAGTGAACTGAACATAACACTTAAGAGTCAGGAAGACCTGAGCTCAAATTCTGCCTCAGATACTAATGTGTGACCCCAGGCAAGTCACTTAACCTCTTTGTGCCTCAGTTTTCTCATCGGTAAAATGGGAATAGGATCTATTTTAGAGGGAAAGCTATAGACATGACAGGAGAATAGGGTGGGAATAACATTGATAAGTGCCTCAGAAGTATGGATTAATGAATATAACTTGCCATATCCAGAGTGGAAGGTGAATTCAAGCACTCAAGTTATGCTTCCAGGGCAAGCTCATTTCTCAAAGCACTGTATTGGAGCCATGTAGGTTGAATAAAGTACTTGGATGATTCCAGATTGCCTTTGGATTGTTCCTGATCTTGGTGACACACCAGAAAGGAACATTCAGGCTTTTTAACAGATTGTGTGTCTGTGACCTGGGAACCAGACTAACCACATTGAGAGATGTTGTTGCATACCTGATGAGATAATGATTTTTTTTTCCTGGTTAAGGAAATTTAAGATTATTTATTAAGGAACAGAGGATTTGGAATCCATATTGGCAGAGGGAATTTAACATTAGTTAAATCATAGATCCCCCCAAAAGAAAGGTTGTTTGTTTTTAAAGGCAAAAGGAACACAAGGAAAAAAAACTACGAACAATTTCCTCTCTCAATCAGTTTCAACATCCCTGAAATCTTAACATTATTAAACTGCTATGCAAAATATTTACACCTTCATAGAGAGTATGAAGGTAAGTTTCACCCTAGCTCTGAGTAGATTATTATATATTTCAAATGTGTTATCCAAATAAATCGTGTTAGTTTTTCATGATAAGAAACACTGCTTCAGTTTTCTTTTTGTTTTAATAATTTGATTATTTATTATTAATAATAATAACAAATAGCTTTAAGATTTGCAAAATGATTTACATATATTATCTCATTTGATTTCTTAACTATTACTGGAGCATGAAACTGATCCTCATTCAAATAAATTTTATTGAACTCAAATGTACACATATATACATATAAACATACACATAAACATTACATACAAATATATGTAATGTATGTGGGTATGTATAAAAAGTTAGCCAGCTTCATTTTAATTACCCAAACTGCATTTTAAGCTTAGAGGCTTAGCCTTTATTTACAAAGTAGTAAGAATACAAGAGTATTTCAGACTGTGTGTTGGACATAGACCTTACAAAACAGACAACAAAAATTATACATTGTATGAGTCTTAAATTATTTATTTATTTTGTTTAAATGACTGAAAGTTAAAGGAAGCCATAAGGTAGTGAAAAATGAGTAACAAAATCTGCAGTTGTAGAGTGTTTTTTCTTATCTTCCAAAATTGGACTGGGATAGAGTACTATAATACTTCACTAGAAATGTTCAAGTTGGCAAATAATTTTTGGATACAATTTTGTGTTTTCTTTCAATCTGTTAAAGCATTTTCTTCTTTTAGTTAATTACATATGGCAACAAAGGAGTTTCATGGTTTTAATGGAAAAGAGACTTTAGTGAATAAATTGTTGTAACCACATGGAACTACCAGCTAGTCTCATACATAAATTGTTATTTTTCCCATTTTGACAAGTGTTAAATGTATTTCATTTATTTTTTAAAGCTCTATTCAATTTTTTTCTTTCTCTTTCCCATAATGCAGAAATAGTAGGTGTTCACTTCTTTATGGAAGCTGTGTATTGATCTATTTTTAAAAGTCCAAATGATTGAGCCCCTTTGTCTAATAGCATTTTTATTATTCTTTAGTTTTTCACTTTAGCCTTTTCTCACATTTCAAATGCTTTTTTATAATATTGTAATTCCTTCAACAAATACATATGCAATGCTTACATTTGTAGAGTACTTTTCTTTAAAGTTACTCAAATATATTTTCAACTCATCTGGATTTTTTTTTTTGGAAGGGGAAAGGTAAGACAAGTGGGATTAAGTGACTTGCCCAAGGTCACACAGTTAAGTGTCAAGTGTCTGATGTCACATTTGAACTCAGGTACTTTTGACTTCAGGGCCAGTGCTCTATTCATTGTGCCAACTACCTGCCCCATCTGGATGTTCTTTTCAGTCAAAAGACATGGTTTTTGTTTAGTTGGCTTTCTAAAAGTATGTTTCAGGCCACTGGAGAACTACTTAGTAAATTGTCCTTTCTTGACTACTACTTAGTTCTTTATGGGAAAAAAAAATCACATAATTGATAGTATTGCCACTTTAATTGGGAATTTTCATGAATTCTAAATTGTTAATGCCAGCATTACCTTTTACTAGTTTAAGCCATTGAGTTGTCTAATGGGTTAATTTACAAAATAGCCAACTAATCTAACTATGAAGTGGCTAAGAACTAAAATGATTAAGAAGAAACATCATTTTTAATCACTAGCTATAAAACTTACCTTGAAACTTCATGGAGGGGGAGGGCCGAACACAAGGGTGTGGCAAATGAAATGACTACATGAGCCAGGTGAGAACTATCAGGGTAGGCTGTTTATTTGTCCTGGGGCAAGGGTTTTTATAACAGAGGTGGTTGCATACGATTTTCTCTTGGAAAAAATGGTTAACCAGCTTGTACTTAATTATTGGCGGCTGTACAATCTTTTTTTTTGGGGGGGGGGGGTAGGGTCACTTGTCGATAATGATGCCCTGCTTCCTTGCTAGCCAAAGAAAGATGGTGAGCCAATACCCTGAGCTATAATTAGGCCACATGGGGAGTGGGATCTAGGGGAATCCTGGTCCAGACTCCACCCATGACTGGACTGGCTCATATGGCCCCCAACATTTCCTATAGTAAATTAACTAATATGAAAAGTAATAAATAGTAAATCAACTATTATTTTTTAAAACTTTATATCTACATACTCAAATATTATTTCTCAAATCTTATGTCTACTGAACTCAACCATTATTTTTCAAACATTCTGTCTTTTAATATCTTATACAGTATATATACATGATATAATACACATAATGATAAATGAATGAAGGAATGAAAAGCATTCATTAAGTGTTTATTTCCTCTGTGCCAGGCATTGCTGCTCAGCATTGGAGATAGAAATATAAAAACAGTCCCCACCTTCAGAGAGCTTACATTCTAGTAGAAGAAAGCACATATGAAGGAGTAGTGTCCTGGGAGGAGTTTTTCATGATATATGAATATGGATTCCCTAAGAAAATTTCCATGCTAGTGATATATTTCCCCAACGTAACAAATACAAAGTAATTTTTTTATTATCATAAATCACACATAGATTTTTTTCAGTGAAGAAAGACACAATTTTATTTTGTCCCCAAATTTCATTGACTTCCTTTATCCTAGTTATCCCATATTTCTAATAACCCTAGGCAAGCATTTTTATGTTCTATTGACATATTTCAAGCACAGATGTATCTAATGGCTAAATTAGTTTGGAAAATGATTCATTTGACTATAATGTTCTGTGTTCAGGGACTCAATATTTCAGTGATTTTGAGGCTACCTCTCTATATCCATCTTACAAAGAAACGCAGCTCAGAGAAGTTGTTCATTGATTCAGATCACTTGACTAATAAGTAATAAAGATGACTTTTCATGTCTCCTTTTCTTTAAAAAGTAAATGATCTAATGACTACAAAAATATAGTAAATTTCATAGCCTACCAATTTAATCTAACAAGATGATTCAGAATATTTGATGAACATAATAAAACAAATTAATTCTCTGAAATTTACAGACATATATTTAAGCCCAGGAATGTCAAAGCCAATGATTTTAAAAGTATTTATTAATTTCCCATATTGGACAGGCTTTTAATGTAGCTATGAAGAATGACTCTGATACTATCCAAACATTTTTCTATTTTGTTTTGTTATACTGATTCCTTTAAGAAAACAAAACAAAACTCAGGTTGTATATTGGACTTCCTGGGATAGCCCCTTACAGTTGTTATCTTTCTGAATGAGGCTTAAGATAATCCAAGGATGAGGGGCAGCTAGGTGGCACAGTGAATAGAGCACTGGCCCTGGAGTCAGGAAGATCTGAGTTCAAATCCAGCCTCAGACACTTGACACACTTACCATGTGACTTTGGGCAAGTAACTTAACCCCAACTGCCCTCCAAAATGCAAAAAAGAAAAATTATAATCCAAGGATGGGAAGCCTCTTGATAAAGGCCAGAAACTCCCAAACCTCCTTTCATTTGAATGACATATCACAAAATTATCATATTTTTGTTGACTCAAATAAAATGATCTTTTCTGAGGGAATATTTAATACCATATCTGTAGTTCTAATGGTATAATTTAAAAGAAAAATAAAATTATGGTCAACTTGGGTTCCTAATTGTACAAATATCTGCAAGCTATATGAAAAACTAAAAAAATTAAAAATATACTATAAAACTACTGTGCTATAAGAAACAACGAACAGGTTGATTTTAGGAAAACATGGAAAGACTTGCATGAAATAATGAAGAGTGAAATGAGCAGAACCAAGAGAATATTGTGTACAGTAAAGCAAGATTCTTGGAAGAGTAACTGTGAATGACTAAGCTATTCTGAGTAATATGAAGATTTAAATGAACCTACAAAGGACCTATGACAGAAGATGCTATCCATCTCCAAAGAAAGAACTGATATATAGAAGTATGTATTGTTTGGTTTCACATATATATCTGTGTCAAATGTTAGTCTTCCCTAGTATGGGGTTGGGAGGGAAGGAGGGAGATAGCTCAGAATTCAAAATGTAACAACAACAAAAACACACACACGAGAAATGAGGTTAAAAAAGTATTCAGACTATTCTTGTAGGATTTTGTTGAATTCTCAAACTTTGCATTCAACAAATATTTGATCAATTTCAGCTACGTGCAAAGCATTGTTAAATGACACTTGTTATAGACAGTATCAAATGAAAGAAGTACAAAAATGCAGAACTGGTAAAAAAAATATATACTTTTTTTCCTTTTCTTCTTTTTTTAAAAAGGATACTTCCACAACTAGAACAATGGAAATTCAACTCCCCCTCCCCCACACTGTTTATATTTTTATGCCTTTGCTTATCTAGGCATACTGCCAATATGGGCTTTCCATTTGTGTCCAGTCCAGTAATAACCTCACATGCTGGACCTGTGCTGTCCAACTCTGTGAAAATGATAGTAAAGATTCAGTTGTCCTCAAAAAGGAGTAAAAAATTGCCCAAACTCTCTCACTTGGTAAAAATAAACAGGTGCAGCATTACTCCATAAGCCTGTTCTTACTTCAAATGCTCTAAGCAGACTACCCTGCCTCAGATTTCACAATGTCTAGTCACTACCTGCCCAATGAGGACGGCTTCCATTGATATTAATGCTTTTGTGGTGAACTGAAACCAGATCCCAACCTTCAAATGCTGAGATTTAGTATTTGCTAAATATTCCCACTGGGGAGCTAGGCCCAGGCTGATGTCCTTCTTAGACTGATGCATTAATTGCTTTCAACCTCACACCTCTACCCTATTCTATATGCTTCAATCACCTCACTTAGAAACCTGCCACCCTGTAAAGTATCTTATTTTTTCCTTGTTCATTGGTGAAGTCTGGAATTACTTCTTGGCCAGTCCATTTCATGCTTAGAGGGTAAAAATTTGTACTCTCTTCAGGTTCCATAGATCCTCTAATAGACAAATTGTGCCCTCGCTTTAGTGCCTGTCAGCTCTGTTTATACAAAGTACTTGGAAAACAGGCTACTCTAATCCAACTTACCTTTCAGCTGGCAAGTCTCCTGAGGCATCTGTTCTAAGACCAAGAGAACATTTGAAGGCTTTAAATCTGATCTTTCAGACAGCTGTACTAATTTAACTAAAGGGGGCTACAGAAGGGGACGGAGGAAAAATCTATAAAGTGTTTGGCTGACATTTGAAAAAAGAAATTGGATGTTTTCTTGTTAACCTTTAGAGCAGCACGTTACATAAATTGTGACAATGTTCCCAGATTAAATGAGGATAGATGCAGGCTTTGGAAAGCTTGTTTTTAGATTTATAACTACAGCAAATGAATACCACTGATAACCTTATCTGAATTAAAATGTATATATGTGTATAGGTAATAGGATATACTGCATGAAATGTGCATATAACATATTCATACGTTATACACAAACATTGTTTATCTCATTTGGGAAATACCTCTGAAAAAAATATAGGATATGGTTTCTGAGTTTTAGTAGATCAACAACTGATTGTTATACAACACCAAAACATCTGGATTGAAAGTGAAAAATGTAGTTAATTATCTGGATGTTTGTGAGTATTTGGATGTTTAGCATCATGTAGACAACATCCAGATGACTGACTAAATTTATTGCTTTTCATCTGAAGGCACAGTGCCATGAGACACAGCCCATAATGAGATCCCTACCTTTTGTGAAAACAGGAAACTACATACTGCAGAGGAAAAAAAAAAAGAGAATCACCAAATTTACCATCGATGACAAATATCTCAGAGACCTTTTTTTTTTTTTCATAAATGATTGCACTCAATATTGTCTGGCTTGGGCCTTTAAAATAGCTGAAAAAATGTGAAATATGCTCATTCTTTTTATATTGATGTTCCTAGTTACTTTCAGAGTCTATAGACAACCACAATGTTTAAGCTATACATACATATATAAACTTCCTTTCCCCCATATCAGTGATGTTATTGTGCTGATGTATTCACATGCCCAAACTTGTATAGAGCACAGGTATAGTCTGTGGCTGTAGAGTGATGAAAACAAGTGACCCCTACAAGCATCAAACCAAATACTTTGCCTTCACTACTGTAATGTTGTATTGAAGGAAACCAAACAAATGCAGACATTGGATTGGGCATTCTACCATTTGGTACAGAGTACTATCAGTCAAAATAATCTTTCAGTGTGGAATAGAGATTACGTTGTACCTGAGAGGCATAAATAAAAAAATGCATATCTAAGAGAAACTAAGTCTTTTGAAAATTCAAAACATGAGAATCTGTTCTCAAGCAGGGTAGTAGACAAGCAGAGAAGGTAATTAACTTTTGTTGATTTGTGACAGATTTAAGTGTTGTGGTTTTTTTTTTTTTAAATCCTTTCAGGTTTAACCTTTGAATTACTGAAGTAATTAAGAAATAGTTCTTTTTTAAAGCTAAAAAAGAGTTGATATTCTAAAATAGACAAAGAAATGTTTAGCACGTTCAAAATTAAAATACAAGGATTTATGTCCTCTCTACCTAATCCCTTCCTTCCATGCACATATGGAACAACAGATATTGTAGATTAGACTTGGACTGGGTTTACATAATGACAAGGCAACTGTTGAATTCTGTAAAAAAGAATCAAACTGGTTATTTGGCATCTTCTAGCTAAACAATACACCCACTTATCTGATTGAAGATTTCACTTTTCCACCAGTTGTATTGGAATGTTAGCCTAACTGAAATCTATCAGAGTAGAGACATCAAGTTTCAGAAATTTATCTTTTTATTTGTTGTTTCGGTTTTAGCCAATGTAGAAACCAAGCAGGAAAACAAACAAAAAAATAAAGAAAGTTTTTGAAATAATTTTCCTACTATTCAGAGGTCTACAGAGTAGGCCAATAATTGGCTTAATAAATTCTTTCAAGTGTGTCGTTTCACAGCTAAAGACATGGGCTACTTTATCAGACAATTACTTGACTGTCCAACAAAGCCACCTTCTTAAACATTCCAAGATGTTGTTTGGAAAAAAAAAAGATATGAAGTGTGATGTAAAGTATTAAAATACTTAAAAGCACGGCTGCCCTTCTTTGGTGAATGGAAGTGCCATTAATGAATGTATATAAACTTCAGAAAATGAGAGCAGTGTGGGAGAAGAGATTTACTTCAAGTGAAATCCTCTGCCCTGGAAGGGTTAAATGTTAACAAAGCTAAAAAGCAGAATCAGGGTCCTATTAGTCTCGAACACTAATCTTGTTGATGGCTGAAGTGTTTCCTTATTTTATCCATATTTATTATATTGAAGGTGGTTTAGATGGTGGTGACTAATGACCAAACATCTGGACCTGTTGACCTTTAAAATCCTTTAGCCATTGCTGTTCACAATTAAGTGCCACATGAACAAAAATTATATTTTTGCCTGACCAGCAAAACTAGCTCTGCAAAAATGAAGAAAATAGCAGTGATTATGGTCTTAGCAGTTTTGTGGGGTTGTTTTTGTTGTTGTTCTTAATTAAAACAATAATTAGTGCAGTTGGTTACATTTCTCCTAGAAAACCACAGCCCTACATATAGTTTCCTATGAGAGAAGGTATAATGGTGCCTAGCTAAGTTAAACCACTGAGTTAAGCAAAAAATTCCAGAACTTTTGCTATTTTCTTAGGCTGAGAAGCTTTGATTCAATGGTCTTTCTTTCTGGGTCAGCCCTTTGTAAATTGTTGAGCCTGACTTTGCTTTAACTTAAATTTAGGTGAATGACTTACATCACAGTCTCTCATGATCACAAATAACTTCCTGAACCTTAAATATTTCACATATCTTTAAGGCCCTTGAATTCTTGATGCTGCCCTATTTGTCACAGTCAGAACACTTGGCAATATCATTTGGACAAGTCTTTGTTTACTATCTAGTTTTCCAACACTCAAGCATTGCTTTTTATGATAGAAAGTGCTGGACCAAATACAATTATTCAAAGAGTTGGTATCGATAAAAAATGTATAATTGATACTTTTCCAGCACTTTTGGCCTGGAATTTAGTCATTGCCATTGTATCCAAATACCACTCAAAGTTTCCTTTGAAATCATCTGTTCTGCCCTCCCCCACCCCTCCAATTTTTATTTTCCACCATTCTCTTTCTTTTAATATAAAATACTGTTTTAGGAGAGATAGGGGCCTGAATGTTCTACAGGAGGGGAAACTGATGGAGACAGATTAAGTTAGTAGTCAATGGTAACAATGTCTGAGACTGTGATTCAGTGAGCACTTACTAAGTGTCTACTATGTATCAGTCTCTGTTCTAAGTGCTGGGGATATAAAGAAAGGAGGAAAAATCAGTCCCTGTTCTTAAGGAGCTCACAGTTTAATGAAGCAGACAACATACAAACAAGATAAATTGGGAGTAGTCTTAGAGGAAAGTCACTAAGAATAAAGAGGACTGGGAAAAGATTCTTGCAGAAGGTGGGACTTTGAGATTTAAAGCTGCCAAGGAAGTCACAGAAACCAGGAGGTGGAGATGCAGAGAGATCAACATCTAGGACTAAGAGACAGCCAGTAAAAATGCACAGAATTGTGAAATGGAGTGTCAGACACAAGGAAGAACGAGAAGGCCAATGCTGCCAGATCAGCACAGTACTGGGATAGGAATAATGCCTTAAGAAGATAGGAAAGGTAAAAAGGGGCCAGGTTATTAAAGACTTTAGGATTCAAACAGGATTTACTATTTGATCCTAGAGGTAATGAAGAGCCATTGTACTATACTGAATGGAGATGAGGGTAATATGGTCACATCTATGTTTTATGAAGGTCAATTTAACAGCTGAGTGATGGGCAGACTGGAGTGGAGAGAAACTTGAGTCAGGAAGAGCAGTCAGCAGGCTACTACAATAGTCCTTGAAAGAACTGATGAAGGCCTGTACTGGGGTGATGGCAGTGCCAGAGGAGGAAAGAGTACATATACAAAGGCAGAAATGACAATACTTGAACATAGACTGGATATGGGAATGGTGAGAGAGTGGTGCATTAAGGATGACAGCTAGTCATGTACCCCATAGCCAAGCCATGTAAAAATCATAGCAAACGATACACTTCTTTCAAGGTTTTGCCTGGGAGAGCTCCTTATTCTCAATCCGTCAATCAACAAATTTTATTAAGCACAAACTATGTACTGGGCATTCTGCTGAGTTTCTAGGGATACCAAGGAAAAGGTTAAACAGTTCCTATCCTTAAGGAGTTACTTAAAATCTAGCTAGGGTGATGAAATATACATTTACACACACACATATATATGGGATAGGAACTATATCTATATTTGCAGATCTATATCTATCTATCTATCATCT
>NW_027186540.1:14947583-14990580 GCF_028583685.1 Petaurus breviceps papuanus
CTATCTATCTATCTATCTATCTATCTATCTATCTATCTATCTATCTAATCATCTCTCTGTCTGGAGTAGGGAATTAGCCTGTGATTACACTGAAATAGGGGAACTCATAAGTGCAGAAAGTCCCTCCACCAATGGAGGCTGGCATCTTCTCTGCACCTTCCACAGTGTCCCCAAACTCTCAGTAAAATTTTATGCTATTAAAGCTTCTTAAGTTATTTAACCTCCCAGGGCTCCATTTAAACTATTACAGCTTAAGACTACAGTAAGAGTTTTAGGTCTTGTAGCTGTAGAAAGTTCCCTAGAGCTCCAGGATATTAAGCAATTTGCCCAGAATCACACAACCAACATATGTTAGAAAAAAGACTTGAAGTCAAATATTCCTGGCTTTGAGGACAGCTCTGTACTTACCATGCCAGGCTGACTCTCATACAAATTGTATGCAAAATAATTAAGGGACAGAGAGGAGGTAATAATAATAATAATAATTAAAAATAGCTTACATAACACTTAATGTGTACCAGGCACTGTGCTAAGTGCTTTATAATGATTACCTCATTCATTCTTCACAACAACCATGGTCAAGTGACTTGCCCAAGATCACACAGCAAGAGGCTGGATTTAAACTCATCCTCCTGACTCCATGCCTACTGTACTCTAGTTGCTGTATCACCTAGCTACAATAGACTATAAGCTCCCTGTGGGTAGCACCAGATAAGCATCGGTGAATTGAGTTGAGTTGCACTGATGGGAGCTGAAGACCTACTGGTTATTTCTCCATTTCTAAACCAGATTAGTAATTTCAGGTTGGTATAAACTTCTGGCTCATCTCCCTTTCCTCAGTCAATGTAACAAATAACTAACTGCCTCACTTCCTTAGCTGAAAAATGGAGAAAACAATAGTTCTGACTTCCCAGGGTGGTTGTGAGCATAAAATGAGATAACAGTTATAAAATGCTTTGTAGACCTTAGGGCATGATATAAATGCTAGCTATTATTTATGAGTAGTAGTACTATTTTAAAAGGAACAATGGATATTTCAAAAGATAGGAAATGTTATATCCCATGTCAATGCTTCAATCACAGGGGAACTAATTGTAAATACCTTGAGTAAATACCTCTTAGGTACCTTCAAAGAACACTGAAAATTTGGATAAAAGCTTAACGTCAGCAGGCTTTTATTATGTTCCTATTGCTCTGACTAGCTCTTATAGGGAAGTTGTACAAGAGAAATAAAATAAAAGACAAGAATAATGACATTGAGGAACTAACAGTGCAATTGGGGAAATAGGAAACTGTTTGGAAATAGAATTTTAGAGCTAGAAAGGACCACAGAGATTGTGTAGTTAGTCCAGCCCCCTCATTTTATTTTATTTTATTTTAAAAATTAAATTTATTTGTTTACTTTTAGTTTACAACATTCAGTTACACGGTCCCTTGAGTTTCAAATTTTCTACCCCCCCCAACCCCCATGGCAGCATGCATTCAAATACAGGATCTACAAATATCTTCACATTAATCATTACTCAGGTTGTAAAGAAGGATTATAACTGATGTAATGATCAGTGGGAAAGAGGAAACAAAACAAAACAGGAAAAAGAAACACAGCAAGTAGTTTGTTTCAATATGCATTCAGACTCCGCATCTTTTTCTCTGGATGAGGATATCTCTTTCCATCATGAGTCTTTTGGAGTTGTGTTATAGCCTTACATTGCTGAGAGGAGCCCAGTCTATCAAAGTTAGTCGTTACAGATACAATGTGTCTGTAACTGTGTACAAAGTTCTCCTGGTTCTGTTCCTCTCACTCAGCATCAGTTTATATAAGTCCAGGTTATTGTGAAGTCCGTCTGCTCCTCATTTCTTATAGCACAGTAGTATTCCATTACAGTCATATACTACAACTTGTTAAGCCATTCCCCAATTGATGGGCATCCCCTTGATTTCCAATTCTTTGCCACCACAAAAAGAGCCATTATAAACATTTTTGTACATACGGGTCCTCCTCCCACTTTTCTGATCTCTTTGGGATATAACCCTACAAGTGGTATTGCTGGGTCAAAGGGTATGTACTTATTTGTAGCCCTTTGAGCACAGTTCCAGATTGCTTTCCCGAATGGCAGGATCAATTCACAACTCCATCAACAATGCATTAATGTTCCAATTTTTCCACATCCTCTCAAGCATTTATCATTTTCCTGTTTTGTCATTTTAGCCAATCTGGTTGGTGAGATGTGGTACCTCAGAGTTGTTTTGATTTGAACTTTACTAATCATTAGTGATTTAGAACATTTTTTCATATGCTTAAAGATATCTTTAATTTCATCTTCTGAGAACTGCCTGTTCATATTCTATGACCATTTATCAATTGGGGAGTGGCTTGTATTCTTATAGATTTGACTCAATTCTTTGTATATTTTAGAAATGAGACTTTTATCAGAAACATTGGTTGTAAAAATTCTTTCCCAATTTTCTACTTCCCTCTTAATCTTGGTAACATTGGCTTTATTTGTACAGAAGCTTTTCAATTGAATATAATCAAAATTATCCATTTTGCATTTTTTAATGTTCTCTAACTCATGTTTCATCATGAAGTCTTTCCCTCTCCATAGATCTGACAGGTAAATTATCCCTTGTTCTCCCAGATTGCTTACGGTATCAGCCTTTATACCCATATCATGCACCCATTTCAACTTTATTTTGGTGTATGGTGTTAGATATTGGTCTATGCCCAATTTCTGCCAAACTATGTTCCAGTTTTCCCAGCAGTTTTTGTCAAGTAGTGCATTCTTATCCCCAAAACTGGGGTCTTTGGTTTTGTAAAACAGTAGATTACTATAGTTATTGGCTGCTGAGTCTCATGTACCCAATCTATTCCATTGGTCCACTACTCTATTCCTCAGCCAGTACCAAGTAGTTTTGATGACTGCTGTTTTAAAATACAGAATAAAATCTGATATGGCTAGGCCACCTTCCCTAGCATTTCTTTTCACTAATTCCCTTGATATTCTGGACCTTTTGTTCTTCCAAATGAGTTTTGAAACTATTATTTCTAACTCTACAAAGTAATTTTTTTGGTAGACTGATTGGTATGGCACTAAATATGTAATTAAATTTAGATAAAATTGTCATTTTTATTATATTAGCTCAACCCAGCCATGAGCAATTGATGTTTTTCCCAATTAGTTAGATCTGACTTTATTTGTGTGAAAAGTGTTTTGTAATTATGTTGATATAAGTCCTGGGTTTGTTTTGGCAGGTAGATTCCCAGATATTTTATAATGTCTACAGTAACTTTAAATGCAGCCCCCTCATTTTAAATGCTAGGCAATGGGACCCCAGAAAAGTTGACACTTCCCAAAGGTCATAAAGCTGACACTGGCTTTGAAATAGTTGCAACTAAAACTTCTATCCCAAGACTTTTTCTACCACTCTGCTGCTTCTAATCAAATACTCAGTTGTATGGTGCAAATGACAACAGCTATGTAGGAATTCAGAAGAAGGAAAGTACCAAATGGCTTTCCACATGATGGAAAGACTTTATGGAGAAGGAATCACATAATTAATTAAGTGTGGATATAATTGCCAAATAATTACACATTGGGATAGGATAGTATATCTCAGAGAACATAGCTGTCACGAGTTGAGGAGAGAGGCCGTACTTTTTCACATTAGAGTTTAAAGTATGAGCTGATTGATAATACTTTTTGCTTGCCTTGATATTAGCATTTCTGAAATATTTCAAAATCTTTTCAACCATTTTGCTGATGAGCAAACTGTGATGGCAAAACGAAATGGCTTGCCCACAGTCAAAGGTCAATCAATCAAAAGGCTGAAAATAGAATCCACATGTGTGGACTTGCAGAATTGTGTTTGAGCCACCAGCCACGACTCTCTCATCACACTATATTAGCTCTGTTTCTGACCAGGGGAAGATTGTTAATGGTGAGTCTAATTAGAACATGAAATATGTTCCCAAGAGAACTGACAGAGACACTATCCCATGACTAATTTAAGCTAACTAGAGAAGCTAGAAAATATTCTCAAGTGTTAAAATATATAATCCATATAACAGAATAAACTTTATCTACCATTGATTAAATCCGCCAACACTGAAGAAAGAAGGGAAAAAAAGGAAAGAAGATAATAAGCACTTATTAAATACCTACTATATGCCAGGCACTACTTCAAATGCTTTATAGATATTGTTTCATTTGATCCTCACATTAACCCTGGGAGATGGCTGTTATTATTATCCACATTATACAGGTGAGGAAAATGAGACAGACCAAGGTTACGTGATTTGCACAGGGTCACACAATTAATAAGTGCCTGAATCTACATTTGAACTCAGGTCTTCCTGACTCCATGCCCAGATCTCTGCTCACTGTCCAACTACCTGCCACCCGAATATCCACCCTCAGTTTATGTGAATGTGTTAGAGCTGGCAATAATATGACCTCCCATTATAGGCATAGGGAACAGATATGTAATTTCTTTGGTATAGGGAACTCCCAGAGGAGGAAATGCTCTCTACTGCAGAATGTCAGCACCTTCTCTGCAAGCTAGAGTTTTGGCAAGTCGACTTAGCATGGAGACATTAAGTGATTTGTCCACAATCACACAGTCAATGTGTATCAGAGGATTTGAACTCAAGTATAACAGGGATCCAAGTCAGCTCTCTATCTATCATACCTTGCTGCTTCTCCTCTATTGTGATATAATGATATAGTGTGGAAATTCAAGGAAGTTGAAATATCTCTATGTTGGATTTTCACTGTAATTTTGTGGGGTTTTTATAATTTGCCTTTTTCATTTAGTTATTTTTTTGTTTAGTTTTAGCTAGAAGTATTCTGGTTAGAAGTGCTATGAGGCTAGAGTGAATTTCTCCCAGTTTTCTCTGGAAAATTTTTGCCCACAATAAGTGCTTTAAAGTGTTTTTTCATTCTTTCATCCATTCCTTCTTTTATCCTGTGTAGTTCATAATAATGCCTCTGTTCTATGCCTGCCTGTTCTGGCACTTTCCTAAGCACTTTACAGAGATACAATATTAGCCAGGTAGAAGGCAAAAATAACAATTCATAATTGTGTAAGACTTTATAATTTACCAAGTAGCTTCTTTACAACACATCTATGAGACAGGTAATACAAATATTATCTTTATTTCATAGATGATAGCTGTCATTGATTTCACATGTTAAAGTTCCTAAAACATTTTGCTCACAGCACCCTTGTAAGAAGAGCAAGAAATAGTATTATTATCCATGTTACAGATGAGGAAACTGGCATGGGGTCATAAAGCTAGGAAACCACAGAGTTGGGATTCATTCTCTTATGTAGTGAGATAAGACTAGGAGACACTGTCAACTGCACCATGACATTTCTTGTCTACTACAGTCAACTTATAATGGGGAAAGGAGTCAAGTAATGAATCAAAAAGTGTGTGGTGGATGGGTATTTCTCCTGTGTGATTTTTTTAAATTAGTGAGCATTTATTAAAGGCCTATCATGTTCCAAGAATTGTGTTAGTCACTGAACATAAAATTAAGACAAAAATTAACCTCTATCTGTCCTCAAACAGTTTATATTTTATCAAGGGAGATATCTTGTTCACATATAAGTACATGCAACTAAATTATTAGGTAATGGGGGGCAGTAATAGCTGGGGGGGGCGGGGGGAAGGAAAGACCTTCCATAAGAGGTGGCATTTGAGCTCCCTTAGGTTTCCTAAGAAGTGGGGCTAAAGAAGAAGCATATCCCAGAAATGGGGGACAGTCTCTGCAAAAGAGGCAGAGATATAGATGAAATGCCATGTATGAGGACCAGTCAGAAGACTGGATTTGCTGGATTGTAGAGACATGAAGGGAATTAGTGTATAATGAACTGGGGAAGGTGGTTTGGCACCAAGTTGTGAAGAATTTTAAGTGCCCTGCAGATCATGTATCATATGTATACTTCTAGAGGAACAAAGGGACGGAATGGGAGTAATTCCTAACCCTGAATATCTTCTAATTTTAGTGGGGTTATTTTCAATTTGAGAGAAGGGGAGTTCCCACTAAGACAGAGATTTACAGGGTGTATGTGGCTTATCCGGCCAATTAAGGAGCAAATTCAGATTCTCTTTAATAACATTTCATGGTCATTTTCAAGTCAGTCTATATGTTTTTATCAAAGTATAATTATAATATGCTGCCACTACTCTGTAATGCCCTGATTGGTAAATATACTAAAATAATTTTGCCTGTCATTCACTTATTGTCACCATTTCAGTATAAAAATAAGGTAACCCACTCATATCTAGAAAATTATGTTTTTTCCTTCAGGTATAGGAATAGACAAAAACAAGGAGACAGACTTTCTCTTGAATGCCTTAGTAGAACAAGATCTATAGCTCATCAATAAGTGGGGCACAAGGAATCAAGAACCCATATTTCAGCAAGTCACCCATCTCTTGGGTTCTATACATCTTTATTCTAGAACACGTTGGAGACTGTTAAGAATTAAGTATAATCTTGACTCTGCTGGGCTTTGATAATATATATATATATATATGTATATATATATATACATATATATATGGGCTTTTTTGAGAGTCCCACGCAATACTTGGGATTTTTGTACAAAGCTAGGTCAGGTAAATTCCCTTGATACCCAGCAATAGCACCAACACTGGACAGAATTTTTCAATTCACTGCTGCCATCTCAACAACTCTAAATATGAATCTGGGCTTTGCCAACTCCATTGAATAAAAAAGTAAAAACAAAGTCAGGCAGTGTAAAAATTGACTGAATAAGCTGGGTTTAGAAGATATCTGGGCATCTAGCTGCAGTTTTAAAGTGTGAAAAATACAGGTTATCTCCTGGTGCGTCTGTGATAGTCCAATCTTGCTGGTTGTCAAAAGAGGAATTCTCTTTCCATATATATTTTTATTTCCACAGAATACTCAAGACCATTAAATAACACTTAAAAATAATTCCACTGCATCAGCAAGCAATCACCATGACACACTACTCAGACTTTCAACTTCTTAACCACATGATTTGTCCAGACTGCCCAGGGGGTGAATTCAGAACCCTACAGTGTTCACTCTAAATTAATTTCTCAGGAAAGATCTTTTCTCCTAACAAAACTAACTCCTCAATAGATTAGGTTCAGCCTCTCTGAAGTATCAGTAGTTTTTTCTTTTTATTGTGAAGAGATAGAAGAAATTCATTCACTAGATATAAATAAAGTTTAGGACCTTTTCAATTTGTACAGACTGGATTTTTCCTTGTGAGGGTATCTCTAGTTTTTCCTTTACATTAAGAAGGCTGAGAAGGAATTCATTCAACAGCTGCAAATTAAGTTCTTTCCATTTTGGCCAAAAAACATACAATGACATTTATCTTCAGGTTACTTTAAGTATACATAGAATATCACTATTGCAAGGGACCACAGAGGTCACCAGAACTAACTTCCTTATATACTGATAAGGAAATTGAATTAAAGTGACATACCCAGACTCACAGAACTGAGATTCAAGCCTAGGTCTCCAGTCCTCATAGAGCTTTTATTATTCGCCAAGAGCAGCTCCATATCTGCAGCTGGAATATTTCAGAAGCCAACTCATACTCGAATAGCAATTTTCTAAATAATTTAATGACCTAAAGGCTGTAATCAGCCTTTGTATCAAGTCCTGTAATGTGAGATAACCCACTACCACTCAAGACAACTCATTCTACTTTAGGAGAGCACGAATTATTAGGAAGTATTTACTGACATACATCAAGCCTAATTTGTCCCATTGCAAATTCCATTTATTGCTCATAGTTCTGCCTTCTAGGTCAAGGAGAACAAACGTAATCTCTCTTTCACATTAAAAAATGAAAACAAAAACAAAACTTGGACTTGGCTATCCTGTTTTACTCTCCAACCTTCACAAATGACTTCTTTTTTCCTAGGCTGAATATCCATAGTTCCTTTAACCATTTCCAATCGTCATATTGCATGAATTCAAGGTATTCACCATTCTTTTTGCTCTCGTCTGGCCACTCTCTAGCTTAATGTTTTTCCTAAAATATTTTCCACCTCTCTACTACCCCTTCCCAAAACACTAAGACTGTTAGTCTTACACATCTTTTAGATGTGGAAATGTGAGCTCACAAGGACAAAATACAGTGGAATACTCTGCCTATCTTAACGTAATATGGTTACATTTCCTGACTTTCCTGCCATGTGACACTTTTCACTGAAAACTGAATTTGTATTTCCCTAAGACCCTCAGGTCTTTTTCAAATCAGCTATTTGCTATATAGTCATGTCTCCATAATCTCGAACTTAAGAAGCTTACTTTTTAACCCACATGAAAGTCTTTATGTATATTTCTATTGATTTTCATCTTGTTCTTTTTATTTGTCCACTGTTCCAGCCTCTGACAGTATTTTGTCATTTATTGTGTTAGCTTTTCTTCCCAGCTTTATGTCATATGCAAATTTTTTAAGGATGTAGTCAATACCCTTCTCCAAGTCACTGCTAAAAATGTTACAAAGTACAGGATCTAGCAGCAATGAATATTTTTCTTCAAGAAGAGAGTCAGGAGGTGTTGGACACGATGTACATCAAATAATCACACTCTATTTTTTTTAGTGGCAAAAAATGACTATTGGCATGAGTCATCCCAGACTGAGTTTTCTGGCTTTCAGATAATTAACCCTTTAGTGAAAAGGATAAAACTGATATTAAATTAGAAGAATAAAAGGAAAACATGCATACAGTTAAAATGATTCCAATCCAACTTGATTTAAAGTGATTGTTGATTCTGCAAAATTAGAAATGGATAAAATTAATTTATGACAATCCAATTATTATAATTTCTTACAGACTTTTAACCAATTTAAAACAACTGCCTTAAAGAAGAGACACAAACATGACCAGAAATTTCTTCGGATATCAAACAATTTCCTTGCCAGGCATAGGGGCATGACAGGAAAGTCTAGCACCGGTTTAGAATATAACCTTATTTTCCAGACAGCATCAAGCAGGATGGAGACACAGGTAAATACAGCAATTATGAACGATCTGCTATGTGCCAGGGCCTGGGTTTAGTTCTGAGGACAGAAATGTAAACAAAAAAGAGAATTAATATCTTCAAAGAGCTTTCAATCTACATAAGTTTACCATCTATTTACAATGGGAAAAGATGTATAATGGAACAGGGAAGTTAGGGATGAAATATAAAGGTGAGAATAGTAACTATATAAGAGCAAGGCTTCTGGAGAGGTGAGAGAATAACCTGGAGAGTAAGGCTTGGAGTATGGAGTGAAGTGAGCATGTCAAAGACACTTTATGAAATGGTGGTCCAGACTAGATACCTAACAATAAGTAGAGGGCCAAGGGGTGGAAGCATCTATATAATGACACATTTGGTGATACAAAAGTGAGAGAAGTCCAGAGAATAAGGAGTGGAGCAAACAGTGAACTGGATATGGCTTAGGTAACTTGTGAAATGGTAGTCTGGACCAGGTTTTATCGATCAGAAAAAAGAGTGGCAAGATGGTAAAATCTCTAGGGCAAGCTCTAGAAAGCAGGTGGAGAACAGTGGAGACAAAAACATGATAAAAAGTGATTATAAGCATTGCCACTTTACAAACCAGCAAAATTACTGGGAGAGGAAAATGTCTTCAAAGAATTTGGCATGAGATTCAGCTAAGCTAGATCATTTCAAGAGCATTTATAAATGAAACACCAATATTATTTCAGTGATTCTATATCTGTGCAAATCAGTGAACACCACATTTCTCTAAAGAATCAAAACTTCATGTATGAAAAGTAAAATGGAGGGATGTTTGGTGACTTGAAGTACATACAATGTATTGGCAATGATGATTCATGGGTAGTAGGTATTACAATGGACATCATCCACAATCTGTATAATTAGACAAAGAGACTGCCTTGTCATGCAAAGAAACAAAAATTTGGCACAGATTTCTGATTGTGTGAACATTTATATGAAGGTAATGTAGTGGACTTATCACTGAATCTGAAACAAACTTCTAAAATTATCTTGTCAATTTAATTAAATTTGTTAAATAAATATATGGAGAATATGGTGATTAAAATGAACATTTATAATGTACTGTGTAGTGACACAGTATAAAAGGCAATGAAATAGAGTAAGAGGATATACGGTTTTACTTCTATCTTCTAGTTGTTTCTAACTGTTCATCTTTACATTTGTATGTGTTTTTAAAAAATATATTGCATTCCTCTCAATATCAGAGATACAGGTGCTTCCTTCTTCTGGTGACAGAAGAGATATCCATCTGGTGATGAACAGTACAAATATTGACATTGCACTGCTATCCACTAAAATACAAAGAAACCTAGACAAAGATTTTCAGAAAACTGGGTACATTCTTTATGGAGGATTTATCGGAGGACGTGGAGGAGGGGATGAGAATACCTAGATAGATTATAATCTATAATACTTAGATTAATGTGGGAAATACATTGATAAGCTGTAGATCTTTAAAGAAATAAGATAACTTTCTTCCAAAATTAAATTTTATTTCTTTTCCATATTATTAAAATACTTTATTAAAACTCAACTAAGTAATAGCATAATAAATGTCTTCTAGATATCTATTTTAAATCTAAATTTTTAAATATATTTCTTAAAGAAAAATATAAAAAGGTGCAGTTAAAATTGCAAATGTAATTTGTTGTACCTTATAAATTCTTATTTTAGTCATCATATGTTGCTTAAGAATATTTTTTTCAAGTACCTTACCTAAATTAACAAGATAATTTCTATAAATTTACTTGATATTTAGCAATAAATCTTTTTCAGTAACCTTGCATACATACCCACACAACTGTGTATTTGGGTGCTCTACCATCAATTATATTTTCTTGACTCTGAATTAATGATACCACTGTGAATTGCTCTTAAATATAGAACCATTGTCAGTTGAGAGACTAAAAACTAAATATGGTCCCTGTGGCACCCTGACAGTGGATCAGCAATATGTAGTGGGTTTTTTTAACTTCATCTTCCTCAACAACCTTTTATTATCTTCTCCCTTAGATTTGACCATTCAGTAATCTTCCTACCTACCCATTCTACATGTTTGTAATAGCAATGAAATTTTAAGATCCTTTTGTATTGTTAAGCTGAGAGATACATAGCACCTAGTTTCAAATTAAGCCTCTGTTAAAGAAACAGACGGTATGAACCCCTGTTGCTGACATAACAGGAAGGGGCTGAACAGGGAGGAGCAATACTGTATATAAGAAAAAACCCCAACTCGTAAAGTCAGAAGAATTTCCTGGGAACTTGTGGTGGCAAAGCTTCTTCTGAGAGCCGGTTAAGCTTCTGAAGACTTCCAAGTGCCAGCCAGAGCTGCCAGAGGAGGCATGACTGTGGTGTCGGTACTTTTTCTATATGTGGCTTTGTTAAGCCTTGACTTCCCAGGAATAGAGAATGTGAAGGATTTAAGGTAGACTGGACACTGTGAGTTTCAGTGTGGAACAGGAACTGCACAGAGAGCTGGACAAGGAGTTAGGGGCTGTCTGCCTTTGAACCCAGGTGACAGTTTGGTGTATCCAGGTAGGAGATGGGATCATGGAAGGAGAACCAGGGAAGCTGAAAGCCTACCTTGGGTCAAGATGAAAAGATCTCTCTGTGGATGACTGAGTAGTGACTGATGATTGAATAGTGACTGATTTGTAACTTAGTGTGTCCCATGGGTGGAGGACTTTTACCTTTTGTACTTTATGATTGAGTTACTAAGTGACTGATTGACTAAATGATTGTACTTTGCTCAAAACTATGTGGCCATTTTAGTGATAAGTCATTGTGAATGCTGTAGTTTGTTTTTCTGTGATAAGCTGTAATATTGTGAATGCTGCACCTTGATTTTCTGTGAATGTTTTTACTCTGATCTGTTATTGAATAGTGTTCACTATACTATGTAATCAGAATCTTGAAAGCTGCTCATGTATGCTTTTACAATGTTACATTTTTTGGGGAGTAATATCATTTTAGCAATGGCTCATTTAGATTTGTCCACTTACAGAATTTAAAATAAATGCATTTTAAAGTACATTTATTGCCAACAAATTGACCATTTGGAAATTGATTAGATTTTTCATCTGTCATAACAATCAGATGCTGAGCAGTTAAATAAAACTGACAAAGAGTTGATCTGCTTGATCACTATTTGATTAGCCCAATTGAAAAAAAAAAGACCAGTTGATTCAACATATATTTAAGCTGAGAATTTATCTATTTCCATTTTATAAAAAGATCATTTTTCAAAGCCAATGCATTATCTAGAATATTTTCCATCCTCATTTCTGTCTCTTAGTTTCCCTGTCCTCTTTCAAGAATAAACACAAATACTACCATTTGTAAGAGGCCTCTCATGGTCCCTCTAGATGCTGGTACCTTACTCTCTAAAATTTCCTTCCATTTACTCTGTATATATGTTGTATGTACCTAAGTGTTTACATGTTATTACATGTTGGCATTATGACATCAGCTCCTTGAGGACAGGGAATGATTTGGCTTTCCTCATATTCCTAGAACTTAGCACAATGACTACCATACAATAAATTCTTAATAAATGTTTGTTGATTGATTGTGAAATTCAAGAATGTTTAATCCTAAATGTAGACTCTTTATTTCCTCTCCCTCTTTGCACCCACTACCTGTGAAATTGTTAAAAGGGTAATATTATGGGGATTTTCTCATTTACAATGAATTGATTGCATTTATATAATGCATTTTGTTCAGTCATTCCCCAATTGATTGCCATTCCCTTCATATCCAGGTCTTGGTCACTACAAAAATAGTCATAATACAACAGAAACAGTTGTGGGGATAATATATCCATCCACTGATGTGTCATTTGGAAACTAGTCAAACTTTTTCATTTCATGGGACTCTCCTGGGTGTATGGACTGTTTCTTGCAGAAGTAAGACTAAGTGATGGATCAAACTAGGTTTATTATTATTGTGGTTTTTGGTATTATTTATTGTCTTTGAAAATACAAGTCATTGTATCTCACATTTGGAGACTCTTTTCCTAAGCAAAAGAAACATCTATATTAAGTATGGCTCACTGTAATTACTTTTTTGTTTGTCAATAATTAATAATGTCATTTGAAGCATAGGGCCTTGTAATCTCATACATTTGCTTCTTAAAAGTGCAAAAAATATTTATTTTCTTTTACTTTTAAAATCTGCAAAAGGTTTTGTCCTCTCACTTTATGATAACTTTAGCTCCTTTCAAAATTAGTTCCAGGACAGCTATAAATATTCAAGCTGAGTAGATTGTAAATCCTGAGATAACTACCATCACAGAAAGTCAACAACTACATAGCATCATTACCACAATTATAAGAACCAGTACATCATAGATTTCTTTCCAAGTTATTGGCACTTATGTATAAGGCTGCTGGGTGTCTTGAATAAGTGCAAAATCTAGAAGAAATTAAGCAAGATATTAAAAATGAAAAAAAACATTTCATTGAAATCATTCTAAGTCCTCTGGAATCACTGCACTAACCAAAGTTCTTCAGTCTTTCAAAGTTGTTTTATTTATAATGTTTTCATACTGGCACAAGTTGCCCTCCTATTTCTGCTCACTTCTTTCTGTATCAGTTCAACCTACCCAGGATTCTCTGAAATTCTCTTTTGTCATTCCTTGTAGCACAATACTATTCCATCAACTTAAATGCTACAATTTGTTCACACATTACTTGCTTGTCTCAAAAATAATGGAAGGCATCCTTTTAGATTCAAATTATTTTCTTTTCTTGTCTCATCTTTTTAATCCCATTTAAGCTTTGCCTCAGTATCAGGAATTTTGTTTCATTTGTGACTATTCCCTTCTTCAGTATTATCTTTTCTCTACCATCCCCATCTATCCTCCTTCTTGCTTTTTGAGTTCTACATCAAACTATATATATATGTGCTCAATCTTCCTTTGTCCATTTTACATAAAAGTAAAGAGTTGTTTCCTCCATACTCCCTCCCAATTATGAGAAAATAAGAGATCTTATACCTTTCTTTTCCATTCTAAATAAGTGTATTCTTTTTTTCCTTCTCTTCTCTTTCCCTTTTTCAAACTCTTAGCAAAGCACCAATTTATCAACAGGATATCTATCCCTGCTCCCCCATTTAAATCCCTCAATACCTTTTAAAAGCACTAAAGTTCTGAAGGGACACTTGATCTGTCTTCCTCTGTTAGAATGTTAATACTATATCATTATATGGCCTTTTTCAATTGTTCAAATAAATTTATGTTTCCAGGTTTTTATAGACTCTCATGTTTGTATTTCAGAATTCCTATCAACTCTGGACTTTAGTCAGAAATTCCTTTATCACTTTAAAGCTTCATTTCTTCCTCAAAATTTATATTCAACTTTGTAGGACATTATTCTTATTTATAAGCCTATATGGTTTTCCTTTTGGAAACTTTTATTCAAAAATCTCCTCTGATATAATGTAAAAACTGCCAACTCCTATGTGATTTTAATTGTGGTTGCTTGCGAATTTAACGCCTTTCTGGATTCTTCTAGTATTTTTATCTTTGGTGTGGGAACTCTGGATTTTGTCTATGATTTTCCTGGGACTTTTCCTTTTGAAAAAAGTTTGTTTCAAAATGTGATGAATGGATTTTTTTTTTTCACTTTATGCTCTGATTCTATAGATATGGTCAGTTTTCTTTTAGTGTCCAGGATTTTTTTTTTTTACTTGTACTTTTTAGCAAGTCCATTAAATCTTTTTTTTTTGAGACAATCAAGTTTATGTGACTTGCCCAAGAACCCACAGCTAATACATATCTGAGTCTAGATTTGAATTCTGGTTCTCCTGACTTCAAGTCCAGTGTTCTATCTACTGCACCACCTAGCTACCTTGAGTCCATTGATTCTTAAAATTTTCTCATCTTGACTTGCTTTTTTCCAACTTAGTTGATTTTGATATCTGATATCTTACATATTTTTCTATTTTGTTCTATTTCTTACCACCTCATTAAGTATTTCTGTTTGTTCTATTCTAATTTGCAGGGATTCCATTGCAAGGGTTTACCAGTTTCTCTTCTAAGCTATTCATTCTTCTTCCAAAATAAAAATAAAATAAAAATATTATCCACAAATTCGGGGACATGTCACTTGATCAATTATGGTTCTTAAATTTTCAAGAATACTTGAAGAGGTAGGAGTGGAAAGTGACTCACTGTTAAGGACCAAAGTCAGAAGAAGAGCTTATTAATTATATAAGCAGTAGTATTCCCAAATCAAAACATATTGTTGCTGAAGTCATTGTATGAAGATCACAAGATTTCTGGTACTTGTATCATCATGAAGAAGCTTGGTATACAGAAAAATATATTGGACTGGAGAAGAATGCCTTTCATATAAAGCTCCAGAGTGGGTCATTGGCAGTTTTCCCACTCCCAGCATGCACTATCAATCTGAGATCCAGACAGCTGTAATTTATCTTTGCAATAACTTGTATATTTCAGTAAATCTCATTGGAACATACATTGATTTTGTGTTGAATTTTGTTTTCAGATTTTAGCAATGTGGGGATGATATTTACCACATAACTTTTTATTTAGAGAGCATTAGCTGATAAATGTTGGTGACTGGGCAGAAAAACCCTAATTAGTCCCAAACCCCGAAAAGGGACTTTAGTCCATGAAGTCTTGTAATTGTGCAACAGGGGGTCTACCCAACACATTAGTGTTTGACTCCTAGGACTGCTTCTTGAGCTTAGCTCAAAACCAATGAAACATATAGGCTGTGGAGTTATCTCTCATTACTAGTATGCTTGACTATCCCATCCCTGCTTTGTTTTTAGATAATTCCATTCTGGAATGGGTCTGGCTCAGGCCAGTCCCCAGTAGTTTAGGTTTGATATCCGAACAAAATGGGATACTCATAGGTCATTCAATAATTAACACAAGTAGATTTACTTAGCCATAACAGAGGAAGGATAAATAAAAAGGACAGGCATTAAGGACACCTCAAGATGATTCAGCTGGGTGAAGTTCCTATCAAGATTCAGCAGCTGAGTAACTGAGAGGCTCCTCCCACCCAGTTCCCTGTTGCTGCTTTTGTACTAAGACAACAAGGAAATGACATGAACAGTCCTTTAGTCCCCTGAGCCAATTAAGTCTTAAATTGTGTCTCAATACCTTTTCAGGAAAAACTAACCTAACTAACAAGCATGATGGGACCGATTAGGGTATTGCTTCTACCATAACTTCTTTGATGATATCTGCTATGCTGTTTATATGCAGTCTTCACAGGTGATTTGTTGTACCCTATTCAGACCCATGGGCAGGTAGGTGATGCCATAGTGCATAGAGTGCTGATCTTTAAGTCAGGAAGACTCATCTTCCTGGATTCAAATCTAGCTCAGACATTTACTACCTATCTGACCCCAGGCAAGTCACTTAGCCCTGTTTGCCTTAGTTGCCTCATCTGTAAAGTAAGCTGGAGAAGGAAATGGCAAACCACTTTAATATAACTGCCAAGAAAATCCTAAATGGGCTCACAGAGAGTTGACACAATTTGAACGGTGACAGCAACATTTAGACTTATATGTCTCTCCATTGCATATTAGGTATCCTACAGTTTTTATAATTCATAGATTATGATATTCTATGAGTCACAGACGCAAAGCATTGTCAGAATAATATTGGTATTTAAAAGTTGTGTTTTCAATTGAGAGAGAACTTTTAGTCATCAAAAGTATTACACAATTTCCTAACTGCTATTCAGCTTCCTCACTTCCTCAAATCTATTTCTTGGCCTTCTTCATTATCCATTTTTATAAAATGTCCAAGATTTATATTCTGTTGGACTGATTCTATGGTGTATCCATACAATTGCATATTTAGATAACAGAATTTAATCCTCTTAGGCTTTCCCCCTATTGGATTACTTTTGCGTGTGTGTGTGTGTGTGTGTGTGTGTGTGTATTAGAGTTTGACTTCTATGACTGCTTCTTGAATTTAGGTCAAAACCAATGAAATATATAGGCTGTGGAGCTATTATTTCTCATTACTGATATACTTGACTATCCCAACCCTGTTTTGTTTTTAGATAATTCCATTCTGGAAGGAATCTGACTAAGGCCAGTCCCCAGTAGTTTAGGTTTGATCCTGGAACAAAGTAGGGCACTCATAGGTCATTCAATAGTTAACAAAGGAGAATGACTTTGCCATTACAGAAGAAAGATCTACAATAAGGACATATACATATACATATTGTGTGTGTGTGTGTGTGTTGTACCTATCTATGTGCTGTCTCCCTCATTACAGAGTGTGTGTCTTGAGGGCAAGGACTTTTTTTGCTCTTTTTTTTGTATCTCCAGAGTTTAGCACAGAGTAAGCATTTCAAAAAATATTGTTGACTGATTCTTGTGGAGATAATTCGTTTAAAGCAATATTAGTATTATGGATCCCATTTAGGAAATTCCCCAATGATCTAGGACAGGGGTGGGAAATCTGTGGCTTCAAGACCCTCCAGTGTGGCAGCCCTTTGACTGAATCCAAACTTCACAGAACAAATCCCCTTAATAAAAGGATTTGTTCTGTAAAATTCACACTTAGTCAAAAGGCTGCACCCAAGGACCTAGAAGGCCACAGCTTCCTCACCCCTGATCTAGGGCTCAACATACTTTTATCAACAAACAGGAATATTTGGAAGGCCTTACTCTCTATAGGGAATCACTCTTTCATTCTGACCTGGATATCTTTTATTAGCATGAAAACACTGGTGAGTTTATATCTCCCTGTTTTACATCTCACTTGATAAGAGATAATCAAAAGGTCATCAATCAAATTTATATCTGTTGCTATGTATTTTAAGGCTTCATTTATTTTGCTAAATGCATGGTACATGGCTTGCAGTATTTTATTTCATCGAATCAATTTACTTTTTTACTAACTAGCTCACAATACACACAATGATCTCTTCTATTCTTTGCATCTTTTAGTTAATTATGTGACTAATAAAGATATGTTCTGCTATCCAGTATTATTTGTGAAAGCTAGCCTCTTACATTTTCATACATTCATCAAACATTTCCATACATATGTTATTTCCACAACTAGTCTGTAAAGATGGGAAAGTAGGCATATGAGTTTTTAGTTACTAATTTTTAACCTCATTTTTGAATAATAATATCTTTAAACTCTTCCCCTTCCCAGCTTGTGTCATCATTTCTTTCAAATACAAATATCTTGAAAACCAATCCCTCAGCCTTCTCAGAACTGCTCTGCCTTCAGCAAAGACTACTGTCTCATTTAAGTCCAATTCAGTGGCAAGTCAAGACATCACCCTCATGATGTCATTAGCCCTCTTCAAGAACAAAGGACAAAAAACAACTTCTATGTATAATCCATCTGACCCATCTACTCTTCTTAGTTTTTTTTTCTTCCTTAGTGTCAGTGGTACTTTCAAGGAACTAGAGAAAAAATAAATAAACTTGTCAAGCACCATAAATAGTGGGACTCTCAGAAACTAGTCCTATGATATTTTTATAAGTGATGTGGAAAAGAATAGAAATAGCCATTTTCAGGGGACACTATACTCTTTAGTGGTTACAAAATGTGAATTGATAGAAGTATGTTGTAGAAGATCTCATTTGACAGTGTGGAAAGAAAAACAAAGGTGAACTTCACTGCTAGCAAATCTGTTTACACACTTAAAAGAAAATCACCCAACCTCCACTGAACCAGAGGCAATGATGATCCAGGAAACAGGTCGAGGGGACACTGTAACTTGTTCCCTGAGAATTCTGGCCTGACATACTTCTATGGCCCTAAACGCCAACAACAAAGGCCAAGATCTGTCAGCAAAAGAAAACAACAACTGTGAACAATGTCTTGATATTATACAAAACATGGTGAAAATCTATTTATAGGTCTGGTTACCACACAAGAGTAACAATAACAATGGTTTATTAAACATCTATTGTAGGTAGAATCCCACTGGACACTGGAAGAAATATCAAATTTAAATTAGATATGGTCACTGACTTCAGGGCAGCTAGATGGCTGAGCAAATAGAGCTGCTGGCCCTGGAATCAAGAAGACCCGAGTTAAAATCCAGCCACAGACACTTAACTAGTTGTGCAACCCTGAAATTCACTTGAGCCTGTTTGCCTCAGTTTCTTCATCTGTAAAATGGATTGAAGGAAATGGCAAACCACTCCAGTGTCTTTGCCAAGAAAACTCCAAAAGGCGTCAGAGAATCAAACATGACTGAAACGACTCAACAACAACACCACCAGCTTCATGACATTTACAGTTTCCATATTTCAGAAAGCTATAATAGAGCTGAAGAACATCCATAGCACTATGAGTTGAGTGTTATGTAGTTTGGGGGGAGGAAGGAGGAGAGACTAGGGAACAGAGGTGAATATTGGAAGGGGTCATGTTTCATATGAAGGTGAACTGGAAATATTAAAACTTTAATTTGGCAAGAGGATGTAAAATGTGACAAATGAATCCTGTGAAGCAGTCTCATTATTTGAATTTTCATTGTATAGTTCCACTGGGTGGGAACCAAATACCATATTTTACAAATAATTACCACCTTGAATGATGAAAAATTAAATAATGCAACCACTTTATGGGATTTATTGTGTGAATTAATCAGGACCTAGCTGTATCCCAAATGGTATAGAAAGGAGAATATTGACTTGTTAACCAAGTCCTAGTACATTAGACCTAGAGATGGGTACTACATATAAAGTTTTAGGACAAATTAAAGTTAAATGCAGGCCATTACCAAATTGTGAATAGTCTGTCCTACAGGAGTTTGCTTGAATAGCTGTTTGGAACTTGGAATGCATATTCCCATAGAAACAAAAAGTGGATTAGACTCCTTTCCAAGTCCATGCTTTTTTTTTTTTTTTTTTTTTTAACTTAAAAAATTTACATGAAGTATGAAATTGATAGGACTACAGAACCTAACTTCATTTATCATCATATTTCTATGGAAAAATACATTGGGAAGGACATCAGAGATTACTTAGCTTAGCTTGTACCTAAACAGGAAACCCTTTCTAATATGTCTACTACGTGATCATGAAAACCTCTCTTGCAAGGGCACAGAATCTCCTGTAGGAGCAGCCCAGCTCATTGATTGTTGTTAGTTGTTTTTTTCAGTCCTGTCTAACTCTTCCTGTCCCCATTTGGGGTTTCCCTGGCAAAGATTCTGGAGTGGTTTGCCATTTCCTTCTGCACTTCATTTTACAGATGAGGGAACTGAGGCAAACAGGGTGAAGTGACTTGACCAGCATCACACAGCTAGTTGTGTCTGAGGCCAAATCTGAACTCCATCAGGTCCAGCCCTCTACTTAACTACCCTTCCTTCTCATTTGATATAACGCTAATTGATAGGAGGTTGGTGGTGGTTGTTGTTTTTTTTTTTTTCACATGAAACCAAAGGCCACTTCTCTAAAACTTCCACACGTTGCTGCTAATTTTGCTCTCGAGGGCCTAAGAGAAACATGTAGACTTTAACTCCTCCTGCAGAATTAAACAAGCAAGGGGACTCCTGATCCCTAACCCTGTGTCTTTCAAATAGCTTGACAGAACAGAAACTCCTATTTTCGAGCCATTGGCAGGGGCAGAGACTATTGGCTGAAAAATAGATGGAAGCTGGAGGGGTGAAGAATTGTACATGTCTCTTCGGAGGATACTCGGTTTCATACAATCTACATTCACACTAAACTGAGCTACACTCTATCTTGGCTGCCATATATTCTTGGAACACTCTCCTTCCTTATCTCAGTCTGTTCAAATATTTTTGTTCCTTCAAGTCTCAGCTCTTCCATAAAGCCATCTCTGATCCCACCCAACTACCCACTGAAAGAGATCTCATCTACCTCAAATGTTACACATAGCAGGAAGGGGCTCAAAAGTTAAAGAACCACAGTTAGCACTTAATTTTCATTTAATTATTGTGTATTAATTTTATATGCTATATTTATGGGAATTAATTATAACATTAATAATGGACATATATATATCACTTTAAAGATTTGAAAAGGGTTTACATGCATGGTCTGATATAAACAAATAATACTACTTTTTTATTCATGAGAAGGGAAAGAATAAGGATTTGTTAAGTACCCACTCTGTGCCAACCACAGGGCTAATAGCTTTATGAATGTTATCTATCTATCTTATATGATATGGTCTATGTGAGGTAGGTGTCATTATCCAATTTTTACAGTTGAGGAAATGGAGGCAGGCAGAGAGATTAAGTGATTTGCACAGGATCACACAGCTGGATAGAGTCCAAGGCCAAAATTGAACTCAGGTCTTCCTAACTCCAGGCGCAGTACTCTATCTACTGCATCATGTAGCTGACTCCTGATGAGGAAACTGAGGCTTAACAGATTTAATAACTTAGCTGTGATTATATGACTCAACTGTTAATAGATGGAACATTAAAATTGATATATCTCCTGACTCCAAGTCCAGCATTCTCTCTACTATTTAAAACTATGCTGCTATAGAAAATACCTCAGTGGCAGGGCCCATGCTTTAGACTTAATTTTGTATTCCTTTTTGTACGTGTAGCCAAGGGTACATAGTAGCCTTGTCAATAAATACTTGACTGATAGGTTGATTTAGTAATTGCTTTTCTTTGTTAAGCCTTACACAAAGTGGTCAGAAAAAATCTTTAACCAACATTAAAGCCAGGAGCTTTCAGTGAATTTACTTGTCCATTTAATATTACTTGGTTTAAACTTTTTCTTTCTTATTTTTTTAAAAACCGTGCTAAATATATTGTAGTCAAGGAAGGCATCAGAATATAGGAAAACAAAACCAGTTCTTTAGGAACTGGCAATTTACATGTAACAGTACTTATTATACCTTGGGTTTCTAAATTGTCTTGTAATCATAGACCTAAGAAATTCGCTGCATGCTTTTCTTAATTGTATCTGGTCCCCATTGGGCCATCAACTGAGTGTTAGTTTTTTTTACATGATTCTTTCTGCATTTATTTTTCATATGTCATAAATCAGACAAATTGCACCCAAAATTTTTAAGAAAAAAATTTGGGGAAAGCATATGGCTCCCATTTGGGCATAGTCAGATTTAGCAGGAACTTATATCCAGTCTGGATTCGAACTGTTTGTAATTGTTGCCATTTCTTGGAAATGCTGTCCCGCAAACAAAAGCAGAACAATTTCTTTAGAGTAAATTGAAACTGTGGCATAAAAATCCCAGCAGTTTGAAACTGGGCATTCTGGACTTTTTCACAAATTACAACTGCAGCTTTAACAGGCAACCTTTGGGACTTTAATACACCAGGTATGGGATATTGTTCCATGGAATAATTGTCCCCCAGGGAAAAGGTATTTCAGTGACTTTCATGTTCTAAGGCAGCACGAGCCAGTGAGTCATTAATCATTAGTGAGTGTCACTGAAGAGTTATAATACAAAGGAAAGGGTAAGAGGACCTTAAATATCAGAAGACAAGAGGGGGGGAAACAGAATTGTGAAAATCTTTTATGGTGATCAAATTTATAAGCACCTAAAGAATCACACCCATACCTTATATAGGTATGGCCTTACAGAAAGCAAACCATTATAAGATACAAAAAATCTCATTTTAAAACAACTCACAGAGGTGCCTAGTACAGCATACTAGTAGACACAATAAATTCTGATTAACTGATGGCTGGAAAATAAAATTTAAAGCTGTTTTTTATTCACCTTTCCTTATGTAGGCATAGGCATTTTCTGCATTTTTATCACCTGGGGTATAGATGGATAGGTGGAGATCAAACAGGCTTTAATGTGCCTCCTCCAATTTTAATCAGTGAAAGGATGACGAGTGGGCCCCACACACAGTAGGCCAGAAAAGTGTTCTAGGGATAATCACCATGTGACAGAAAGTATGAAGACAAGAAACGGGAACCTTCTCTAGCTTGCCAGCTGATGCCCGGAACAACACCTTGCTTATCTGAGCGTGTTGATTTCATTTATTTACATCACATCTCTGCCGCCCCCCCCCCCCCACTTCTTCTTGACTCCTTTCCCCATCACTCTTACTCAGTTGGTTTAACAATCAAATCAAAATCAGATGATGTGTTAAGTGTTTGGCTGTCAGTTTACAAAGGGCAGATGAAGCTGAGCATGGGAACAGGACATGAATATTCTATTACTGTTTCTGTAACAAAACATATAAAGTGACCTACAAAGAACATAGACTATCATTTGAACTATTTAATTCACAGATGTATCGCTTTATCACAATTATGTCATATTCAGTAATTAAAATGGAGTCCTTAACTGTAATAAACATTAAAAGTGTATAATTATTAGTAGATTAATACATTTCCTTGGATACAAGAGGGCCTACATTAATACCAGACCCTGTGAACTTCCCAACCTCTAGTAGAGATGGGGGAGGGGCAGTGATGGACAAAAACTTGCAAAAGCAGACTTCTATTTAACTCTAGATTTGAAAACATTCAGGAAAGAAAGCAAGGCCAAGGCAAACAATTCATTCATGGCCAACTAGGAAGGCAGAAGGCTTAGTGCCTAGTCAAAGGTCTGCTACTCTCTAGGACCACTGGAAGAAAAAGGAAGATTAGCTGGAGCTCCCAGAGGTCTTATTTCTTGCTAGTAAGGTAATGTCAGGAAGCAATTTTTCAGAATCATAGAATTTTGGAGGTAGAAGGGACCACAGAGGGCACTAATTCAATCCATTCTCTATAAACAAAAATCTCACTGTAACATGCATGACAAATACCATTCAGCCTCTGCTAGAAAATCTCCAATGAGGGGAGACCCATCACTTCCCAATACATTCTATCCCATTTTTTGTATTGTTCTAATGTTTAGGAACTTGTTCCTCACTCCCCCACACACACACACATTAAGCCTAAATTTCCTTCTCCCCCATCTCCCACCAAATGATCCTTATTCTGTTCTCTGGAGCAGAATAAACCTAATCTTTTTCCCCCCATGACAGCTATTCTTATATTAGAATACAATTATCATGTCAATCAATCAACAAATATTTATTAAATGCCTACTTTATACTGGGCACTCTGCCAGGCAATGGGAATACAAATGCAAAGAATAAACCAGTTCTTACCTCCTGAGGCTAAACATCCTTAATTCCTTCAACTATGTCATGTATGGTGTGGACACAAGGACCTTTGGCCATGGTGGCTCCTTTCCCTTGAATATTCTCCAGCTTGTTAATAACCTGTTCATAACACATCTGAGGTGCCCAAAAATGAACATGAAAAAGACAGAATACAGAGGGAATATCACCTCCTTATTTCTGATATCTATGCCTCGCTATATGCAATTGAATATTGTATTAGCTTCCCCCACTACCCTATCATACTGCCAGCTTACAAGGACCCTGAATGGCAATAAAACCCACAGATCCTTTTACAAGATTGTGTCTTGTAACTCTCCCTCCTCCATATCGTACTCATAAAGTCAAGTTTCTGAACTCAAGTTGCCAGATGAGTTTCATCTTCCTAGATTCGTCCCCCTGCTCTAGCTTAAGATATTTTTTAATCCAGACTTTGTCTTTCACTGTATTAAGTATCCCTCTCAGCTTGGTATCATTGACAAATTGGACCAGAATGACATGGATGTCTCTGTCTAAGTAGACGATAAGAAAGTTAAACAGCACAGGGTCCAGCACAGATCCCTGAGGCACTCTGCTGGGTACTACTTCCAAATTGCTATTCAACAATTAATGGCTACTTTTCCAATATGGTCATTCAACTAAATCTGAACTAATTTCATTGTGCTATCATCTAGTCCATATTTCTCCATTTTTCCCACAAGAATAATAAAAAGACTTTCTCAAATTCTTTGCTAATATCTAGTTAAGCTATCTACAGTATTCTATTGATATGCTAGTTTAGAAAGTCTGTCAAAAAACTTAAAGTTAGTCTGACACAGAGGTTCCCAAACTTATTTGTTCCCTTTAAAAAATTGCTCAGCACCCCCTTTTTCTTTAACCTTTTTGAAATTTGCATAATTTAAAAACATAAAATATACTTTTAAAATGATACATCTTAAATTTAATAATTTATTATAAATTTTTGGGTTTTTCCTGCATTGAAATTTTGATGATGTAATATTGCATCATGTAACTATAAGCATCATACTGTAAACAAGTCATCACACACACATATTTCTGCTGATCATGCCGGACTTTGCAACAATGCATGCCCCTGACAACATTTGCTTGTTAAAACCTGTTGGTGGATTTGACCACTGATAGGTTATAACTTGCATTTTGTGCATTTATTTGGAAAATAATGTAATCACTACAATTTTAACTCTGTTACACAACAGATGAAATATGTACAAATATTTTTTCCCAAAATTTTCTTCTCTTCTCTCTTTCCTTATGCTTCCATCACCCTGTTATTTTTATTCAACACGTCCCCAATTGCACCTGAGGCTACTACCTCCCCCATCATTCCAGCACCCCTGGAGGGTGGTATCACCCATTTTGGGAACCTCTGGTGGCATGACCTGTTCTTAATGAAGTCATAATGGCTTTTTGTGATCACTTCGTTCTTTTTTTTAGATATTAAGTAGCCATCTTTTCAGTAACACATTCTATAATTTAGTCAAGAATTTAAGTCAGGCTCGCTATGCTATAATTGACATACTCCATTCTCATCACTTTTTTGAAAATTGTATCATTGCTCATGTTCAGCCCTGTCCAGTCCTGGTATCTTTCCCATTTTCCATTATGTTTTAGTTATCACTGATACTGACTCAGAAATCACATCTTGTAGGTCTTTCAGCAGCCAAGGATCTGAACCTGGCAACTTGAATTAATCAAGAGCACCTGTTGCTCAATTATCAAACCATTCTTAACGATTTGGGGATTTTTTTTCCAATACAGTTTGTTCTTGACAGAGAAAACAGAAACAAATTCAGAATTGAGCATTTCCTCCTTCTTTCTAATTATATTGTCTTACACACTCTAACTTTCTTTGAACTTCTTCCTTTGCCCAGTGTACGTCACATATACTACTTACATATACACACATACAAACACATCTCACTTTTTTGTTACTCTTACCTTTCCTTGTCAGCTAAGGTTTAATCTGAATGCTAGGGCTCCTGATAATATTTTCATAGAACTGTACTAAACACTTATATTTATATCTTTTTGTTATCTTCTCTTGCTTCTATCTTTTGCACATATTTTATTAAATAAATTAAAATTAAATAATTAAAATTAAATAAATTAAAATTAAATAATTTAATAACATTAAAGTCTAAGTTGTTTGGTGAGTATCCTATACATGTACAATGACCTCTTTGTACAATTTATTTTATTTATTCCTGATCAATAACACTTGTAATTAGCATTTATGTGACTATGTGCCAGACATTGTACAGGCAGGGGGCTATAAATATATTATGGACAGAGCAATCCCTTACCTCAAGGAGCTTATATTCTAACATCAGAAGTTTCCTATTATACCTGTGAAATTTCAATCTTGATTATTTGCATCCCTTTTGGACATATTTACATTGGAGAATTTTAATATATGGTTTCCTACCTCTTCTTCTTCTGAAGGAGTTTTTCTTAACCTGGAATCAACAGAGCCCCTAGTGATTCATGGATAGATTTCAGAGGGGCCATGAACTAAGATGGGAAAAAATCCATCTTTTTATTCATAAAATTCTAACTGAAATTTAGCATTGTCTTTAAATACTTAAAAACATTTATTCTAAGTAGGGGCCATCAGAGAGCCAAAGGGTTCCAAGATGCAAAAAGGTTAAGAAACCCTGAAAAATCATTTGAAACTTGCTATCTCCAAATCCACGTGAGACTACATTTGACTTTTCTCTTTTTTTTTTTTAAATCACAAACTCTAGTAGAATAATCACTTCCCCTAAAGATTCCATTCATTTTGATGAGCAGGATGCTCTAAGAAAAACCTGGAAAGACTTACATGAGCTGATGCAAAGTGAAATGTACTGTGCAAAAAGTAACAGCAATATTGTAAGACGATCAGCTGTGAATGACTTAGCTCTTCTCAGCAATACAACGATCCAAGAAGACTGAAGAACTTATGATGAAAAATATTATCCATCCTCAGATAAAGAACTGATGGTGTCTTTGAAGCGTACTTTTTTTAAACTTTATTTTTCTTGAGTTTTCTTTTATCTATGTTTTCTTTCACAACATGAATATTATGGAAATGTTTTGCATGACTACACATGTACAACATATCGAATTGCTTGCCTTCTCGATGGGGGAAGAGGTGGGGAGGGTGGAAAGGACAGAACTTGGAACTCAAAGTTTTAAAATTGAATGGTAAAGATTGTTTTTAACATGTAACTGGGGAAAATAAAATATATAAAGCACAAAACAAAACAAAAAAGGATTCCATTCATTTCTACTCCAATAAAAATTTCTAGTTGGTAAGTGTTGGTGAAGGGAGGGGAGCATTCAATAAAGGCTGAATTCTTTGAATCTGCACACTGTACCTGCTCTTTAGGTAAGCTTCTGACATGTATAATGGAAGGCCTACCCCGATTTTGAGCACATGGAGATATTCTGTGACTATTTCCTGTTGCTTTGTTGTGTGCTGATCAAAAGTCTTTTAACTTGCTGCTGAGCTAGTACTTACTGTGTATACAAAATACTACAATGGAGGAACTCAATCTCTTTCTATTCCATGGGGTGAGTGAACAAGAAATGTTAAGCCCTTCTAGGTGGAGAAAGAGGCAACAGACTATATTGCTGATAATTTCTCATCCCCATTCCATCATGTGGCCATGAATGCATGGCGCTGCTACTTTTATTATCTTTTTTTGTGTTTCTTATTCCTTGATCCTAGGTGAAGGGACATCAGAGACAGAACCTTTGAAACTCGTGAGTTTCAAAAGGTCAGAGAAAATTCCACAGTCTGAAAGATGGGAGTCCACAGCAATATCATTGTATAATGTATCATTGAATATGATATATTCATATTGATACATAAATGATACATTCATTGATACATAAATGTATCATTGAAGCCTGGTGAAGAAGTGTATCTCTGATTAGCTACTTGCTTAACTTGACCCAAAAGTGGATTGACCCAAATGCCAAATTACTATGTTCTGAAAGCAAGTGATTTGTCCATTGGCTATCTGTGCCCGGATGTGACTTTAGGGGGAGGAATGCTTTGTAGTTATCCCCCATTCAAAAAAATCTGTGACACATTGAAATGCCAGGGGATGCAAATATTCTGGTGACTCATATCAGAATATACTGAGTGAGAGGAGAGGAGAACGGGCTGAAATTTAAGCTAGTAGTCACAGAACATTCCTCCAACAAATTCACTTTTAGGGGTAGCTATCACTTATACACTTCCTACAGTCTCCTCCCTTCCCTATCTCAAACCCTTGTTTAACCAAATAGACTCTGTGCTATCCTTTACTCTCAAATGTCTTGCCTCTTTTTCCTCTCACTAATTATGCCTTTGTAAATACCAATAGTATATTAATTCCACAATCTGTCTCCATTGTGCCTATTCACATGCTGAAGAATGGGGTTGGAAGAAATCATAAAATAATGATTTGTTCCATTACAGAATTGTTTTATCCAGTCTCAACTGGTCCCTGAGAGCAGCAAGGTAATCCTTCTACTCCGCCCTAATTGATTGAATAGTCCACTCTGCATAGAGGCTATTCTAAACCTTCTCATCGTTCCTTAAGTTTCCCATTTCATATAATAAAAATTATCTTTTGTAACTGTCTACATTCCTTATTTGGGTAATAATTCATCCCCTAGCCATAACTATTAGAATATATGACTTGCTCCTATTCTATTTTTTTTAATGCTATAAACCTTAGTTTTCAGGTCATATATTCAATTTGAATTTATTGTAGCATATGCTCTAAGTTGTTGGTCTAAACTTAATCTCATCTGTAACACTTTCTAATTCTTACAGCAATTATTGTCTAATAAAGAATTCTTTCCTAGACAATTTATGTTTTAGTTGTTTTTTAGAATTTTTTCTTTTTTATGCAGTTCCATCAATCTACTTTTTTAATTTTTAAAATTTAGATAGGTATTGTTTTACAATATTTTGTTTGAGATTTAGTAGTGCTAGCTACATTTTTATGTATTTTTCTTGCTATTCTAGATACGATCCTCTAAATGAATTTAATTTGTCTCTTTTTTGTTAGGGCTCCCTTGGTAGCCTGATTGGTTTAGCTCTAAATTTTAAAATTAATTTGAATAGTTTTGTCATTTTTATCACATTGGCATGGCTAAATCACAAGCACTAGTTACTTCAATTATTCGATCTGTTCTTTATTTCTTTAAGTTGGGTTTGTAATTGTAATTACAGAATGCATATATTGAATATGCTTTGGTAGGGTGATGCCCAAACATTCTGAAGATACATTGAAGAGCACTTCCGTTTCTAGTGATGCCTTCTGATATTCATTATTGCTAAATACAACTGGGGTTTATTTTGTAATCAACAAGTTTACTGATGCCATTAGTTATCTCAATTTGTTTCTTTGCTGATTCCTTAGGATTTTCTTAGTAATTCAGCACATCAGGACCCAGTATTAATAGTTTTGTCTCCCCTTTGCCTATATTATGATTTTAAGGGTTTTTTCTTGTCATATCTAGAACTATTTCAAACAAGAACAGGGAAAGGAGGAATCTTAGATTCATATCTTTATTTATTGTGAAAGCTTCTATTGTTTTTCCATTATACATAATGTAAAATATACATTGTGACTATATTTCTTGTGTGTGTGTTTTGTATAAAGGTGTTGCACTTTTTCAAAGGATTTTTTTTTGTATAATCTACTGAAAAGATCATGTGGCTGTTTGTTTTTATTATGATTAATTATGGTAATTGACTCCCTAATTTTCAAACATCCTTGCATCCCCAATATAAATCTAACACATATGATCTTTTAAAAGAATAAATTGCTTCAGCCTTTCCTCATACCCCCAGGAATGAAATTTTTTTGAATCACGATTTATTGATGATGTTGGTCAAGAGTTTGTTGTATTTTCTTTGTCCTTCCTTGATTAGTTTTTAGGACCACATTTGTCTCATAAAAAAGAGTTCAGCAAAATGCTAATATTCTCTGTTTTTAAGAATAAGTTCTGTAATTTGTGACATGTGACTGTGATGGAATACTATTGTATAAGTGATGAACAGGATTATTTCAGAAGAACCTGAAAAGACTTACACGAATTGATGAAAAGTAATTAGAACCAGGAGAACACTGTACACAGTAGCAGTAATATTGTATGATGATCAGCTGTGAATGACAGTTATTATCAGCAATACAATGATCCAAGAAAATTGCAAAGTTCTCATGATGAAAAATGCTATCCACCTCCAGAGAAAGAACTGATGGAGACTAAATGCAGATTAAAGCATATTATTTTTCATTTTCTTTTTTGTGTGTATTTAGTGGTTTGTATTTGTGGGATTGTTGGGTTTTTTTTTTGGTCTGTGTTTTCTTTTGCAACATGACTAATATGGAAATATGTTTTACCTGGTTGCACATGTATGACCTATATCCAATTGCTTATTGTCTCAGGGAAGGGGAAAGGGAGAGATAATTTGGAACTTAAAGTATAAAAGAAATGTTAACAATTGTTTTTAATACAATTGGGAAAAATAAAATATTATTTTAAAAAGAATAACTTGTGTAGTTAATATTTTGATCTTTAAAAGACTGATAGAATTCCATAAGTCTATTTAAACAAAGGGTTTCTTTTCTTTGGAAGTTCCTTTACAACTAGTTCAATATTTTTCTGAGATTAGATTGTTTAAAATTAGTTTTGCATTCTGTTAATTTCATTATTTTATGTTTTTGTAGATAATTCTCCATAACTTTTGAATTCTCAAATTAAATTATTTATTTCTTCAAGGGCTGGTGTGATTTTTACCTTGACAATTTTTAATCACATTGGTTAAATAATTATAACTTTTTTTAAAAGTTTTTTTAATCACCTTTTGATTTTGTCAGTCTTAAAGCAGCTCTGATGTCTAAATTATGATTTTTTTTCCTGATTTTCAGAATATCCTTTGTTGTGCTTACTTTGGGTTTATATGCTGGCTTTCTGATTTTTAAATTACACAATCGGTTCTTTTTTTTTCTTTCTGTTTTCTTCTTATATATTTTAGGGACATAATTTTGCCTGGGAGAATCGCTTTAGCTGCATCCTGTTTATTTCTACAACCTATTCTTTGCCAGTCACTGCTTAGGATTTCCTTATTCAGTGCCTATTTTGGCTTATGTCTTTTACCTTTTCTCTCTATTGATTACTCTTTATATTGAACTATAGTCTTTAAATTATATATTCAGTATTTCTGCTTTATGATGCTTATTTGCAATCTATACCCTAAAACATGATCTAACTTTATAAAGATTTTTTTTTTTTGATACATGTATAGTCTCTAGTAGTTCCTTTCAGAAGATGCCATAAAGCTGTTAGCTCTAAATCCTCCAACAGTTTGTCCAGGTCAATATTTTCCCTTTTGTTTATGTTTTTGTTAGTTATCCAACTCTGAGAAAAGAACATGAAATCTACCTACTATTATTATATTATTATAAACATCATACTTCAATCTAGTTCTTTTTCCTTTATGAATGTTGATGCCATACTATTTGATAATGCATATTTAATACTGATAGTGTTTCATTATTTTTTGTTGCCTCTAAGGATAATGTAGTTTTCTTGTTTACTTCTATTAATTTTGTCCATTTTTATTTTTGTTTTGTCGAATAGCACTATTGTAACTCAAGTTTATTGAATTCACCTACTTGAGAATAATTGTTTTACAGCCTCTGATTTTGATTCTATAGATGTCTTTGCTTTTTTAGATGTGTTTCTCATAAATATCAAATCACAGGGGTTTGTTTTATTATCCATTCTGCCAATATTTAGTTTATTTATTCATTCATATTAAAAGTTTTGACAGTTACATTTGTGGGAGATTTTTTGCATTTGTGTATTTAGTAATTTTTAGTTAGTTTTTTTTAAATCCCCTTTCTCTTTTAAGGCAGTTACTTTATCTCTATGATCAGTTTTGCTTATGCTACTTTGATGCATCCCTATTCCCATAGGCTTTTTTTTTGCCACTTATCCCAGTTCTCATTTGTGAGCTATTTCCCTGGTTTTTAGCATTTCATTTACATTATTTTATCTATTTCTTCCCATTTTCCCTCTTTTCTTTCAGTCAGTCAATAGACATTTATTAAGTACCAAATATGTGTCAATCCTATTCTCAATGAGCTCATAGTCTAATAGGGGAAAAGCAACTACTTACAGACAAGCCAAATACAGAATGAATTAGAGATAATCAATAGAATGAAGGTGCTAACATTAGGGGGGATCAGGAAAAAGCTTCTCACAGAAAATGGGATTTTAGTTGGAACTTGAAATCCAGTGAAGCCAAAAAGTGGAGATGAGACAGACAAAGCATTTCACACATGGGAAAATGGAAGAGAAATGCAGTCTCTAGATGAAGTTTATTGTTTGAGGAATAGCAAGGAAGCAACTGGGTGTGACAGTAGATAGGGAGCCAGGACTGGAGTCAGGAAGACCTGAGTTCAAATCTGGCCTCAGATACTTTCCAGCTATGTGACCTTGGGCAACTCACTTAACCCTGTTTCCCTCTGTTTCCTCATGTGTAAATTGAGTTAGAGAAGGAAATGGCAAACCACTGCAGTATCTTTCCCAAGAAAACCCCAAATGAGGTGAGACATGACTGAACAACAAAGTAAGTCAGTGGCACAGAGTATTTGGGAAGAGTAAGATACAAGACAACTAGAAAACTGGAAGGGGCACAAATTGTGATATGATGTTTGTAACAAGCAGAATTTTATATGTGACCCCAGAAGCAATAGGGAGCCACTGGATTTTATTGAGTAGGAGAATGAAATGGTATGACCTGTGTTTACAAAAATCTTTTTGATAGCTGAGGGAAAGATGGACTGGAGTTGGGCTTATAACAGGGAGACCACTCATCAGACTATTCCACTCATCTAGACATGAGGTGATGAGGTTCTCTACCTGGCTGTGGCAATGTCATACTGCAAAGGTAAAATGGACAGGACTTGGCCATAGGCTGGATAAAGAGGGGAGGCACTGAGTAAGAAACGTAGGTTGCAAACCTTGATGACGAGGAGGATGGCACTGCCCTTATTAGTAATAACAAAGTTCAAGGCTGGGTAGGATTGGTTATTTGGAGAGAGATAATGAATTCTTTTTTTGATATATTAAATTTAAGATGTCTGAAGGACATGCAGTATGAGATGTCTAATAAGGTTGTTGGAAAAGTGAGGCTGGAATTTGTCTAAGTAGATGTGAAAATCACCAGTATAGATGAAACTAGGAGATACCCAATTAAAATAGCCTAAAGTGAGAATAGGGTCCAGGGCATAATCCTGGGGGAAACTGATGGTAGAGGGAGTGAATCAAATGAAGACTCAGCAATGGATACTGAGAAGTAGCCAGAAAGGTATGATGGGAAATAGGATAGAGTAGTGTCACAGAAACCCATAGAAAAAACAGCATCAAGCAAGAATGTGATTGTCAGCATCAAAGGTAGGAGAGAGGTCAAAGAGAATGAGGATTGAAACAAGGACATTAGATCAGGCAATTAAAAGATCATTGGTATCTTTGGAGAGAACAGTTTCAACTGAATGCTCTAAGTCAGACTGTAGAAAGGTTGCTTTGTTTTGTTAGAAGAAAGTAACTGTAGACAACAATTAGAAATAGCCTCCTCAAGTAGTTAAGCTATAAAAGGGAGAAAAACTGTGGGACAATAGCTGCAAGGGATAGATGGATTCAGTAAGTTGTTTTGTTCTGTTTTAGGATGGGGAAGACATGGGCATGTTTGTAGGTGGTAGTGAAGCAGTCATTAGACATGTAGAGAATGAAGATGAATGAAAGGGTGAAGATGATGGAGGGTGCAATATATTGGAGAAGATAATTTGGAAAAGGATTACTTTTTCAAATGTTTAGTTTAAAATCCCCCCTCTTATCCATTTTTCTCTCATGATATATAGTTTTATTTTTTTCTGTGCTTTATTTTTTGTTTCATTTAGTCACTCTTTTTTCTGAAATTTTGTTCACTGATTGTGATTTATACCCTTAAATGCTCCAGAAACATGGGGTTTGAACTCACTCTTCTAATAAACTTCTCTTACTGCCTTTATCTTTTCACATTATCTATTTTTTCCTGTTCTTCCACATTATTAAAAGTTTTAATACATGAGAGAAATAATATGGCTAGAAATATTGCTCCATGGCAGAAATGAATGTATCCCAAATCACATGGTCAAATTCTACAGCTTGCCATTCCCAGAGAGCCATCTCCACATTCACTCAGCACTCTGATGCTTCCTTGGTCTGAAAACTTGAGCTTTTAGAGCCAGAATCATGCTGATGACAGCACAGCATTTTCATAGAGAAGGTGGTCCAAAATTCCCCATCACCACTTTCACCCCTCCGCCCACACCTCACCATGAGTTTCCATGTCTCAAAGTAAGTATATACCTGTTTCATTATGAGAATATTCTTCACTGGGTACTCCTCCCCTGAACTACACTGAGACTCTGAGTTTCATTCACTCAGATTTAATCTTTCCATTCTGCCCCTCTCCCTCATTCAAACATCCCATATTTTTTACTGAGAAACTATAGGAATTATCAACTTTTCCTTTTCCTCCATGAACTTGATGAGGGTACATTATCCCTTCTACATTGTCTTCCACTTCTAATCTCAACCTTTAAACATCTTTATAAAATGCAATTTTGTCCAATAGAATACAATCCCTGTAAAGAAGTTGAAGGATTTAATTCGTGGTACTTGAGTTTTACTCCTCCTTGTTTCCATTTTTAAGTTTTGCTTACATCTTCAGCACCTGGTAAGTATTTTTAATCACTTGATGATCTTATTTTACCCCATAGACCAGTCTCTCTCTTTAAAAAAGCCTCAATTCCAAATAATTTATTTCATTGCTTAATCTTTGAGTAAATTACCTGATGTTTCTGTTGTTTGTCATATTTGCAATTTAAATATTCAGCTTGTGTTTATTTTTCCTTTCTCTAGATATATTTCATTTGCTGAACATCCATCTTTTTCCCCCCTCACTGATTTAGGTCAGGTTTGAAAGTTATGTCATTTTTGGTTGCAACTTGAGTTTCATTGTTTTTTGGAATGTACTGTTTTATTTTCTCCTGAAGTTTCTAGTGATGAATGAAGGATAGTTTCAGGTTTTTTTTAATTTCCTTTTCTTTATTTCTGTAGATCTTTCTCTTGGCTGATTGTTAAATTTGTCATTTGTCACTGGAACTTCAACTGACTACTATGTGTCTTGTTTGTAATATTATTTTTTAATTTCTGTAAGCAATCTTTGGCTTCTTCCTAACAATGCTCTTGTCTCTGCTGTCCCATTCAGAAGTCCTATGCAGTTTTCTTATATAATTTTTTTATGCTATTGGATTTATCATAATATTCTGGTAGACATTTTCAATAAGTGATCCTTGAAAATCTTCTTTTTGAAAGCACATGATTTTGACTTGTACAGAGACCATAGAAGTTCACCTTATCTTGTCTGGATCAAGGTCTTCATATCACTTCCTGTTCATTTCTAAACCATGCCTCTTGTACTTGAGTCAATCCTCCTCTTTTCCCTCATCCATTTTCTACAGGAAACTGGAGTTTTCATCTGGAACCTCTAGGTATGGATAGGTGAACTTTTACCTTACCTTTACCAGAACCAGACTTCTATTCCAAATCCTTGCTCACCCTGCTCTTCTCACTTTTAGCTTCTCATTACATATTCTCTTCTCCCATGAGAAAACAAGTTCTTCACGTACATATACCATCTTCCTTGCTTGCACTTTATGCATGAAGATAGATAGACAGATGGATGGATAGGTGTTTCTGGAATACAGTATGTGCTTAATAAATGCTTTATCATACATTCATCCATTCCTTTAATATTGTTGCCTTATTCTTTTCTTCCCTTTTGGTATTTTTATTCTAAATGTTTTACTCCTTTTGACAAACTCTACCATGAATTCATTTTTTTCTAGTATGCTGAGTTTATTTATGCATGGAGAGTTATAAATTCTGTCATACATTCATTTAAATTTTTTTACCTCATGGATTTCATTTCTCCTTTGAGCTATTCTGGAATTTCTTGTTGTTTCATGCTCTCTTGGAATTCTACAATATAACATATATATTTTATCCAATAACGTTCCACTTTCCTTTGTCTTATTACTATTTTTAAAAGAGCTTTTTAATCCTTTTGGGGATTTAGTTAATATCTTTCCTTTGAAGATTTGGAATCTCTCTGTTGATTTCCATCCTTATACTCTGGCTTTTTTCCTGAGTTTTCTTCCAGAAATCTTTGGAGTCTCAGACTTTTTTAATCTACATCCCTCTGCCACTCACTTTCTGACTCCTCCTTTTTTGCTGATGGATATACTCCTGGGGCCGCAAAAAAGATGCCTTGGCCTCTTCTTAAATTGAAGGATTTAGTGTTCATCAGCCTGTTTCCCCACTTTTTTTGGAAATTGGCCTGCCTCAGATGGGTTTCAGTACCCTTTCCATTTTGATGGTCAAATAAAACCTCATATTCCAGCCCTCTACCCCAATTTTTTCTTCTTTTTCCTTCTGGTCTGGGTTGATTTAATTGTCTATATTTGGTGGTGATGATTTGGAGGGTATTCAGGGCAGGGTCTCTACGGCCTTAAGGGTCCTTAACTGAAGGCTACCCTCCTGGTAGAAAGCAGTATAAATTCCCTTTCCCACCTTTATGTGGTTGGGTAGAATCAATGTCTACTAATGGTTGTGGCTACACAGGAGTGAGGTACTTCGATAAACTCTGTGCAGGTAAATGGGATTTCAGTAGAGACCTCAGGTACAAACCCATGGGTCATTTAGTGAATCCCTTCCATGACCATGGATATTGCAGGAGTGGTGCTGAGTGAATATTTTAAGTATTAGTCTTCGCTGCTATTTATTTATAAGGATTTTACCTTGGCAGGATTCTTTTTTTATGTCCTTTGGAATCAACTGTAATTGTTGTATGTCTGGAGTATAATTCCTCTTTTATGGAGTTTTTTTTTGCAAGTTAATGGAATATGATGAAAATCCCTAGTTTGTTCTCTTGTGAGTTCTGTGACCTGGAAGAGAGACACTGTTGCTTTTGGTCTTTCCTGGAAGACATTTGGGAACTTTTAAGGGAGTGGCACTTAGAATCAGGGTGGGGATTTTGATCTGAGTGGTTTGATATATGTTTTAGTGGATGGAAATGGATACATATGTGTGTATGAAAATATAAAAATTTATTAATTATTTATTATATTTATTATATTATGATATTATATATGATATTATTATGATAATATTATGATATTATATTAATTAATTATTATATATTAAAAGTTGTTTATTGGCTGTTTCAAGCAGTTCTTTTGAAAGTCATCACAAAGATCTAATAATATATAATGTGTAACCTATTTAACTTTTTTTTTCATTTTATTCTCTTAACCATAAACAGGGCCTATGACAAGGAGGAATAGCATTTGGTTTTGGTATATGGAGATACGGGAAGGACTAGGGTTCAAGTCCTGATTAAAAGTGCCAGGATTTTTCCTGACTGGGAATAGAGCAAACTGAGAGAAAATCTTAAGGCCCGGATTATTAATAATTTTTTTACCTTTCTAAAAGGAAGAACTAAACAAAATTGGACTTTTTTTCTTTCCCTAGGCTAAAATGGGCTCAGATAGCTTTGCTGTCAGCCCAGTCAGAGACAAGATCACATCACCCACCTAAAGGCCTCCATCTATCTATCCTATATTCAGGATCAGTCCCAATCCCCCTCACTCACGTGCAGTTTCCTAGGGTCTCACATGACACAACCACAAACCATGACACAGAGATGGACCTTGAAGGAGAACCTCAAATAGTTTAACCACCTGCCTCCCTCAATGGACCTCTCTCTCTATGTGATACCGTGCCTGGACTAAGTAAGTACTTGATCACTTTCCATTCCAGTGAGTCTGAATCCTGGGCAGCTGATGCACAAATGCCATACATCATCTTTAACTGTCTACTCTCTACTCTCATCCATTTCAAACCCCTGTTTCCAGTGTCCCACTACTGACCTACCTGAACCTTCAGTGGTGCCTTTTGGAATACTTACTCTATAATAAGTAAACTTTTTACTATAAAACTGTTCATTTTTAACTCCTATTTTCCAGATCTCATTGAGATCTAGGTCTTTCCTGATGAAACTTTCCTCTCATTCCTCAAACTTATTGGTCACAATAAAGGAAGCAGATTACTCCTTACTCCCCATTGTCATTTCTGTATTCTCCTTCTACTACCACAATTCAGCAACTTCTGCTTTGAAATTAATACTATACAAATTTTCACTCAATCAAGATCTTAACAGTAATTATTGGCCTACCCCCAGAACATTTTCCTTTCTTCTTCAGTGCCTGGTTCATGCTCTATCTATACCCCAATTTCTATTATTATGTGAGGGTAATTAAAATTAGATATTGATGCCCTCCCAAATACCCATAAATTCCCAGTTCCTCAACACATTCAATTCCATACACTCCCACCTTAAGGACACAAAGCAAAAACCTTGATCTTCTTATCGACCACAAATTCTCTACTTATACATTCATGAACTCTAAAATTTCTTTATCTAATCATAATCTTTTATCATTTTATCTTTGTTTATGTCTAATGATCTCTGGTGCTGTTCTGTATCCTTCTTCTTTAATGTGCCTTCTATTTCCTCCATCCTTCACTTTTTTCCTCAGATCATTCCTTGGTATACTCTCTTCCTTCTCCAATCTCTATCTCTCAAAGAAACAGACAAATACTATTCCACACACTACTCTTAAATTTCTTGCCTCCTCGTTCTGATGATCAGGTCTTTCCAGGGCCTAATCCTGGATTACTTCCACCATCTTTCTATTTTGTTCTTATTCACTTGCTGCTGAATTGAGCTAGAAGAAATCACAAAGCAATACCGATTTAGTGTACCACAAATTTATGTTATCTATTCAAAACTGAGCCTGCAGTGCAACAAGGCAATTTTTCTGCTCTTCTCTCTCTATATATATTGCTATTCCTGTCTATCTACTGGTTATTGTTTACTCTCCTCAAGCCTTTTGGAATACTCTATTTCTCATGATTTCAGTCAAGACCATCACCTTATATTTCAGTGAAAAAACTGAAGTCATTCAACGAGAGAGCTCCTTCTTCTCCCCTCGTCATGTCACGTCACTCAAATGTGTTTCCCTACTGTCTTCCTTCATTCCTGCCTCAAATGAAGAGATGGTCCTTCTCTTCACCAAGACCAACTAGTGTCCATTTATCCTTGATCTCAACTCTTCCCATCTTCTCCAGAAGATGGCTTCCATGATCATCTTTCCTCTCTCTAATCTTCAATCTACGCCCAGTATGCTGAGTCCTTCCCTTATGCCTATGAAAATGCCCATCCTTAAAAAAATCCCACAAAACAAAGCTTATTTTATCTGACCATCCTCACTGACTATTGTCCTACATCTCCTCTTCCCTTTTCAATTCAACATGTTGGAAAAAAAAAAACATGTCTATTGGGTGCTTCCACTTTCTCTTCCAATTTCTTCAATTTGCAATCTGGCTTCTGACTTTGCAATTCAATAGAAATTTTGCTTTCCAGAGTTACCAGAAATCTGCTAATTATCAAATCTATTTTTTTTTTCTCAAAGGTCATTCCCCTTGACTTTTTTTTGAAGGATTTGACTCTGTTGATCACCTCCTCTTGGATATGCTCTCTTCTCTAAGTTTCCATGACATTGCTCCCCTCTATATCTCCTTCCTACTGGTTTCATTGCTCCTCCTAAGTCTCATATGATGGACCTTCATCCATGTTATACCCACTAGTCACAGCATTTATCAAAGCTCTGTTCTAGGTCCTCTTTTCTTTTGCTGCTTTATTATCTTGCTTGTTTATCTCATCAGCATGCATTGCTTCAACTATCATCTTTATGAAGATAATTCAGATATAAAGCTATATGTGTGTATATACATCCACATGCATCTATATCTAGAACCATATCTATGTGACATACATATATATATATGTATATACATCTTATATCTATCTCTATCCATACACATACACATACATACACAATCACACATGCAGCTCTGGTCTCTCTCGGGATCCAATTCTACATCCACAACTATCTTATGGACATCAAAATATGTGGTTTCCTTTTAATTCTATGTATTTCATTTTATGCATTTAAAACATTATTCTGAGGTGTTCATACATATCACCAGACTTCCAAAGGGGTTCACGACAGACAAAGGATTAAACACTTCTGTCTAAAGAGCTGCCAAGGGCAGTGGGAGGCTAGATAACTTGCCCAGGGTCTCACAGCCCCTTTGTACTAGCTGTGTAGTCTTAATATTCTGAAATCTCTATTATACTGCACTGCCTATAAACATACTACTCATTTTCTTATTTATCACAAGTATAGCCTTTGATTCACAAATTTAAAAAAATCACAGTCATTATCCATGGACCAAGTTAATTATTTCCTTTGCATGAAATTATTTTTGTAAACTCAGTTGGCCTCAATTTCACATCTCCTTAGCACTTTAAGGTTTACTAAGTATTTTAATTATAATAAGCCTTAAGAGGAAAGTAGGGCAGACATTATTGGTCCTATTTTACAGAATAGGAAATGGGGCTCAAAGAGGTATAGAGAAGAGTATTGCCTCCCAAAGATTACACAAAATAGTCTCAGAACTGGAATGTAAAAGTAGGTCATCGGACCCCAAGCAAGATTTTTTTTTCTCTGACACTAGACTGAATTAGAAAGTTGTCTAAATGTAACTCAGTGGAATCAAATAAAATAGGGTGTTAAACATGAATAAGTCACCACAGTTCCCTAATTTATGAAATTTTTATCACAAACTATGATGGGTTAAAAGTACAAATATAATCCTTCAAGATATGGACAAATCATAATTTGGTACTCAGATGCTCCAGTATTCAAAAGGTTTTTTTCTATGATTTTAAATTTTTAATGTTTTATACTTTAACCATTTTATAATGGTTGCATTTCCCTAAGTATGGCTTCATTTAAGTTTATAAATAAAATTGACATACCTAAATTTGGTCTTTCAAATTGTTTTGGTTTTTAATGTTTATTTTCAGATTACATAGGAAAAGGGAAGGGACCAAGTATTTATTAAGCACCTACTATATGCCAAGCACTATGATAAGTCATTTACAAATATTATCTGATTTGATCCTCACAACAACCCTGAGAGGTAGTTGCTATTATTATCCCCATTTTATAGATGAGGATACTGAGGCAGAGAGAGATTAAGTAAGTGATTTGCCCAGAATCACTCTGCTAATAAGTGTCTAGGTCACATTTGAACTCAGGTTTTCCTGATTCCAGGCTCAGTGCTCTATCTATTGCCCCAGTCTTACATTGCAAGAACATTTCATTGAATAGACTTCATAGGGGAGAGGAAAGAACATTGGATTGGGGTGTATTTGTTGCAGCTCTGCCTCTGCTTAGCTGTGGCTTTGTACTATCCCAGCTTTGCCATTATCTGTGCAACTCTGAGTAAGTCACTTAAACTCTAATTTCTCTAAGATGTAATTTACTTCTCAACTAAATAAAGGTAATGGATTGGGTAATCTTTTCTAGTTTGAATAATCCATCAATTTAAGTTACTTTATCTCACTGGGTTTCAGTTTCCTTATTGATAAGTGACAGTTTGATCTGACCTCCAAGTTGCCTTTCATCTCTATGATTATTTGATTTCATCATGTATGTCTTCTTTTTACTGGATATTTTATAAAACTAACAATAGAAAATACACTATGAGAACCTGAGAAAGGTAAAACCACCCTTGCATCTTTAAAATGTTTGTTTCTTTAATTATAAGGAAGAAGAATACTGAAAACTGCATCATGGTCGTCAAGAGAGAAGACTTAAGAAATAAACAATTTGAATGTGTGTGTTCTTTAGTAGCCTGGTAACCATTAGCATAATGTGACATTTCCTTCCCCTATAATTCCAGAAAATAAGAGATCAAATTGAAAATTAAACACCATAACCATTATTATTTCACTGTGTGCAACTGCATGAGAGTGGTATGCCAGTGTAATTAGTAAGTATTTGTGAAAGAAATTTGCAGGTAACATTCTTGATACTGGCTAATTGCATCCTTCTGTTGGTCTACATAACCTTATTTCCAGGTTTAGAGTCAGTTTGCTGCATTAGTTCTTCCAAAGGGACCACACGTCAGACATCCTTGGAACAGGGTACAATTTAAATTACTGGTGGTCTACTAGTTATTTTTAGTTCGAGAGAACAAACACCAGATGTATTCTAGACAGACTCTAAAGAGAAGGGGGAGAAATCTACACTTAAAAAATATGGGACCAATTCATTGTTATTTTGCATAATATTCTCATTCTAGAAAATTTTATTCACATTTATCACTAGGTTCTTTGAAATGCTTCCATGAATGGAGAATCTACGCAGAAAACAACCTTACGTAACTCTGACATTATTCACTTTTGATCCCTGAAAAGCTATTTGGAATTTGTCTGACTGATTTAAAGACAGAAGTTGATGATATACATCATGTCAAGATGTCATTTGAGGGTTACTTGATAGTGTCCAGTAATTGTGCTCAGAAATCAAAATGTCTTTTTCTTTATGAAAAGATTTGAAAGAGTTGTCTGCAAAATTCATTTGTTGGTTACAGAACTTTATTTTTTTTTCTCTGACAAAATGATTATTAGTATTTTTGAAAGACAAATGTTTGCCATGGGGTATGTTTTCTCTCTCTGTCTTTGTCTCTTCCTTCCTTCCTCTCTCTCTCTCTCTCTCTCTCTCTCTCTCTCTCTCTCTCTCTCTCTCTCTCTCTCTCTCTCTC
>NW_027186540.1:14990590-15039003 GCF_028583685.1 Petaurus breviceps papuanus
CTCTCTCTCTCTCTCTCTCTCTCTCTCTCTCTCTCTCTCTCTCTCTCCCTCTCTCTCTCTCTCCCTCCCTCCCTCCTCTGTCCCCCTCTATGTCTTTCTTTTTAAATATCCAAAGCTACACTACACTACCTTCAGGGTGACACCAACACTCAACACTATTATTAAACATGGTTTTGCTAACCATTCAGTTCAGAAGCCTGGTGTTGATTGAGTAGTCACCACTCCAAGCTGTGTAAAGTCTTTGATCTTTTTTCTTACATTTTGATTTCATGATTTGGTACTGGTGGAGATTTTCTAATCTAGGATGTTTAAGTGGATTTCAAATTCTGCACAAAAGTCTCCTTTAGGCACTATTTAATTGATGGGGATCTGTGTTATTAACTTTCCTGATAGCTCCTTAAGCACAAAGATACAAATAAAAGCCACATGCCCCTCATTCACAAGCTGCACAAAAAGCATACAACAAATTGCAAATATATTCATCATGCATTTAATATTATAAGATACAAAGTCTCCCCTTTTAATGGCATGCATTTTACACCTCTTTCCATGTTGTCTTCTGAAGGAATAATAAAAGAACAATGCTGGTCATTTTAACACCTTGAAAATGACATTATAAAACCAAGAAATTATTTGACAATTCATTTAAAAGGAGAGGAATTCATTAGAAAGGAATTAAGAAATATGCATTTCTTTATAACTTGATATAGTGGAAGGAAGATTGGCTAAATTAAGCATAACAGTTTTTCTAAAGCTCTTATAGTTCATGAGTTTAGGCAGAGAATGTAAGTATTGATAAACACTGAAATTTATGTCTAATTAAATCTCTCAATATTTATCTGTTGGATCTGGAAAAATATTGTATAATATCGTGGCAGAATATTATGAGTATTGTATAAGAAGTAGCTATGTGACAAGTCACAACCTCCCAGGGTTCTAGGTAATTCTCCAAAAATCTACATTGCTGAGAATGTGTATGCCTGAATTGGAAGAAGTATTCTCATCCAAAAATTCTCTAGCTATACCAATGAAATCACAAGTCCATTTCCTCTCAACATCCCTATCTCTATCTTATATACATTTTTATGGCCTTTATTGTTGGACAAAATTCCATTCTCCTATTTCTCTGAGCATCTATAAAAAAAAGGCCTACATGAAGTTCAAGACGTGAAAAAGTTAGTGATTTCATTCTGCTAGCAGTAAATTAGAATTTCACAATACAGATCTCTTGAGAGAGTGGCAATGAAATGTTAGTAAGGTAAAGTTAGCTCTAGGATAAAGCTGAGCAGATAATTTATATTGAAGCAAAATCTTCAGCCTGTATTTTATGAGTATCTATAGATAATAAACTTGCATATGTATATCTCATATTTCTGGAAGAAAAAAATTGAGGATACATTTTAGTAGGTCAGATCTTTCATCCAAAATTATTCATAATAAAACTAGGAATCAACTGTGATTGATGATCATATAATGAAATGCCTTGTCTGACAGCATGGTAATATAAACCTGGGCCTCTGAAAGCGTAGCTTATTATGAGGAATATGAGTTTGGTAAGTTGCTCTTCTGTCTCAGACTATACTGAAGTTATCAGCTATCAATAATATATCACTTAGACAACAAGTAGATTTTCCCCATGTGCAAATTTTTCAACAATAGTAAATCAGGTGCATTTGAAATAACCATTAGGTGACAATGATATCAATTAGTACAAATGGGACAGTACAGGAAAACGGAAAGAATATGAGGCAAAATGTCACACCAACTGGATTTTAGTTCTGGCTTTCTGTTACTGACCAAGTCACTTTATTTTTCTTTTGCTTAGTTTCAGCATATTTAAATCAAGTATAAAACTTGCCCTCCCTAGCTTACTGTGTTTTATTAATGAAATGTTATTATTGTGAAGTTATCTACATAGCATAGCATATCCCCAAATTGAAATGTGACAGTCAAATATCATCATGTGTGAAAGCAATAGAAAAATGTAAATTATATATTCAGTGTGTCCCAAAAGTCTCAGTTCAGTTTTAAGCTCCAGTAGCCTAAGACTGCACTGAGACTTTTCAGACATGCTGCATATGTGCAATGTATAAGCACTATTTTTTGGTGCCTTATTACCACCAGAGGCAATGCAATATATAAGATAGAGAGGCGATCTTAAAACCAGGAAGATCTGAGTTCAAGTTCTACCTCTAGCACTGGCTGGGTGACCCTTGGCAAGCCACTTACCCTCTACCTTAGCATTCCAGGCAATTCTCTGAGATTATAAATTGAAGAGAAGAATTTAACTTACAATGATAGAAGGGATTTCCTCATCTCCATCCAAGTAAAATAAAGGTCTAGTGCTATCCTTCTTACCACCATTATGACTAATCTAGCTTCCTTTGTCCAAAACTAATTTCAGGGTTATAAACAATTACGCTATGATGAGGATGATGCAGCTGATAGTTCTCTTAAGATGCTACTTAAATGTAGCGGGAAGCTAGGAGGTGGGCTCTTGTACTCTTTGGCTTCTCTCCATCCTGTCAAGAGTTATGGCCTTCTTTGGTCTATAAGCTTTGCAGATATGCACAGATATGAGGCTGGGGGTATTAGGCACCATACATATTTGGCTGAAAGAGAATGTTTGAGGTATCATAATTTTAACCAATTTATCTTAATGATAGAGATGACTGCACCTGTGAATACAGGGAACTCCAAGGTGGGCAAAATGTAACAAAGTAGGTTTACACCTTCCCTGCAACTTATATTCTAGAAGAGTTGCTAAAATTAAATGATTTGCCCAATGTCACATGGGTATTGTACAGCAAGACTTGAACCCATGATTTTCTTGACTTCTAGTCTGGCTCTCTATCCACTATGCCTCACTGCTTCTCCTTATTTTAAGGACTCATATAAAAAAAAAAACAACAACGAATGCAGCAAATGAATTTAGCTTTATCCTGTCTATCTAGATCTGTCTGAATTAAGTAAAATAAAACTTTTCTTAAAATAGCCTTTTTAGGGTGGGGGCAGTCCAAGTGCCAAAATTCTTTATCCAGACTGCCAAGGAAAATTCCACTGAGTTAACACACACACACACACACACACACACACACACACACACACACACACAGGCGCACACACGGCGGGGGGAGGGGGGAGAGAGAGAAAAAGAGGGAGGGAGGGAAAGAAGAAGGGGGAGAGGAAGAAAAAGAGAAAGAGTGAGAGGGGGAGAGAGAGAGAGAAATCCTTCTGCAAGCTTCTTTGAAAAGGGGAAAAATCTATTTAAAAGTGATTAAAATTTAAAAGTTAGTCTACTTCTAAGTTATTTCATTATGCTTCAAACTCAAGATATATTTTGTCTTGTTAAAAATGTCACAATGTTCTCAGCTTGGGTAGGAATACAAAGCATTGCTCATCCCTTCACTGGCTCACCATTCTTTGGGTAAGTTAAAATACATGATGGTCATATTGGCAAGCTGATGTGTAGAGGAGGCATGAGGAACTGAGCCCCTACAAACACCCAAGCTATTCATGTGTTCACTGACCAATACAATTCTTACTATTGTAGCTGACCTCATAAAAATGAACTTAGGAAATAGTTTAATCAGGGAAGAAAATTTAATAGTGAAATAATTCAATTAAATGCATTTATTCTTATTATTTAAAAAATATCTTCCTTTATAGCATGAAAGGAGCAGAGGGAGGAAAACAGATGGTATACATCACTAGCCAGCTCTTCCAGCTTGACTACACTTATGACAGAATGACTTCAGATCAGATGCTTTTATTTTGCTCCTTATATCTCCCATTTTGTTGCTGGAGTCTAAAGTCCTTTCTGCATTTCCAGTTTAGCACAGGATTTAAAATTCCTTCCTATCTAGCAAAATGAGAGGCTCCTAACAATGGGATAATAGTTACTTCTGAAAAGCCCTAAATGTATGATTTTCTTAATAGCATGAGATTCAAATCAATTCTCTTTTTAATTCAATAGGATTCAATTCAACAAATATTTATTAAGCACTTATTAGATGATTAATACCATAGAGAATAGACTAAGAAGAAACCTACAAACTTTTACACTAAGATTGATTTCATGTTTCCATACTCACTAATTAAAGCATGATGACATAAGTAAGAAAACATCTAGCTGCCCTTGGTGAATTCAATTCACATGAAACAAATGAGTAGAGTCCTGAAAGAACTGGCCCATGTGACTATTGAATCACACCAAATACTATCTGAAAGATCACATAAAGCCAGGAGATATACCACAAGATTGGAGAAAGGCAAATAACTTGATTTAAAAAAAACAAGAACAGAGTTTGTAAACTATAGGTTAGTGAGCTTGACTTATTTCCCTAGGAAAATTCTAGAACAGCTCATAAAAGAGATTGTTAGGGAACATTAAGACTGGGCAGAAGTGGTTACAAAGAACCAGAAGGGCGTCATCAAAAAGAGGTCATGCCAGACTAACCTTATTTCCATTTTTGACAGGATTACTGAACTAGTAGATGAGTAGAATTTTGTAGATATAGTTCAGCTGGATTTTAGCAAAGCTTTTAATAAAATTATCTCATAATATTCTTATGGAACAGATGGGGAGATATGGATTAGAAAATAATACAATCAGATGGATTCAGAAGTAGGTGGATGTTCAGACTTAAAGACTAGTTGTTATTGGCTCAATGTTAATGTAGCAAGAAATATCTTAATGGCATACTCTGGGTATTTCTGTTTATCTCTGTGCTGCTTAACATTTTTATTAATAACTATGATAAAGACATGGATTATACACTCATAAAACTTGCAAAAAACACAAAGTTCCTAATATAGGAAGGTTGGCCAACACTGGTTGACTAAGTTGATATTTTAACAAGTTAGAGCAGTGGTGTCAAACTCAAATAGAAACAGATCCCTGTAGTCACATATTTATGGAGAACCCCATATGTTATCTATGCTGTATTTTTATTTTTTTGTTAAACATTTCCTAATTACATTTTAATCTGATTCAGGCCCTAGAGGCTGGAGTTCTGTGGTCCACATTCTACCACAGGGCCATGACTTTGACATATTTAAAGTAAAGATTTGGGCTGAAATTAGTATGATGAAATTCAACAGATAATAGATTTAAAGTCTTGCACTTAAAGAGACCAAAAAAGTCAACTTCGTAATTATAAGATGTTAGAGTCATCTATAGAAAACCGTTGTTCTGAAAAAGATCTGGGAGTTTTAGTAGGATGCAAACTTAATACAAGATTATAGTGTGATGAAGTGGCCAAAAAATTCTAAAGCAATCTTGGGCCTGTTGGGGTATTATTTCCAGGAATAAGAAGGTAACCATGCCACATCTACTACCTTTGTCAGATATTATGTGTTAATTTGTGGGTGCCACAATTTAAGAAGGTCATTGATAATCTGATGAATTTTCAGAGGGTAACCAGCATGGTGAGAAGGGTTTTAAGTCCATGTCATAAGAGGTTTGGTTGAAGGTTGGCCTGAAGAAGAGAAGACTCAGGGGGGACATAATAGATATCCTCAGTATTTAAAGGGTTGTAGTGGGTAGGAAGGACTATACTAGTATGATTTTATCCCAAGGGAGAGATTGTCAAAAGAATAAGCTTTAGGCATGCCCAGAGTTAGACTAAATGAAAGTCATTGGATCAAAGTAAAAAGGAGTGCTTACATAGTATAGAGTAAGCTAAAAGAATAAAAATTGATGAAAAAAATGTTTCTGTACTGACTGACCTGGCATCCTACTTCAATATTTACTCCTTTAATTCTACTTAATTCACCTCAGTTCTCACAATTTAACCTACCCTTTTGTGTATAAGAATCAGAAATCATATATACATAGTGGTTGTCTTGGTGATAGACTACCTTGGCTGGTCCCAGTAAAGCCTCATATCCAGTTCACAGCATGTCTAAGTTCTAGGTGTATTCACCTATGCCTATTGGTACTATTATCAACTTAATACTGGGGAACCCTTACTTTCAAAATTTCTCCTGAGAACTCAGTTATCCTTTCTCTTATGACTGAGTTATCATTAATTGCAAGGTGCTAGACTTCTAGAATTTGATGCCACCACTTGCTTGACTGGAATGAACTCTGCCTACTTCTATTGACAGATAACCCAGATCTCATTCTCCATTCACCTGCTTCCCACCAATGAACCTCCTTGAAGCAACTACTTAACTGACCAGATTCCCATCAAGTACTTACTGTTATATAGCCTTTATACCCCTATTATGTACATAGACTTGCTCTAAGCACCCACGTCTTTTGGAGTTGTCTGCTCTACAGGCAAGTGGGTCTCCCTTGTCTTCAATTACCAGTCACCTGCCATTTACTCTATTCATGAACAGGTCCTCAGGACAGACCAGGTTCCAGTGCTGACATTTGGACAGAGAAGATATTAAGAGAAGAAAAATACAGAGATGCTATTTTTTCTTTAATGTGTTGAGATTTTAGTGGAAAATATTTAAATAATACTAATTATTCATTTTCCTTTTACTAGATTTAACTCTGAAGTATATGTCATTTAGATGAAAAAGATAGGAACAAATATTCCCCTACCTAAATTATTCTGGAAATATTTTTAGTGACCTAAAAATAATGTTGATTTTTCTCTTTAAAAAATTTATATATATATATATAGTATGCATATATGTGCATGTATATACACATACATATTATATATATACACATATGCATTTATATATTAGAGATTAAAACATATTTAAATAAAACTGTATGATACAATTGAGAAAAAAATATATATACCATTCCCTCTTGTCCTCACTAAGATCATAGTCTTTGGACAATATATTTATTTTCAAATAGTCACAGAAACAGGTTATTTTGAAGTTGTTTTTATGGTAGCAAGGACTTAAATAATTTTCTCTAAGTAAAAATTTCAATTTGGTTGCTTATATACATACACACATAATTCATGTTCAACATATCTTCTAGTACAAAAAGATACGCCTAACATTTAACATAGCCCTCAGACGTTTTTAATTTTTTTCTTTTTTAAAAAATAAAATATTCTTTTTTTTTATCATAGGATAAGTAGGAGAAGGAGTCTTACTTCTTTTGCCACTGTCTAGGCTGAAATAAACATTATATTGAATACCTAGAACTCTCTTTTCTTTTTCTTTCCACACAGTTAACTGGTTAAATTCTAATATGACTGATCTCTCTAAGAATTCCCATCTTCTAGTCCCCCTCATAGCATGTGGAGCAAAATATAGTTTGGAGCATCTGGGAAATTGGGTGCTAAAACTTAAAGAACACTGATAGCACTTAAACTTCCTCAAAGCAGCAGAACTTAGAACCTAGGTAGCAAGAATAATTATAAATGATGAGCTCAATGTTCTTAGAAAAACATGGAAAAATTTGCATAATAATGAAGAATGAAATGAGCAGAAGCAGGAGAACACTATATACAGTAACAGTGCTATTGTTTTAAGAACAACTTTGAGCAAATAAGTCATCTTGACTGTTATAAATACCCAAATTAACTATAAAGGACATATGAAGGAAGACACTATCTGCATCCAAAGAAAGAAGTAAGAAACAGAAGCATGTATACAATAATTTCACACACACACACACACACACACACACACACATATAGTGTCTAATGGTAGCCATCTCTAGGGGTGGAGGGAAGTAAAAAAAAGAAAAAAAATTACAAGTTAACTATCATTTAAAAGAAATAGCAAGTTGTACGTAATAGATTGCAGTTTCATGTGAAAATTATCTTTTTTATTATGTTATGGAAATGCTTTTTTAATTTCATAAATTAAAAAAAATAAAATTAGGAAACTACTAAGTGATACCCTTCCTTTCCCAATGGCTGCAGTATTCCAGTGTCCCTCTTCACCTCAACTAAATTTGTCTTAAAAAGTTGTTTTGAGAGTGTGTTCTGTACTGCTCCCCCAAGGGATGTTTCCTGAAACCTGCCCCTGGTACCAAAATTGCTAGTTACACTTCTCACAGAACTTGTGTTTGTGGGGACATTCTTATTAACCAACCATGTGAACAGGCTCTCCGGAAATGATAATATGGCAATGGAGATACAGGTTAAAATGTACAGAATCATCCTATCATACACATGTAGACATTTCATTTTAAAAATATTAACTTGTAATGCAATCAGGAAACATTTAGTATGTAGCTGCTACGTGAGCCCCATTGTACTAGTTGCTGGGAATACAGACAAAAACGAACCAGCACTGGTCCCAAAGAAGGTAATATTGTATTGTTGAGGATGTAACACATATACAAGTAGTAAAGTACAACTATTGTGTATTGTCCCTATTTATGCTACACTATACTCTGTGTTTTTGAGAAATTCATTTTTCAATCTTAAATAAAATGCCTTTAAAGCATTAAATGGATGGCAGATTCATTAACAAATGTCATACTGCTAGAAACTTGAGATCTTCCAAAATAAGAGTTCCATAGTACAAATCAGTAATAATTAAAATGAATTGGCACACAACATAAAGAAGTAAACAGAGTATTTTATAACCCTGGAAACCAGATATGGAGGGAAGGCCTTACTATTTGATATAAAAAAAATGCTGGGAAAACTGGACAGCAGTCTAGCAAAAATTAAGTTTTTACCACCACCTCACACTATATACCAAGACAAGCTCCAAATGGATACACGACTTAGAAGTAAAAAGTCACTTAATAAACAAATTAGAAGAACAAGGAAAAAAATTACCTTTCCAATCAATGAAAGGGGGGAAGAATACTTTATTTAATGACAGAGAGAATCACACGAAATAAAATGAACAATTTAAATTATGGGTGGGCATTTGTATAAACAAATCCAATGTAGTTGAAATTAGAAGGGAAACAGGTAAATAGGAAAAATTGTTAGCAGCAAATTTCTGTAATAAAATACAGTAATACAACAAATAATACAATCATTTCCAAGATATGTAAGGAAATGATTTTCATTTACCAGAGTAAGAGGCATTCTCCCAGTAGATAAATAGGTAAAGGATTATTATGAATAGGTATTTCTTAGAGGAAGAAATACAAGCTATCAATAACCACATGGGGGGAAATGCTCTAACTTACTAATAGTTAGAGATACGTAAATTAAAGGAACTTTTAGATTTCACCTCATCACACCAGCAAAGATGACAAAATTTAAAAATGATAAATGTTAGAGGGTCTATGGTGGTGGGAAGCCTACTAATACACTATTGGTGGGACTGTAAATTGGTTCAGTCATTTTGGAAAGCTATTTGAAACTATACATAAGAGTTATTAAGTTAGGCATACCCTTTGATCTAGCTCTAATATTACTAAGCCTCTCTCCCAAAGATATCAAAGAAAGAGGAAGAGTTCTAATATGTACAAAAATATTTTAAAGTAACTTTTTTATTGTAGTCCCAAATCAAAAACTTAAAGGTTATCTTCCTACTGAGAAATAGTTCAACACACTCCAGTATAAATGTAATGGAAAATTATTGTGCTATAAGAAATTGTAAAATGGATAGTTTCAAAGGAAACTGGAAAGGGAACTCTACAAAGAGATGCAGAGTGAAGGGAACAAAAGTAGGAGAACAATTTATGCAATGACAACATTGTAAAGAGAAAATAAGAATTTTTGAAAGAATTTAGAAATCTGATCAATGCAAGAATAAACCATGAGTTCATTAGACTAAAGGTGAATGCACTATTTACCTACCATGAGAGAAGTGATAAACGTAAAATATAGCAAAACACAAACCTTTTCAGGCACAGTCAGTCAATGTAGAAATTTGCTTTTGCTGGACTATAAATATCAGTGATGAGGTTTTTGTTTTTGTTTTGATTTTGGTTCAATGAAAGCAATGGGAAGGGGATGGGAAGGGAATAAACATTTATAAAGCACCTACTCTGTGCCAGGTATTTTGTTAAGTGTTTTACAAATATTATCTCATTTGGTCCTCAAATTACCTTGTAAAATGGACACTACTATCATCCCCATTTTCCAGTTTAAGACATTTAGGTTGCCAGAGATTAGATAACTTGCCCAGAATTATACAGCTAGCAAGTGTCTGAGGGCAGATTTGAACTTGGGTGTTTCTGAGTCCAAATCCAACATTCTATCCACTATGTCACCACACATATAAAATAAATAAATAAATTTATTTTTTAAAAAGTTCAAATCTAGTCTCAGACACTTACTAGCTGTGAGACCCAGGGAAAGTCACTTAATGCTGTTTGCCCCAACTCCTCAATCTGTAACATGAGTTAGAGAAGGAAATGATAAACTATTCCAGTATCTTTGCCAAGACAACCTCAAATGAAGTCACAAAGAGTAGGACATGATTGAAAAATGACTGAAGAACAATTTCTTTTAAAATAGAGGAAATACTGAACAATGTCAAATTAACCTTGTTGCTGTTGAGTCAATGTTGGAAAACAACTGGAACTATAACTCAAAAGTTATTCATCTATGGACACAGTGATGCTACTAGTAGACCACATATGTACAAAAATATTTCTGGAAGCTCTTTTCGTAGTAGAAAAAGACTGAAAATTAAGGAGATAAACATCTGATAATGAATAAATTATGGTATATGCATGTAATAGAATAATATCGTATGTCAAACAAATTAAGAATGGATAGTTTCAAAGAAAACTGGCAACACCTGTATGGATTGATACAAAGTGAAGCAACCGGAACCAGGAGAATAATTTATATAGCAACAACATTATAAGGAAAAATAACTTTGAAAGATCTGAGAAATCTGATCAATGCAATGACAAATAACATTGCCAGAGGACTGAAGATGAATCACGTTATCCACATCTTGACAAAGAGGTAAAGATATCAAAATATTGAAATGTGACATATAACACATATTTTATATAAAACACATGTTTATGCACACACACATATTTTTAAAAGTCAATGCCTGAACTTGCTTTATTTAACTAGGCATATTTTTCCCTCAGTGGGGATGGGGTAGTGGAAAGGAAAGAAAATAAATGTTTAACAAGCAAAAAATTAAATTGAAATTGAAAAGCAAAATAAAATAGGAGCATCTTAACCATATTTTCATTTTTTTTCTGGATAACCATGCTCAGAAATTAAATTCATCATGTATACTCTAAAATCTGCTTCTCCCTCTAACTTCTCTGTTTTTGGTGTTGATATTTCTATCATTCAGATTTGTAACATTACTGTTATATTTCAGTCATTCCTCCTCACTAGTCAGTTGCCACATCCTTTCTCTTCCATCTCAGCATGTTTCTTGTATATATACTTTACTTTCTATTCCCATTGTAACCACTTTATTTCAGAGTATTATGTCTCCTCACTTAGACTTTTATACTAACTTAACTCATCTCCCAGTTTTCATCCTACACTCTTTGCTTTTATCTTCTGTAATGCATCTTGCCTTTACACTCATGAATTGTTATAATTATATCCCTCCTTTACTCAGAATCCCTTAATTACTCCCTATTTCCTTTTGAGTAAAGTATAAATTCCTAATTTTTGAGTGAAAATGGAAGGCATTAAAACCCCTCCAAAATTTTCTTCCAGGTAGAACCAAGATGGCAAAATTGTAGAAAGCAGTGTAGCTGAGCTGTCCTCCACCAAACTCCTTCACACAGATTTAGAAAATGTCTCAGATCTAAACTTGATGGGGAAAACCAGAAAAAGTCACAATGAATCCCAATGAGCAAAGGGAGGCAAGTATTTGGACACTGGGAACTTGTTAGGTCAAAAGCTTGTCATGAGTAGCACTCCAAGACAATCTGATTCTTGTATTGATACACAATAGGTCCTAGAACTCTGGTAGGGGTCAACAGAGCCACATTAGGGCATCACAAAGGAGAAAGGAGCCTATGCAATTCTGGGTCACAGATCCAGGCCAGATTGAGAAAGGTATCTGCACATGAAGGTGCTGCTCCTTGTTAGGTAGGTTCTCAACAGTGTTCTGAGAAAGGAGGAAGTTCAAAAGTAAAAAAAAAAAAGAGAGAGAGGTATGCCTCATGCACCAGGAGAAAAAAAGGGGTCTAAGTTTCAGCATTTCCCCCAGATTGTAGAAGAATAACCAAGGCAGAAATCTAAGAGCAAAGAGGAGCATACAATTTCATCATCTGAACCAACAAAGCTTTCTAGTTGGCTTATAGGGGCTGAGTCCAAAATCATCTACTGTTGCTCAGACCCAGGTCAGTAACTTACAGAACTTATTCTGGGGATGGGGGCAGGGGGAGGGGAGGGGTGGGAGGGGAAGCAATAAAACTTTGCCCTGGACCAGACCAGAGAGATGAGATAGGCTGAAGCTGACCAATAACACTATCCCATTTATTGGTTCCTCAACTTCAGCCAGTCAAGGACACTGCTCATAATTAGTAGACCCAAACAAGTTACAGAATTTCTATATATATTCCAGTTTCCCAAAGGTCATTTCATTTTACAGCTCCTTGGAAGCAGACACCCCAGTCTCTTTCATGTGGAGAACTGCATCATCTGGGCATATTGATGGACTCTGTACATGTGCTAGACCACCTTTATATGCATTATATTTATCTCTGTAGCAGCACCATCAAGAATATTGCCTTGCGAACAGTACACTTAATAAATATTTGTTGAAATGAAATTAAATAGAACTATGAGTGAGCAAAAATAGGTGATTATAAGATTCCAACTTAATGTGTGAAAGATATTTGTTAAGTCACCATTTCCTTTTATTATTAGCATAAATAATATTTATATAATAATTTAATAGTTCAAGAACATGTGATTTCATGAATGTGGGTACAGACTCTACCAACTCATTTTAGGACGATTCTGCAGGCTTAGGAGATGGATGTTTGAAAGTCAATGTGGCCCAAAATTTTCATCAATTAGTAGACAGCCTAATGATGAAGCTTTCTGAACTTAGGTTGGAACTGGGAAAACAGATATGGTCTATCCCTGGGTCTGTGCTAGAAATCTTTCCAATTTGGTAGAACCTAACAGAGCTTATACTCTTCTTGCATAATCTCCAAGAACCAAGGACCACCTACATAATCCAATCAAACATAGGGTAGAGCTTTATTAATATAAACCAGCATGATACATAGGAAAATGATCAAGCAAGTTTTGGATGTAACCTTAAGGATAAAAAAAAAGTATATTAATACATTAGAGAGCCTCATATTGTTAAAAGTCAGTCAAACTACTATCTTCACCTTAAAACTCCATGGTAAATATTGAGTATATAATTTGGGTACATCTGCCAGAATGAACATAAATAGAGTGCAATAGATCTGTTTTGGAGTCTTATTTTAAAGAAATAATTTTTAAAAAAAGAAAGGAAGAAGTATTAGATGATAGATAAGCACAAAAAGGGCTTTATTTCACCAGTGTAGACACAACCTACATTTGCTCTGCTGGTTCATTTCAAGAGGTTATTTTTCTTTCCAATTTTAAACTTCATTTTGAAACTTTTTTCAGGCATTCTGCCAAATTTTAATAAATTCAGTGAAGTCTGAAAGGTCTGCTTATATTTTTTGAATTATGAATATCAGGGGTTGCTGGACTGGTTGTAAAAAAAAGTGTAAGGTGTCATTTGGTTAATATAAAACACATTACTTGGCAGTCATTCTTGATATTAAAGATATCATGATTAAATCTTATTCCTGTTAAAAATTAAAGTGTTAGTGTGTGTTTGTCTTTCAAAGTTTTCTGTGTGCAAAGAACAATAACTTTTGTCACATTTGTTTTTTTCACATCAACAAAATGTTTTCTCCACTATATAGCATTATCTAGTGTTTTTTCTTAAATTATTTATGGATTTCAGCTTAGAAAAAGTTATTGTAAAAATTAAATTTAAAATAAAGTAACTCCATCATTCTCAATATATGGATTTATGAGCTAATATAAGCATAGGACTATAAATCAAAGAATAAGTCACAATAGGAAAATTAGAAATTTAAAAAATTGTGATATACTACATGTAAATGTTTGTATTTAATTTTCATCCTGATTAACCAGAACTATTTTCATTCTGAAAAGATGTCATTAGTTACCATTAGTGTGTTTATACATGTATGTAAGTGCATGTATTATATATACAAAAATATACATGAATACACACATATATGCATATATATTTACTTACTGAAAGGTATTTGTTAATTTACTTTCTCTTACTTTCAGTATGAAGTATATTTATTTTTCTTTGATCATGCAATTCTAACTTTCCAATAATAAGGAAATTTTCAAAAGGGGAAAAAGATAAAGAAAAAAAGTTAATATAAAAGCACTTTGTTTACTTCTGTTGTTATAAGTGTAGTTTTTATACGTGAATGATGTGGAGGTGGAAAAAGCTGCTGCTGTGGAAGTGGAGCAGTACTTCAGAGTGAGTTGAACTGAGATTTTTATTTTATATATATATATATATATATATGTATATATATATATATATATATATATATATATATATATGCCCACACTTTGGGGAGTAGGGAAGACAAAATGAAAAGACAGTAACAGACCACATAAAGAGCAAGGATTCAGAGGGCACAGAGAGAGCATTAAAGGGAATACATTATAAGGACAAGAAAACTATTTCTTCTCAGTATAAATGTCTCTTTATGGATTGAATTGGGCCCAGTGAATATGTCCACATTCCACTATGAATATAGATACATTGAGTCCAATTACAATATGAAAACATTTTATTGTGATAGAAATACATCTTATGGGTATTACATTCTATTAACATAAAGCCTTCCATTATTGGAAGTTAAAACTCTACTGATGAAGATATTCACAAAGAATATAGCCCTAGTAGGGGCATATATCAGTTGAAAAAAAAATCAGAAAGAATTAACTTTTAAACCTTCATTATAATCAGTCAAGTTGTTGATGTTATAGCACCACCAGCTAATGCCTCTATTCACTAAGCTATTAGGACTACACCAGTCAATATCTGCAGAAAATGATAATCAAAGACTAGAAAAATCACTATTTCTTCTATTTCTTTTCACTGACTTCATAGCTTTTGGTGAAGTATCAAAGAAAATAAATGCAATGTAGACAATTACAGGTGCAAAAATTTGGGTAGGTTTTATACATGATTAATATTTGTAAGGGAACATGTATATAAGATAACTATCTAAGGCACAGTGTGGCATAAGAGAAAAAAAAGACTTCTGAAAACCTACTTTTCACCCCCGAGTCCTAGAGGATGTGGCCTGAGTTTTCAGCAGAAGACATCTGTGTCTGACAGACTTTTTGCAACTACTCTCACCATTTTTCTGTCCCCTTTGTTCCTCTTTTAATAAATGATTTGGCAATTTTCTGCCCTGCTCTTTTTCTTTTGCAGAAACTTTTGGGTCATAAACAAGTTTTTCATGGCATCTGCTTCCCAGAGGAGTCTCCTTGTAGCTTTAGGGCATAAGATAAACTCCAATTTGGAGCAATGCCAGACTTCTTACCATTGTAGAATTATCTATCCTGGGGAATCTGATGAGATAAAGTTAAACACAGTTATGCAACTTCCCCTTTGAAAGATACTGATCTATCTTTCAAAACAGTGCAATTGTTTGTTAATCTTCCTCCACAGTCAAGTGTAATTTCTGTATTCTTTCCTGATTCCTTGAATAAGTCATTAATTGCAAAATGTGTCTTTTAGGAGAATAATTTGGCCGAGATAATCAGACTCATACTAGGCGAGGCAAATGTCACCATATAGCTGAAGAACATAACATCATGTTTAGTCCATTTTCAAAATTAAAAGATAGGGCTGAAATTTTCAATGATAAAAGATTTTCGAACCCTTAAACATGCAAAGCAAGGTGCTATCATAAAGGATTAAAAGAAGTATAAGAAAAAAAGTTCTTGTTTTAAGAGTTCTTACAGTCTGGATAAAGATTTTACACACACACATTTATGTATATGTGTGCATGTGAAAATTGACTACGGCATATGCCAGGTGAATTCACACCACCACCAAAAACTCGAACACCATTTCTGCTTGGACACATGAACCCAAGAGCCCTGAGAATAGTATTATATTCCAATGACTTGACCTGCTTCCACTCTGACCCCCACAGTCATTAACTGAAGGGAGCAATCCCTATGGAGAATGGATCAACCCTCTTCACCTCCAATACCAACCATTGACCAACTGTCATCAATAGAGAGATAATAACAATAACAACAGTAATAGTTAACATTTATATAGCACTTACCATGTCCCAGGCACTGTGCTAAGCATATAATGATTAAACAGCCCTAGGAATTAGGTGCTATTATTCTGTAAAGAAGAAAACTGAAATAGAGGTTAAATGACTTGCTCAGAGTGACCCAGTTAGGAAGTATATAAGGCTGCATTTGAACTCAGTCCTTCCTGACTCCAGGTAAGCCAGAATCCCAGGAACAGCACCCCTCTACCTCTACCCATCCCATTTCTACTCTGTCTCTTACAACCTTCATCCAGAAAAGAAATCCTTATAGAGAATGGGTCAACTATTCCCTCCAAATTTCCCAAAAAGCAATTAATGCCAAGTAGTTGAACAAGCAAGACCAACTTCAGTAGCAAGGCACTCTCGGTGAGAGACATAGGTTAATGTGTCAATCAAACTACTACCACCTCGACTATCAACTTTCCTTAGACCCCGTTAGCTCAAGATGATAGAGCCTAAGAGCTCTGGGAATAGCATTACCAATGAGATCACTAGCCCACCTTTTGGGTCAGTCTCCCTAACCATCATTGATAGGAGCATTAATTAACTAAGGCAATGCCCTTAAGTCAACTCCAACTGGCAACCAGCTGCCACTCAATCAGGTAAGTCCAAGAACCCCAAGAGTGACTGTCCTCCCCCCTTCCCCAGACCATTGATCTTACTTCTAGATTATATTTCTAAACCATTATCCAGGCAATCAGTCCTTATGTAGATGCAACTTACCAACTACTTCCCCTGCCTCAGCAGACACAGTTACCAAAGATAAGCAAAAGAAAGTTTTCCTTAGCAAAATCCTTGGTGCTACGAAATGATTCAACATTAGAAACATATATGGTTTTACCAGGGGAAATAATATTAAAGATATGCTACAATCCACTTCTGTTCTGTCTTCCTGGCTCCCATACCTTCCCTCTCTACTCTTCCTCATCTGAGGACTTGTCTCATCTTTCTGAAAACAACTTGAGGCCACTCAGTGGGAGATCTCTTATCTCCCTTCTCTTTATTTCAAAACTACCTGACATAATTTCTGTCTCCAACTTTCCCTAGTCTCTTGTAATGAGGGGTCCCATCTCCTTTCCACAATCTCCTCCCATTTTCTCCAGATGATTTTTTTCCCTCAGTCTTCCTTGTTTCTAAACTTGTCTTTCCTTGTCTATTTGTTTCTTTCCTACTGCTATCAAACATGCCCAAGTCATTAAAAAGGGAAAAAAAAATATTATACCCTACCATTTGCTTTTGATATAGTTTTCTATCTCTCCTCTCTTTCTCAGACAAACTCCTTGAAAAAGCTGTCTATACTTGTCTCTACTTTCATTTTTCTAATTCACTCTTCAGACCTATGTAATCTGGTTTTTTGACCTCATCATACAACTAAAGCTGCTCTCTCCAAAGGTAATAATCAATTCCTAATTGCCAAATTTTTCCTCATTCCTTATCTTTAAGTTCCTCAACTTTTATATTGAATTTGAAGTGATTATTTACCTTCTTCTAAATATGGTATTTTATAATTGTAACCACCACATAATCATCTCACCCTGTTTTTTTAGTCCAAAAATTGGCTTATAACATTTCATCATGTAATTGGCACATGGTATAATTCTGTTTGTCAGTTGCTTAAAAGGTAAGTAGAGCAGCAATGTATTCACCAGTGGCATACGTATATGCATTTATCTCTTGCACACTGTGAATCCTAAGGCTAGAATTCTCAGTGCATGGGCATTGTCAACACATTTCCAAAAGCCCACTTGTGTGGTTTGTTTACAGTGCTGCAGTACTAACATTGTGACTCAACCCAAAGAAAAGCCATAGGTACAAGGGGAGTAGTTGGGCAGGAGAAGCTGGCATAAGTAAGTCACATGACATGGTAAGACTTTCATTTTCCCATGACTGCTAAACTGTACAGTTCTTCTGCCAGTGATACATTAATGTGTGAACCTTTGCTTTTTGATTATGGGTAAATAGAAAAACTTCTACAGGTTTCAAATTGAAAGTGATTGAGTTCACTGACCAGCATGGAAACAGAGCTGCAGAAAGACAGTTTTCAGTGAGGGAAAAGTTGGTTGGAGGCTGGTGGAAACTAAAAGACAAGTGATACTGGCTATTTTTTTTAAAGCTTCACACAAGGGTCGCACCCCACTTTTTTGCAAAAAAAAAAATTGGTATGAAATCTGCAACAATTACGTGGTGAGATATGGTAAACTCTCCTCTATCTCTCTCCTGGTTCTCCTCCTTTCTATATGACAGGTTCCATTTCAGTCTCCTTTGTGGGTTCATCACTCATATCACATTCCCTAACTGGGTATTCCCCAAGGGGTTCTGTCCTTTCTTCTCTTTTCATCCCTAAAATTTTTCTCTTACCTCCCATCAGTTTAATGGTCACTTCTAGCAGATGACTGATCTATCTCATTGGTGTCTATATCTATTGCTATATCTATCTGTATGTGTGCATGTGTGTCCATGTCTGGTCCAAATTTCTCTCCTAAACTTTAGTCTGCATTAACTGTGTACTGGACATTTCAAACAGGGCATCTCAGAGGCACATTAAACTAAATAAACTCCAAATTTCACTCATCATTTTTCCCTTTTCCAACCCTCCCATCTTCTAAACAAGAATTCCTTAGTTCCATCAAAGGTTCTATCCTCCTTCCCATCTCCAGGTTCATCATAATCTTAGCATTATCCATGACTCCTTATTCTTTTTTCATACTGCATATCTAATCAGTGGGTGGGGTGAATCTTGACCCAAATATTATTTCCTCATAATGAGTGATGAATATGAAAAATTTAATGTAACATAGGGATACTTTGTATGGAATTTGCATCCTAAAGAAAGCAGTCCTAGAAGGATAAAATACTAATGGCTATAACAATTTTTACATGAAAACAATGCTAAAAGGTGCTTGAACTAAGGTCAAATTGAAGAGATAATACTAGTAATAAACTATTAAAATGAAAGCATGTTACAATCATTTGTCTATACTTCTACAATATCTCTTGCATCCCACCCTTTCTCTCTACTCATTCTTTAGTTCATACTCTTATTACCTTTGGCTTAGATTATCAAAACAGCCTCTTAATTCAACACCCTGCCTCAAATCTCTCTTTTCTCACTTGAGACCATTTTCTATAGAGCCAAAGTAATTTTCCTTGAGCATAAATCTAACCAGGTAGTTCCGTTATTCAATCAACTCCAGTGGCTTCCTATTGCCTCTAGGATAAAATATAAACTCCTCTCTTTAGCTTTTTAAAGCGCTCCACAATAGGGTGGAGCCAAGATGGTAGACTAGAAGCAAGAAATTCCATGAGCTCTCCCCACAATCACCTCCAATATCTGTAAAATATGACTCTAAACAAATTTTAGAGCTAAAGAACCCACAAAGTGACAGAGAGAAACAAATCTCCCCCTGAAGGCAGCCTGGCAGGCCAACAGAAAGAGTCTATTGCAGTATGCTGGGAGCTGAGCACAGTCCTGTGGAGCCTTGTGGTTCTGGCCCTAGGGTGGCCCCAACCAGTGGCAGGCAGAGCAGACTTCAGGAGAGTGAATCAGCAGCAGCTATGGTGGTTTCCAGACTTCTCAACCCATAAATGCCAAAGAGAAGTAAAATGTCAGTGGAAAATTCTGTTAGAATGGGGGACAGAAGAGCTTGGTCTGGCCTCTGCCCCAGGGTGAGAAGTGGAGTAGGCATGGCTGCTTCAGCTGCTGCCCTGTGCTGCCTCCAGAGCTCCTGGCCTGCAGATGTGGGGGGACCAAGAAACCATTCAGAGGGTAATCGCTTTTGCTTTAACCTGCTTGGATCTGGGTTGCTGTCTTGGGCGGTGGGTCCTGGGGTCAGAAATGCCAGTGTGCCAGTGTGGTGTCTGTAGAAAGTGCACCCTCCCCAGACCTCTGACAACATTTGCGAAAACCCCAGCAACGTGGGACAAAGCTCTCCACTCTGGAAGCAGAGTTCTACCATGGCAAAGAGCTCAAATGTCAAGTAATTGGCTGGCAAGATAAGCAAGCAGAGGAAGTGGTATCACTTTTTTAGGGACAAAAAGGATCAAAGCATGGAATGGGAGGAAGACAATGAAGTCAGAACTCCTGCATCAAAGGCTTCCAAGAAAAAAATATGAGCTGGTTATAGGACATGGAGGAGCTCAAGAAGGATTTCTGAAAATCAAGTAAGAGAAGTGGAGGAAAAATTGGGAAGAGAAATGAGAACGATGCAAGAAAATCATGAAAAGAGAGTCAACAACCTGACTGAAGAAAATAATAACTTAAAAATAGATTAACTCAAATGGCAAAAGAGGCCCAAAAAGCCAATGAGGAGAAGAATGCCTTAAAAAGCTGAATTTGCCAGATGGAAAAGAAATTTCAAAAACTCACTGAAGAGAATAATTCCTTCAAAATTAGATCGGAGCAAATGGAAGCTAATGATTTTTTGAGAAATCAAGATACTGTAAAACAGATCCAAAAAAATTAAAAAAAAATAGAAGGCGATGTGAAATATCTCATTGGAAAAATCACTGACCTGGAAATGGATCCAGGAGAGATAATCAAAAAATTATTGCACTGCTTGAAAGCCATGATAAAAAAAAAGAACCTAGAAATCATAGTTCAAGAAATTCTCAAGGAAAATTGTCCTGATATTCTAGATCCAGAGGACAAAATAGAAATTGAAATAATTCCCCAATTGCCTCTTGAAAAAGATCACAAAAAGAAAACTCCTAGGAATATGATAGCCAAATTCCAGAGTTCCCAGGTCAAGGAGAAAATATTACAAGTATCCAGGAAGAAACAATTTGAGGATTATGGAAACACAATCAGGATAACACAAGATCTAGCAGCTTCTTCATTAAGGATTGAGGAGCTTGGAATATGATATTCTGGAGATCAAAGGAGCTAGGATTGAAACCAAAACTCACCTACACAGCAAAATTGCGTGTAATGCTTCAAGGGAAATTATGGTCATTCAACGAAATAGAGCACTTTCAAGCATTCTTAATGAAAAAACCAGAGCTGAACAGAAAATTTGACTTTCAAATACAAGATGCAAAAAAAGCATGAGAAGGTAGACAGGAAAATGAAACCATAAGGAACTCATTAAAGGTGAACTATTTAAATTCCTACATGAAAAAATGACAATTGTAACTCATGAGACTTTTCTCAGTAAGAGGATAATTGAAGGGAATATATATGTATATATGTATGTATACATACATATATATGTTTATATAGGAGGGTATATGTATATATAAATACATATGTGAGTATTATATATATGCACATGTATACATAGACAGAGGGTGCAGGATCAGTTGAAGAGGAGGGGATGATATCTAAAAAATAAAATTAAGAGGAGAGAGGAATATAATGAGAGAAGGAGGTAGGGAGGGATAGAAGAGGGTAAATTATCTCATATAAAGGAGGAAAGACAAAACTTACAATGGAGGTGAAGAACAGGAAGGCAAAAAAGGAATGGGTCAACCTTACTCTTGAATTTGGCTTAAGAAGGGAATAACATGCACACTCAATTGGGTATCTTACCCTACAGGAAAGTAGGGGGGAAAGGGATAATAGGGGGGATGATAAGAAGGGAAGGCAGATTGGGGGGGGGGAGGGTAGGCAGAAGCACACACTTTTGAAAAGGGACAGGGTCAAAGTAGAAAATAGAATAAGTGGGTGGTGGGATAGTGTAATAGTAATGGAATTTAAAGATCCCCCTGTATTGGCTTGGTTTTCGGATTGATTGTGTTAAAACCCAGTGCTTGTGAATCCCACACTTGTGGGACTTGTTGATGTGAAAAGAGAGTGCTGAACTCAGAGGAGCTGTTGACGTATTTTAGAGAGACACAAGAAAAGACAGAGGTAGAAGAACTTTTTGGAAGCAGCATCTTGGAGGCAGAGAGAGACGGAGAGGATTGCTGGGGGCCAGTTTGAATTGCCCAGGACTTTTGAGAGTCGCCACCCATAGTTGCCAAGGACTGAGGAGACATGGCTGTTATGCTTGTACTTTGTCTGTCTGTTTTGATGTTGTTTTGCCAGATTTGTCCACTGGTGAAAGACAGTCCTGTTGTTACAGAGGTCCTGGAATCTTGCTGTTGGTTCAGAAGCCCTGAAGAAGGATTTTCTTGCTGTATGTTTACAGAAATCCTGGAAGAGGTTTTTGCTCATGTTTTCAGGGGTCTTCGGACTGTTCAGAAAGAGAATGAATTAATGAAGACACTGGCAATGTATCTTGTGGCCTTGCTAAGCTTTGTCTCCCCAGGAACAAAGATTGCTGAGAACTTGCCTCAGGTCAAGATGAAGAAAAGACCTCTCTTTGGGTATTAAATGCTGTGCTTAAGCTTGTTGTGGCTCTGGGGTAGATTCAATTGTGATCCAAGGGTGGAGAACTTTTGACTTTTTTGTGTTCTGTGATTGACCAAATGAATGTACTTTACTTATGATTGGAAACTAATCTCCATTTGAGAAGTGGGGCTTTGTGGTTGACTAAATGAATGTACAGCCTAGGGGTGGAGTAGTACTTAGAAGAGGATATTTGGGATTGAATAAATGAATTATAATGTCCAGGAGTGGAGTAGTACTTGGAGATTATTGAATTATACTTGGTGAATGTTGTATTTTGAATGATGCTATATTTTGATTTTCTCTGTTCTTAATTTTTCACTGAATAAAATGGAGAGCACCTATGCTGGTATTTTGAACCTTTGGAAGTTGCCTTTGCTTGGCATTACATTATGGTGTAGTTGGCAGGATTACAAAGCATAGTGCCTCTATTTGTTGCAGGATCCATGGCCATTAGTTAGTCTTTCACAATATATCTACTATGGAAACATTTTGTGTAACTACATATGTACAGTCTATATTGAATCACTTATCTTCCCAGTAGGGGTGGGTGATGAGGGAAGAAAGGAAAGAATCTGGAAATCAAAGTTTTAAAAACAAATGTTAAAAAATTGCTTGGTTTTTTTTTTTTTAATGCAACTGGGAAATAAGATATATGGGCATCAGAATGTAGAAATCCATCTTGCCCTACTAGAAAATCAGAAGAGGAATGGGGGAAGATATAAGAGAGAGCAGATTTGGGAAAGGGGTATTCAGTAGGATTGCTATTTTGGGGTGGGAATGTAGGGGAAAGACAGGGAGAAAATTTGTAACTCAAAATCTTGTAGAAATGAAAGTTGAAAACTAAAAATAAATAAATTAAAATTTAAAAAGCCCTCCACAACAAAATCCTAATATCTTTCCAGCCTCATTGGATATTACTCTCCCTCTTATATATTTCAATAGAAATAAACTGGTCTGCTCTGTTTCTCACACAGATCACTGTTTCCCCATATCCATGTCTTTGCACTGGACAATTGGACATGCCTGGGATTTACTCCCTCCTTACCTCTGTCTCATGTATGATCCTATGTATGAAGCCTTTCCTTATTCCTTCAACTTCTATTGCCAGACTCCCTAAACTTAACATAAACTAATCTATCTTTGCATTTAACTACTTTTCATTTTTGCATTTATTCAATTATTTAAATTTGTTTTATATGTGTATATATATATATATATTTATTATATCAGATTGTATTGCATTAAATTGTGTTGTGTTGTATTGTATTACATAGGTAGTGAAGTGGATAGAGTCTTGGGTCTGGCTGGAATCAGGAAGACTCATTTTTGTGAATTTAAAATCCAGGCTCAGACACTTACTAGTTACGTGATCCTGAGCAAGTCACTTTACCCTGTTTACCTTAGTTTCCCCACATGTAAAATGAGCTGGAGAAGGTAATGGCAAGCTGCTCCAGTAACTTTGCCAAGAAAACCCCAAATGGGGACATGAACAATAGGACATGACTGAAAAATGACTGAATAATCACAACCACATCATACACACAAATACACATACACACACATAATTGTTGCTTTCCTTATTAGAACATAAACTCTTTGCAAGTAAAAATTACTTCCTTCTTTGTACTTAGATAACTACCACTTGTGTATGTCTGCCCATGAGAACATAATAAAGCATTTACTATGTGCTAGTCACTGCACTAAGTGCTGAGGATTAAAAAAAGAAAAGATGATTTGTACTCACAAGGTCCCTATAATCTTTTTTTTTATTTGTTTTTTTGGAGGGCAATTGGGGTAAAGTGACTTGCCCAAAGTCACATGGCTAGTAAGTGTGTTAAGTGTCTGAGGTCGGACTTGAACTCAGGTCCTCCTGACTTCAGGGCCAGTGCTCTCTTCACTGTGCCAACTAGCTACCCCAAGGTCCCTATATTCTAATGGCCAAAGTCAACTGTGAAAGGGGAAGTGGAAAGAGGTCATATAGGGTGTGTGGGTGGAACAGATCTGGACTTTGGATGATATGGCAGTCCTGGCTAGGGTTTACTAGTCATTTGGTAGGTGTTTAATAAATGCTTGGTTAGTTGGTTATTGCACTCTAAGGATCCTGGGGCTCTAACTTCCAATAAAAAAAAAATCTTATATGTTGTTTCTCCATATTAGAATGTGAGAATCTTGAAAATAGGGACAGTTTTACGCTTTAATTTTTTTTTATCTCCAAGCACTTAGAACAATACTTTGGACATACTAAATGCTCAATAAATTATTTTTCTTTTATTCATTCACAAAATCATGTGACAAATCAGGGTCAAACAGTGTTCAGAGGGTGTATCACGTAGTCTTTCCCCCTCATTGGCCAGTGTAGGAAAATATTTCCTAGACCAAAAACAATTATATGCACATAGATAATTTAACCTTGGAAAACAAAATGTGTATCTTAGTACAGAATTAAACATTACAAAAATTTGAAAACTTTCTGTGCTGACCAGACATAGGCTTGGAACATTGGTCCTCTTTTCGAAACGTTTCTTTTGGAAAATTTTTGTCCATTAGTGATCTTTGGAATTCCAGACCTTATTTCTCCTTTAATCTGGGTTTGAATTACTGAGAATGTCAATATTAACTTCTCACCTTTTTTTTTTTTGGTCCCTTAATGGTTCATCAGGATGTGGAAAGTATACTTTTTATTTTAATAGTTTCATTTAAAAAATTTTCGTTTTTTCTGAATGAAACAATCATCAGAAAACACACTTTCATGTATAAAAAAGACAAGACAAAAGTTTGTAAAGAAATTATCAATTTTTGTGATGGATTTTTTTTCTTTTAAGTACACATTAAATTTAACTAGTAGCAAAATTGCTCTATTTGCATTCCCTTCCACCTTCTTGTGCTTTTTTCTGTCAATTATGTTTTATTCTCTTTTTATTCTGTATTTCTGTTAGTACCAATTCACTCAAACCACCCTGCCACTGAAACTCTATCTACTACTATTGCTAGCACTAGCACTCACTGACACTGAAATCACAGAGTTTATGGAGAGAAGTAAAGAGATAGGAAAGAGTCTGGATAGTCAAGCAAATCCACACATAAGCATTAAAAAAATTTCATACCTTCATCTGTATCACTTGTCATTATCTTTCTGTAATATCCATCAATAAACATTTATTAAATGCCTACTAGGTAACAGGGACTGTGCTGTTATTGTTGTTTAGTTGTTTCAGTCATGTCCAACTCTTTGTGATCCCATTCAGGGTTTTTTTGGCCAAGATACTGGAGTTGTTTGCCATTTCCTTCTCCAGTTTATTTTACAGATAAGGAAACTGAGGCAAATAGGTTAAGTGACTTGCCCAGGGTCACACAGCTAGTAAGTATCTGAGGCCAGATTTGTACTTGCCCAGTGCTAAGTACTGGGGAAACAAAAAGAGGCAAGATACAGTCCTTGACTACAAGGAACTTAGAATCTAATGGAGGAGACATCATACAAATGAATATATAGAAAGCAAACCATATACAGGATAAATAGAATATAAGTAACAGAGAGACACTTCCCCTTCCCCCCCCATTCCCCCCATCACTGCCTTGTTGTGGCAGAGAGTTTGTGTAGCTCATTGAAATTATGTGCTATGTTGAGCAGGGTTACCCAAGATGGCCAGGTCTTAGTGGAGAGTTCCGACAAAAGGTGATCCACTGGAGAAAGAAATGGCAAACCACTTCAGTATCTTTGCCAAGGAAACTCCATGGACAAAATTAAAATAATAAAAGAAATATCAGAAGATGAGCCTCTCAGGTAAGAAGATGTCCAATATGATACCGGGGAAGATAGCCATCTCCAGTCATGATCTATATCTTGCCACTGGACCCAGATGACTCTGGAGGAGAGAGTGAGGCTGGTGACTTTGCACAGTCCTGCTTCACTTAAATCCACTTCACCTGTAATCCAAGACATCACTTTCCTGATGTCATTGGTCCTCCTGGAGAATGAAGGACAAACAACAAAGGGGAAGACAGGAGGGCAAGTAGAGGTAACTTCAGTAAGCAGCTGGGTCAAAGCTAAAAGGAAGCTCAGCTGTGGAAAGGAAAGTCCAACACTATAAAAATCAACATTGCTTAGGAGCTTGTAATGTAAGATCTATAAACTAAGGTAAGCTGGATGTGATCAAACAGGTGGTGGAAAAGAGTAAACATGGACACATTGGGTGTCAATGAACCTAAATAGATGGGAATGGGTGAATTTAATTCAACTTATCATTACATATGCTACTGTGGGCAAGAATGCCTGAGAAGAAATGAAATAGCCCTCACAGTCAATAAAATGATGATAAAAATAGTACTGGAGTATAATCTCATAAAAGACAGAAGGATATATGTTTGAATCCAAGGCAAACCATTGAACATCACAGTAATACAAGTCTATGCTCCAACTACTGATGCCAAAGAGGCCAAAGGTGATCTGTTCCAGGAACACCTAAAAATCTTCTAGGAATAACATTAAAAAAAAAGATACCACATTAATCATAGAGGATTGAAATGCTAAAGTGGGAAAGCAAAAGATAATTGGAATAACAAGCAAGTTTGGCCTTGGAGTACAAAATGAAGCAGGGTAGAGACTAATAGAATTTTGTCAAGATAATTCACTTGCCATAGCAAACACTCCTACTCAACAACCCAAAAGGCAACTCTACACATGGACATCACCAAATGGTCAATATCTAAATGACACTGATTATATACTTTGCTGTCAAAGGTAGAGAAGCTCTATACAATCAGTTAAAACAAGATATGGAGTTTACTGTGACATATCATGAGCTCCTTATTGCAAAATTCATATTTAAATTGAAGAACGAATGGCAAATCATCAGACCATATAGGTATGACCTAAATAACATCTCTTATGAATATGAAGTGGAGGTGATGAATAGATTTAAGGGATTACATCTGGTTGACAGAATGCCTAAGGCACTATGGATAGAGGTTGGCAATACTGTATGGGAGACAGCAGCAAAAAAACAAAAACAAAAAAAAAACATTTCAAAGAAGAGCAGGAAAGCAAAATAGTTCTCTGATGAGACTTTAAAAATAGCTGAGAAAAGAAGGAAAATGGAAGAAAAGGAGAAAGGGAAAGACATACCCAAATGAATACAGAATTCCAGAGAGCAACAAGGAGAGATAAGAAGGTTTTCTTAATGAGCAATGCAAAGAAATCGCATTAAACAATAGAATAGGAAAGACAAGAGCTTTCTCCAAGAAAAATTAGAGATATCAAGGGAATGTTTCATGCAAAAATGGACATGATGAATGACAAAAAATGGTAGGGATTTAACAGAAGCAAAAGAGATTAAGAAGTGGTAGCAAGAATACACAAAAGAAGTATAAAAAACTATAAAAAACATCTTAACATCACCAATAACTACTCTGGTGTGGTTACTAATCTAGAGCCAGGCATCCTGGAGAATGAAGTCAAGTGAGACTTAGGAAGCATTGCTAACAATAATGCCAGTGGAGGTGATGGAATTCCAGCTGAGCTAATTTAAATTTTAAAATATGATATCAAAGTGCTGCAATCAGTATGACAACAAATTTGGAAAACTCAACAGGAGTCACTGGATTGAAAGAGATCAGATTAGATCCCAAGTCTAAGGAAAGGAAAGGCCAAGGAATGTTCAAATTTTGAAACAATTACACTCATTTCACATGTCATCAAGGTTATGCTTAAGATTCTGCAAGCTAGGCTTCAGAATCTTCCAGAAGAACAGTTGGTTTTTGAAGAAGCAGAGGAACTAGAAACCAAATTACTAGCATTCACTGGATTATGGAAAAAGCCACATAGCTCCAGAAAACAACTACTTCTGCCTCATTGACTACACTAAAGCCTTTGACTGTGTGGAATCACAACATAATGTGGCAAGTCCTAAAAGAGATGGGAGTACCAGATTATCTTATTCACCTCCTGAATAACCTCTATGAGGGTCAAGAAGCAACAGTTAGAATTGAACATGGAACGACTGATTGGTTTAAGATTGTAAAAGGAGTATGACTAGGCTATATACAGTGTTACCTTATTTAACTTACGTATAAAGTACATCATGCAAACTGCCATGCTGGATGAATCAAAAGCCAGAATTAAGATGGCTGGAAGAAATATCAACAATCTGAGATGTGCAGCTGATAACTCTCTGGTGGCAGAAAGTGAGGAAAAATTAAGAAGCCTATTAATGAGGGTGAAAAAGGAGAGTGACAAAGCTGGCTTGAAGCTTAACATAAAAACCCCTAAAATCCCATCACTTCCTGGAAAAATAGAGTGGGGGAAGAAATGGAAGCAGCATGAGATTTAATATTCTTGGGTTCAAAAATCATTACAGACATTAACTGTAGCCATGAAATTAAAAGACACTTGTTCCATGGAAGGAAAGATCTAGCAAACCTGGACAGCATAATAAAAAACAGAGATATAACCTTGCCCACAAAGGTCTATGGAAAAGCTATGGCTTTTCCAGTAGTAGTATATGACTGTGAAAGTTGTACTCAAGAAAAGTTGAGCACCACAGAATCAACACTTTTGAATTGTGGTTGTGGAGAAGACTTTTGAGAGCAAGGAGATCAAATCAATCAATATTTAAAGGAATCAATGCAGGCTATTCACTGGAAAATCAAATACTGAAGCTGAAGCTTAATGACTTTGGCCACATAATGAAAAGATGGGAATCACTGGAAAAGACCCTGATGTTGGGAAAGATTGAAGGCAAAAGGAAAAGAGGCCAGCAGAGGATGAGATGAATAGTTAGTATCATGGAAACAAGAATGAACTTGGATAGACTCCAAGAGATAGTGGAGGATAGAAGGGCCTAGCACGTATGGTCCATGGGCTCATGAAGATACTACTAGACGAGAATAACAACAACATTAGACACTGTATAAATTCTCATTGATTTGACTTCATTTAAAGCTAACAACAAAGCTCCAGCCTACATTTCTGGGCTTATTACATCATTCCTTTTCATACACCCCACACCCAGGAAAAATTGGCCTACAAAGATTCCCTGAACTTAGGACCCTATTTTTTCCTTACTTATGCTACTCATGCCTAGAATGTACTTCTTTTTCCACCTCATTCTCCAGAATCCATAGTCCCCTTCAAGGCTTAGTCCAGATGCTATTTTCTATAGACAAGAAAGGTTCCGATTCCTTGATACTCATACGCTGGCGCTCTCTCTTCCACTGTCATGATATCCCATATAGACTTTGTTTCTTACATATTGGATAACCCTAGTAGAACATAAGCTCCTTGAGAAAAGGGGTTATTTTCATTTTGTCTTTCTATGTCTAGAGACTGGGGGTGCCTTGCACACATTAGGCATTTAAAACTATTTAAGAATTGGACTGAATTGAATAAATGGGCATCAAAGAAAGGCTTAAGTTGAAATCATTTCTGTCTATTTCTTTGAACTTCTTTCAAATGACATCACTCTAGATGCTTCCTCCTTTTGTCTCCACAGGGATATGGTGATATTGTACTATCCAAATATCATTTTAGAGAGGCTTAGCCCTCTCAGTTGATACTCTCCTTCAGAGTCTCAGGCCAGGGGATCATATTTAGTTTTTCTCTGAACTTAAAAAAAAATTCTTATTCTCTAGGCCAGAAGTGTCAAACATGTGGCCTGTGGGCAGTGTGTAGTCCACAACACTTTCAATTGAGGTCTGAACCAGATTAAAATGCAATGAGCAATATTTAACAAAATAAAATAAAAATACGATAAAAATAGATAACATTAATATGTGATTTTCTAAGTCAATATGTAGCCTGCAGGGATGCTTAAGTGTGGTTTAGTGGCCCCTGTTTCTATCTGAATTTGACATAACTGCTCTAGGATATACCTCTGAATAGGGCCAGAATTTCCCTCCTTGTCAATCATTAATTTTATAATGACATGATCACTTCCTCTAAAGGATCTCATATCTTCCATAACAAAAATGAGCTTCTCCCTGTGTTTCAGTTTAGGTTCAGTTAACCAGTTTCTTTCATCACTTTCTCTATTATTGAAAAGATGAAATTAACGCAAGGTAAGGCAAGAATTTCTCAGATTTTCTGGCTCAAAAATATGAGAATTCTCACAAAATTCCAGTTAGTTGAAATCTTCATTTCTATCTTTTCAAGTTAGTTTTATAATAAGAAAGTGTCTTCTATTTCCTTCAGCTGGCGGGTAGTCCCTAATACACTTCCACAATGATGTTACTTCTGACTCTTTTTTTTTTGGAGGGAGAGGAAGGGAAGTTGGGGTTAAGGAAGGGCAGTTGGTGACTTGCCCAAGGTCACTTGGCTAGTAAATGTGTCAAGTGTCTGAGGCTGGATTTGAACTCAGGTCCTCCTGCCTCCAGGGCTGATGTTCTATTCACTGTACCACCTAGCCACCCCTCTTCTGACTCCTTTCCTTCATCCTCAGGCAAATATTCTTCTACACAATTAAGTTCCTAAAAGTCAAGGATCATTTCATATTTATTTTTTGTGTTAGTCACTCTCTGCTTATTAGCTATGTTATAAATATTTGTTGAAGTTTTCAGACTTCCCCATTAGCTTATATATCTGTGTATAGAGATAGTATTTGTTTGCTTACTGGTGTGTATAGAGATAGTATATACTTTCATATATGTGTATCTATAAAAATGTATGTATGTATATGTATACATGCATTTATTTATGTGCCTTTTCCTTTCTTACATATTACTCTCATTACTTACTATATTTCATTTTGAGTCTCAGACTACTCAGTCTTGATACCTATAAGGTTTTATTTACCTCTTTGTATTAAAATCCCAAGTTTACTTTAAACAAAATTAACCATCCTCTGAGCCTTATGATATAATTGTACAACGTTATATGTTTGTTTTTGACCCACTTCCTAGCTTTATACTCCTATGAATTATTGTGTGTTTTTTGTTATTCTTTTATCAGTCCCAATATTCTTCATTTATTAGCCTTTTAGAATGTTAAAAAAAAAATTTACAAGAAACAGCCAGTAGTGAGAAAATATTATTATATCTGCATATTTGTATTTCTACATCCATTTCTGGTTAAAGCCTTGAAAGTAATAACTAGTATTTCTCTAGCTCTTTAACAGTTTTCAAAGTGTTTTTACATATGTTGATCTAAACTTCAAAAGAAACCTAGGAGGCAGGCCAACACTACAGGTCTTTTCTTTATTTTGCAGTTAAGGTAAAAGTCTCCAACAGGTTAAGAAACTTGATCATGCCACAAAAAATATTGTATTCTAGAAGCAGGATTTGCACCCAAACTTCTCTTGACTTCACAACGCACACCCCTTTCCATTACACTGCATTACCTCTTGAATAGGTTTATGCAGGGGAGCAAATCTTTGACCAAAAATGCTCTTCTAGTGAAATGTACTTCCTTCCTATCCATGATACCATCATTCCAATATCTTAAGCCAGGGTTCTATAAGCAAAATCTCCCTTTTGATACTTATCTACATGCCTAGTTATTCACCCCCAATAATTGCCTTTCTTTGTTGAAGTTCCAACTTTAAGGTGAAAGAGATGAAAATACATTTTGGGAGGAAAGATTCTTTTGGACATGTTGAATCTGACATATCCTCATGATACCCACTTCAAGATATATAGAGGGGGAGAGACTAGGGCTGGGGATATAAATTTGAGAAATCATATGCATAAAAATAATAACTGAACTCATGAAAGCTGATGAGATCACCAAGCGAGGATGTATGCAGGAAATAGAGAAGAGGGCCCAAAATAGACTCTTGGGTTGGGGGAAGGAGTGAAAATCCATGATCAGTGGGTGTGATTTGGATAAACAGCAAAGGAGTATTCACATAGGCAGGAGAACCAAGAGATGGCAATTTCAGAAAAAAACTGGTAGGGGGTCCAGGAGGAGGAGAAGACCAACATTACCAAATGCTTCAGAGAGATTATTGGTAACTTCTGGTCTCTTTCTAAAACCCATCCTCTCAATCCTACAGTGGCATCAAAATGACTAACTTGTCATCATTTGTAGACATTATAAGAGGTTCCTCTTCTTTCTCTTCCCTAAACCTCCCCCAGAATCAGGGCAGTAGGGTAGGGAATATGTACATCATTTACCTCTTCTCCTTTATCGTGAAAGTCGCAACCATACCCATCTCCCACCAGGACCCTCTGATATAGGGAGCAGGGGTCATGAGCACTCACATTCTACCTATACCCTATCTAGAAATAAGAGTTTTAATCTAGAGGTAGCTAGGTGGTGCAGTGAATAGAGCCCTGGACTCAGGAGGACCTGAGTTCAAATTCGACCTCAGACACTTAACACTTACTAGCCGTGTGACCTTGGGCAAGTCACTTAACTCCAATTGCCCTGCCTTCCCCTCTCCAAAAAGCAAAAAAACCCAAAACAAACAAAAAACCCCACCAAGAGTTTTAATCTACACTGGCCTCCTCTTAGGGAGGTATGACTTCCTCTGGATTGGTTAGCAGAGATTTACCAACAATTATAACCTTTTCCTTTTTTCTTCCTAGGCCTGGAGACCATTTCAAGTGAGTCTACCACTGTCATTTTATAGATTATGGAAATGAAGCTCAGGAATATTAAAAGCTTTGCTTGAGGTCATACAGGGGAGGAGTTTGAGCCTCTAAAGGTGTTTTTAAAAAATAAATCTCAGTATATTATTGCTGATCTAAATCTAATTTTTAGATTTTACCATACTGCTTTCCAGTTTTCCCAGAAGTTTTTAGAAAATAGAAAATTTTTACCCTAGTAGCTGGAGTGTTTGTGTTTATGGAACATTAGGTTCATATGATCATTTGCTTCTGCATGTTGTATATATAATAAGTTCTATATATTTTTTGACTCCTGGGGATCCTCTTTATCAATCTATTGGGTATGACAGGGTATCTTCTTTGAGGATAATCTAATTGATGACTATAGTTCTTAGAATTCACTTTTTCCTCTTTTTCTTCTGCTCCCTTTTCTCATGGAGCATAAAATATAAAATGGAGAGACACTTATATGCAAATCATTATCATGCTAAACAGAACATGATAAAAGCAGATCTTAACTCTGGTTTCAATTCTCTACCTCGCTTTTTTCTTGGAATCCTTATAGAATTAGTTTTCCCATTTTGACCAGGTATACTTCATTCTCTCTAAAAAAAGTACAGCATTGAGACACATTCCTAAAGATCTTTTAGTTCCTTAAACAGGATGATCAGCTTACCCATTCTGCACACAGTTTATTGGAAAGATGTCAAGGGATTCTCAGAATAGCTCTCGATATCATTACACAAATCAGTAGTGTCAAACTCAAATAGGAACAGGGCCACTAAATGGTACATATCCTGTATGGCTGTATATTAACTGAAATAACCAAATATTAACATTACCTATGTTTTAGTGTATTCTTAGTTATGTTGTTAAATATTTCCCAATTACATTTTAATGTGGCTCTAGTGGCATTCAGGTGTATTCTAGGACATATGCTGCATGCTGCCTATGAGTATTTGACACCTCTAGGTTGATAGGACAACACTCTACATTTTCTAATTTAAATATTCTCTCAATTAAATTAGTGGTTTAAAGATTTCTGCCTCTTTGATGAACTTGTTCCTAAAAGTGTGACATTTGGGGGCAAAGTCAAGATGGCAGAGTAGAAGCAGGACCTCCTCGCTGCTCCGGCTTCCACCTTCCCCAATCCATGTAAAAGGGGACTCTAAACAAACTTTGGAGCTGCAGAACCCACAAAATGACACAGAGAAGCTAACCTCCCACTGAGGACAGCCCAGCAGGCTGGCAGGAATAGGCCAGCCCAGTGCTCTGGGAGCAGAGCCCCGCCCCACACAGAGGCTTTAGCCCCAGGGTGGGCCTGACCAGACTGCAGGCCGGAGGGACTCCAGATCAGCAGCAGCTGTGGCCCTTTCCAGATTTATCAACACATAGATGTGAAAGACAAAGCGAGAGGTCAGTACAGTCTGGACTTTGGGAGTGCGTGGCTTTTGCCCCTGGGGCGAGAAGCCGCTGAGACGCCAAGTGGCAGCTTTAGTTCCTGGCCTGTTCCTGAGTGTAGGGGGACCAAGCACCAGTGTGAGATGTAATCACTCTTGCTTTAACCTGTTTGGATCTGGATTGCAGGCTAGCGTGAAGGTCCTGAGGTGGGTGACCAGCTTGCCAGAGCATGTGGAGACCTCAGAGAGGGCACCCATCTAATACCTCCGGCAGCTGAGAAAACCCCAGCATTTGGGAAAAAAGTTCCCCTGTCTGGTGGCAGAGTCCTACTGTGGCAAAAAGCCCAAAAGTCAAGTGACTGAGGGGCAACATAACCAGGCAAAAGAAACAAAGCAGACAGAAGATTCCAACATTAGACTCTATTTTGGGGACAAAAAGGAGCAAAGCATGGAACAGAAGACAGTGAAGTCAGAACTCCTGCACCAAAAGCTTCTAAGGAAAATACAAGTTGGTTACAGGCCATAGAGGACCTTAAGAAGCAGATAAGAGAAAAGGAGGAAAATTTGGGAAGAGAAATGAGAACAATGCAAGAAAATTACGAAATAAGAGTTAACAGGCTGACTGAGGAAAAGAACACCTTAAAAAATAGACTAACTCAAATGGCAAAAGAGGCTCAAAAAGGCAATGAGAAGAAGAATGCCTTAAAAAGCCCAATTTTCCAGATGGAAAAAGAATCTCAAAAGCTCAATGAGAATCACTGCTTCAGAATTAGATTGGAGCAAATCAAAGCTAATGACTTTATGAGAAATCAAGATGCTGTTAAACAGATCCAAACAAATGAAAGAATAGAAGGAAATGTGAAATATATCACTGGAAAAACCACTGACCTGGGAAACAGATCCAGAAGAGACAATTTAATAGTTTTTAGACTACCTGAAAGCCATGATCAGAGAAAGAACCTAGAAATCATCCTCCAAGAAATTCTCAAGGAAAATTGCCCTGATATTCTAGAACCAGAGGGCAAAAATAGAGATTGAAAGAATCTACTGATTACCTCCTGAAAAAAGTCCCCAAAAGAAAACTCCTAGGAATATTATAGCCAGGTTCTGAAATTCCCATATCAAGGAGAAAATATTACAAGCAGCCAGGAAGAAACAATTTGAATATTGTGGAAACACAATCTGGCAGATTCTACACTTTTTTTTGTAACAAAAATGAGCTTCATTTCTTCAATATTTTACTTAAAAAAAAAAAGATGACAGTTCCTCCCTTCCCCTGACCCTAACTTGTCTGGTGCTCCCTCACCCTCATGTGGCATTATGAAGCAGCTTCTAGACCAAGCCATGCCCCCCATGCTCCCCTGCCCTAGGCAGGGTGAGGGGAACAGATTGTGATGACAGGGTCCTGGGGAATCACAGGCCTGGAGGGAACAGGGTGGAGTCTGGTGGCTGGGGTGGCTGCAAACTAAAAGGATAAAAAGACAAAAGATGCCCATCAGATTGGCCTAGACCTGACTGGCCTCAGGGCAAACATCTTTTGGAAGGAGGAATGGGGAGGAGCAGGAGGAGGAGGAAGGCCAAGTGCTCTTTTGTTGGTTTCCTTTCCTTCATTTGTGGCTCAAGTCCTCCTCCATTCCCATACCTGTCTCCTCTGCAACCCCAGGGAAACCAAGAATGAAGAAATGTTTGTTTTAAGAAGGAATTTTAAGTTTCTCTTTCAAAGGTTATGAATATGGAGCAAGCATAAAATCTACATGGGAGTGCTGCTGTGGAGAGCATCCACAGGCAGAGGGAGACTGCCAAAGGGCCCCCTTTCCTCTTGGCCACCTACTGTCTCTGAGGTTTGGGACTGCATGCAAAATTCAGCATGGGGGTCCAGGGTGTGAAGGCCTCTCCTCTCTCTCAAGCTAACTTTTCTCCCTTCCCACCCCAACATTAAAATGTGCTTTCTTCACAATAACTTGTCCTCCCCACCCCTTAAAAAACAAAAACAAAACAAAACAAAAACCTGAGAGCAAGAAAACTGGGCAGAGGGAAACTGGACTTGGAATATGATATTCCAGAGGGCAAAGGAGCTGAGTTTAAAACCAAGAATCACTTATCCAGCAAAACTGAGTATCATGTTTCAGGGGAAAACATGGCTATTTGCTGGAATAGAGGACTTTCAAGCATTCTTGATGAAAAAACCAGAAATGAATAGAAAATTTGACATTCAGATACAAGAAGCAAGAGAAGCATGAGAAGGTAAACAGGGAAAAGAAATCATAAGGAACTTACCAAAGTTGAACTATTTATATTCCTACATGGAAAAATGATAATTGTAACTGATGAAACTTTTCTCACTATGAAAATAGTTGAAGGGAATAGAAATATGTGTGTGTGTGTGTGTGTGTGTGTGTGTGTGTGTGCATGTCTATATCGGAGAGTATATAGGTGTATGAATACATTTGTGAATGTGTGTATATATATTTACAGTTATACATAGATAGAGGGCACAGGACCAATTTGATAGCAAGGGATGATACGTAAAAGGTGAAATTAAGAGGTGAAAGAGGAATATAATGAGAGGAGATGGGGAGAGACAGATTGGGGTAAACTATCTCATATAGAAGAGGCAAGGGAAAATGGTTACAATGGAGGGGAAGAACAGGAAGGCAAAAGGGAATGGGTCAACCTTATTCTTATTGAATTTGGCTCAGGGAGGGAATGACATACACACTAAATAGGGTATCTCACCCTATAGGAGAGTAGGGAGGAAGGGGATGAGAGGAGAGATGATAGAAGGGAGAGCAGGCTGGGGGGGATGGAAGTTGGAAGCACCCACTTTTGAAAAGGGACAGGATCAAAATAGAGAATAGAACAAGTGGGAGGTGGGATAGGAAGGAGGGAAATATAGTCAGTCTTTTACAATATATCTACTATGTTAACGTTTTGCATAGCTACACATGTATAACCTATACAGAATTGCTTATCTTACCAGTAAGAGTGGGTGACAAGGGAACAAGGGAGGAAGGGAATGAATTTGGAATTCAAATTTTTAAAATCAAATGTTTAAAATATATATATATATATTATTATTATTAATACTATTTTACATGTAATTGGGAAATAATATATATAGACACTGGAGTATAGAGATCCACCATGCCCTACTGGAAAAGTCAAAGGGGTTTTGGGAGAAGATATGGGAGAGAGCAGATTGGAGGAGGGGATATCCTGTGGGACTGCTATTTTGGGGTGGTGGGTAGGGGAAAAACTCATAGAAAATTTGTAACTCAAAATCTGGTGGAAATTAATGATGTAAATTAGAAGTTGATAAAGCATCTGAAAAAAAAAAAGCCTGAATTTAAAAAATCATTATTAACTTTTTTATTTTGAAATTTTAAAAATTAGAGCTTAAGAACAGCTGTAGATTGATGTTCTGCATAGTGGGTGTTCTGTAGGACATCATCACATAGTCAATATAGTATGCCTAATTCTCTCGTAGAGTTGTATGGTGGAAAAATTCTGGCAACTCTGTTATTTTTTTTCTCTCTCCATTTAGGAGCACATGAACATATTGAGCAAGGTACTCCCATCTGTCCCCCACTCCTGGCTGTTCTCCATGACTTTGTGCTTTTTGTTGTTTCTATTTCATAATATTATTATTTTTATTTACAAAATACACACACACACACACACACACACAAATGAAGCAAATACCCATGGCAATAGTTTAGATACTTTAAAGGACAGTGAAGCTGGCTCCTCCAATTCAAAGGCTACTTGTTTGATCACAAGTTTAAAAACTTTGGAGTTGAATTATTTGTCAGTTCGAATCACTAGGAAACCAAGAGTCCTATGCCCATGGTCCTGGAAGAGTTAACAAATCTTCTAAAGAACACAAACATTATTGTGGAGTATTTTAGGACCAGAAGAATCAGGTCATAGATTAGAATTTTACGTGTAAGCTTCTTATGAAGCACAGATGATACTGACTTACCAAAGCAAACAACAAAACAAAACCTTTAAATAGTTTTCCATTGACCAAGATTTATATTTTTATGGGATAAAATGATCAAACCAAATAGCTAAATAGAACTGTAAATTACATATTCTTGTAAAGTGTCAGTATCAGGTATTTTCTACATGTTTATATACAAGTTTAAAAAAAATGAGGGTACCCAGGTGAAACTTTTAAAAAGTAAGTCTGAAATTTAATCCCTGTCATTGATTACCATCTGGTAAAAGGAGTTGCCCTTGTGATATCCCCAAGACCACAATAAACACACGACATGTACATACAGTAAAAGGGAATACCCAGCTTTATTACATAGCTTTTAAGATGCAAAATAAATGGGTTAAACAGTCACTTGGAATAAAATCCTCAAAATAAACCTTTCTGCAATCTTCCACTAATTTTTTTTTTACTCGGTGCTGATTACTAAATGCAGGGAAGTTCCTAGATTAACCCAAATTCTTGCCTTTCCCCCCTAATATGTCAGTGCCTAACAGACCAGGTGTGGAGTGCTTAGGCTTTATAACTCTGGGGGCACTCCAGCTTTAACAAAGCAGCTAACACCTGGAAATACATAAAAGCTATGTTTTAAGTGCAAAGTGATGAGTGTTAGTTAACTAGGCCCTCCTGGATTCAGAGAAGGGCCACTTGTGACTCAGGAAAGAATACTGAAATTAAAGTGAAAATTCAGCATGATAGAGTTCGGCTATAGCTAGAATTTCCTGCATTTGTCTATGATTTTTCAGCATGTATCTTTCTTATGCTCACAAGGAAAATAAAGAAAAAGAAAAAATCAAAGAACAGCTCTTTGGTGATCAAATGCCTATTCTTAGAACTTCAGAAGGACTTTCTGAAGAGTCAGTACTTTCTTGTTTTACTGACATCAGAGGGTGCATGCAAGGAAGTGACTTTTTGCTTAAATAGGCATGACTTAATTCTGTGACAAAATTCAATGCTGCTATTTTGAAATACAAATAAATATCTTCCATGTTATGCTGTCTCTTAATAGTTACTGTTCTTTTTCCTGAGTATTGCTTCAGGAGTATACAGCACTTACCACAAATTCCACAATATTCTACAGCAAAGTCATTCTTTGGGGTATGTGGCAAAATCTGTTCGTGTATAAAGTCACTTAATCTGGTTTCAATTCTAGTAGACATTCATTAAGGGCCAACTGGGTCCAGAGGAAAATGACCCAAGGAACCAAAAATCCCTAAGACATAGTACTTATCCTCTTGTAGTTGACCAGGGAATATTACAGGGACTCAAAATTTTAAGGTAAAATAATAAATGAAAAGTACCTAAGATGCAAGCAAAATGCTATGTTAGGTAGAATTGGAGAGTGGATGGGATCAGAAAAGGTTTTCTGCTTTGAGTTATGATTTAAAGGATGCATCATTATTGTTTTGGGGATGGGAGTGGGTAACAAATATGCCAATCTTAGGAAATAACATTAGAAAATAACACAAAGGTTATATATATGGGGGAGGAGGTGTGATGGGAAGATCCACATTCTCTAAGTTTGGAGAAGTAGCTTATACAATGATGGTGGAAAGTGGAGTTGGTCCCTGGATCTAGACGACTTTAAATACTAGGCTAAGTAACTTACTTTGGCTATCTCAGTGATTGGTTTATGCACAACTGATCCAATTGACCATGTAGTTGACCTGATTTGGCCTCTGATCTCTAAATCATCTATTTAAAATTTGTAATTATCCTATGATCTCATAGCTCAATCATCTCTCCAACTTTTTTGAATTCCCATCAACGAAAACTTTTTGTGCATACAATTCCTTTACATATATATTTACTTGTTTATAAATGATATATAATCAGTCTAATAGTCAGCAACTATTTATGGCCCATTTGTTGTGTACAAAGTGTTGGGAATACAAAGAAAGGCAAAAAAAAAATTTACTGCCAAGACACAAACTCTCTAATGGTGCAGACGATATATGAATATCTAGCTTTATCCAAGACCTAGAGAGAAATAGAATTACATTTTACAGGTATGCCTATACGTATGTACACACACACATATTCATACATATATACACACAAGCACATACACACATACATACTTTATATTTGCATCTACATATATGTATACACAAACACATGTACTACGGCGGCTACATTTCTAGTACATTGTTATATATATGTTACATGTTATATAGTTACATGTTGTATACATGTAACTATATAACTAGCTACATGTTATATACACACACAAGCACATACACATATATACTTTATATTTGCATCTACATATATGTATACACAAACACATGTACGACGGCGGCTACATTTCTAGTACATTGTTATATACATGTTATATAATACACACATACACACACAAGCACATACACACATACATACTTTATATTTGCATCTACATATATGTATACACAAACACATGTACTACGGCGGCTACATTTTTAGTACATTGTTATATACATGTTACATGTTATATAGTTACATGTTGTACACATGTAACTATATAACTAGTTACATGTTATATACCCACATACACACAAGCACATACACACATATATACTTTATATTTGCATCTACGTATATGTATACATAAACACATGTACTACTGCTGCTACATTTCTAGTACATAGGAATCTAGGAAAATAAAAATGACAAGATAAATTACTGAAGGAAACAAGATTTGATTTTAGAGTCATTAGGGAATCAATGGAGTTTACTGTGCTGGGGAATAGCATAGCCGGACATGTTCTTTAGGAAAACCAATCTGTAAGCTGTATAGAAGATGGATTGGTTAAGATAAGGGAGTTAAGGCCAGGAGAACAATTACAAGGCCATTGCAATAATCTAGTTGAGTGGTGAAAAGGGCCTGACTGTGTGAGTCAAGTGAATGATATTGTGGTATTAGAAATGACAGAATTTGTCAACAGATTGGATAATTGGGGTAAGAGAAAGTGAAGAGTCTAAAATGACACCAAGCATGCATGGAAGATGATACTGAAGGTGACAGCCTATGTGAGGTAAGAATGGTAGTGTTCTCAACAAAGACAGGGATATTCAAAAGGGGGGTGTGTTTTGGGGGAAACGATAATGTAAGAAGATCTCTTTTGTACGGCAATCAATGTATATTGCAATCCATCTATGCCTGCTCATCCTGAGCAAATCACTCTGTCCCATCCAAACCAAAAAATGAAGAACCAGGTCTCTCACTAGTACTTGTCTCAGACGCCAGAGCTATCTTCTGAGAGCTGCCTGCTACAACTACAAGATGAGAGTTCGGGAGGGTATATTTTCCCCCACAGTGGCATATGTGCAGCTATTTCTCTGGTTGTCTTAGGTAGTGGTTAGATTATAACTGGTCTGAAAAGCCATCTCCTAGAACAGAAGCAGGAGAGATTGGAAACATGTTGATTGGTTGGTTGTCCTTCCTTCTGAGAGAGGACCAAAATGACATCACTATGTTGGCATCAAGGTACAGTGTGTCAAATTGTGGCTGATCAGACCAATATGAGCTTGGAAGGCTCTGTCACAGGTTGGGCACAAATAATCCTTATACTCAAAACATGTATGGATTGGGGAAATTGTTGGAGGTCAAGGGTTAACATGGGTCAACACATGGCTGTGTTAGAGGCAAGTCACAAGGTTAGTTATTAGATGGAGGTTGGGATAAATGGATATGCTGGTAAATGTTTAATAATCAGCTCTCAAAAAAGTAGACTATATAACTTTTAAATGTAATCTGCATTGTTAATATTTTCCCATGATTTTATGTTAGACAATCAAGAAAACAATAAATTAAGCTCTAATTTTTAATGTTCACTGATTTCCTAGGTATTAATGCTCACGCTGAAAATTTAACAATCGGTTCTCTCTCAAGCTAGTATGAATTGGCTCTAGTATGCACCCTGGATACAACCTATTTTCCTACCCAGTTAGATGACAGAACACCTTTTAGTGCTAGCCTGTTATCCCTTTCAATCCAGAACACAGGTCTTCAAGTTTTCCTTGCTCCTACTTTGGAGGCTATTATAGATAAATGAAGTCTTTGACAAACTTCAAAGAACTCTTTAGCTGGTTTAGTTACTCAGTTCCCCAGTGGGCAGTTCTCCTCCAGTAATACTCTGTATAAATACAATACTGTTCCCCTGATCACCTTCTTTCGGGATTGTGCTAGGTATTGTCCCTTATGTGCAATTTTCTGTGATAGTTATTCTAACCACTAATAATGGTTATTATTAAATATACCCCATTATTTGAGAAATTTATCAGGGATCGATCGCATTTTTCAGTATTCAGGAGAGACTATGAGAAGAAAGCAGAGTATTTCCAAATTGCAATCAATTTGCAAATCATTTTGAAATGGTTTATTAGGCAGTTAACAGCGATTTCCTTACAGTTGTACTTCTTGCCTAGCCAATAGTAGGAGAATGGATGTCATTAAAGTAACAAAGTCTTGATTTAGAGTATCTATGGCACAGATTCTGTGTCATCCATAGTGCTACCTTTCATGAGTTACTTTACAAATGAACATGCCAACCACTTATGTTCCCTGATTTTGATTCATCTGGTTAAATAGACTGATAGCAGATGACATCTGTCTATACGTCTTTAGTGTTAAGGTTTCTCAACTGAAATTCTACTCAGATAAGCATCTGTGGAGTGAAAGCAATTCAGATTTTGGCTTGTCAATGGCGTATGAGTTCTGCTGGGTTCTACCAAACTGGAGAAGATTAGAATACAATCTCAATGATGAACTGTGTCTTACGTCCAGTGTCTAATACCAAGCCTAGTTAAATGTAAAAGGTTCTCATCAGAAGATGAGATGATAGGAGACTTTTTGTTTAACCTCATGCAGATCCTTTATTGATGCAGATAAGAGCTACAATCTGTGTGGAGGGAGGAAATGATACTGAAGTCAATGATCTTTGAAGTATTGAAGTCATTGCTATTAACAAATGGATCCATTTATTACATGTCTTAACCTTAGCATTAGCTGGTCATCTGCTTAGCTTTAGGAATACTTTTGAATTGATGACCTCTGGAAAGAACATGGAAAAAGCCAGATGTCCCTTTTCAATCACTTTTCCCCTCCTCTCAGACTTTTTGTCTTCAGGTCTTTGATGCACTTTTTAAAAAAGGATTTCTATGAAAGATCCTCTGGCAGATAGGGGAAAACAATCTTATTTCCACATAAGTTTTGATGCCAGATATTCATGCTTTATCTCTTTCAAGCTCTAGTCCCGAATTCCCAGCTTCCTGTTAAGATATCTCTGTCCCCAATAGAGGCAGGACTCCAGCACATATGTCCTTGCTTGCAAGTTGTCTCCCTCACTTTGAAATTAAACTTCTATTTGATTCCTGACTCTCCTGTCTATCTCTAACCTGCTCTGTTCTGCTTCAGTTACCTATGGGTTGGAGTTCATTGGCTTGACTTCTCCAACTAGATATCCTACAGACATCTCAAACTCAACATGGAAAGTAGAATTCATGATCTTCTCTCCATAAGTCCAAGCCCTCTTTCTAATTTCCTTATTCTTCTCCTGTATATCATCATTCTTTCAGTCACCCAAGTTCACAGTATGGGAGCCATCCTCAACTTCTCCTTTTCATCATCTCTATATTTAATCAGTTGCTAAAGCTTGTCAGTTCTACCCCAATAACACATCTATTCCATTTTCTCCAGGGTTAGTAGTCAATATCCCAGTAGTTCAGGCCTTCGTCACCTCTTTTAACCTGGGTTATCTTAACAGCCTCCTGTAAAGCCAAGCACAAGCAGCTTTCCAGAGGACTACTGCTGTGAACAGCTTTTCAAGGTTCTGATTACACAGTATAGTGAACACTATTCAATGAATAATCAGAGCAAAACATTCACAGAAATCAAGGTACAACATTCACAGTGTTACAACTTAACCACAGAAAATCAGAATATAGCATTCACAACAACTTATCACAGAAAATGGCCACATAGTTTTCACCACAATGGTCACAAAGTTTTGAACAAAAAACAATCATTCAGTAACAATCATTCAACCATCTCATTTATTCAATCATCCTTAAGGAGGGACACAAAGTACAATAATCAAAGTTCTCCGCTCGTGGGGCACACTAGGTTAACTCAGCAGTCACTTATTCAGTCACTTATTTACTATTCAATCATCAGAAAATACACAAGCCCTTCACCCCAAGGTCACTAGTAAATTACAATTTCCCAGTCAGTATACAGTATCCATGTAAAGTCTTCTTTAAATTTGACTCAGGGTGGTCTCTCAGATTCATTCCCTGGATCCCCCTTCCATGGTCCCAAATCATACCTGGATTCACCAAACTGTCACCTGGGTTCAAAGGCAGACAGCTCCCAGGTCCTTGTACAGCACTCCACACACTTCCTGTTCCACACTGAAGCTCACAGCATCCAGTCTACTTTAAATCCTTCACAGTCTCTGTTCCCAGGAAGTCAAGGCTTAACAAAGCCAGTCTACCCAGTCTACCCAGCTGCAGCAGCTTCTGCCTCCAAGAAGCTCGCTCCAAGAAGATCTAACTGACCCAGCAGGGACTTCTTATATACAGTATTGCTCCTCCCTATTCAGCCCCTTCCTGTCATGTCAGCAACAGGGGTTCCCTGTTCATCCCCTTCCTGTTATGTCAGAAACAGTAGTTCATAACCTTCTGTTTCTTTAATAGGGGCTTAATTTGAAGTAGGTGCTAAGTACCTCTCAGCTTAGCAATACAAAAGGAACTTCAAATTACATTACTATTGCACCTCTTAATTAGTCTTTCTGCCTGCAGTCTCTCCCCTCTCCCATCCATCTTATGTACTTCTGGGAAACTGATAAATCCTAAAATGGACAGTTCTTCCATATGCTCCCATACCCACATTACCTCAACTTTCCTCTCAACAAATGATCTCAAAATCTGAATTAATCTTGGGCATCTAGGTGGCCCAGTGGAATTCCAGGCTCATCTTCCTGAATTCAAGGCTGGTCTCAGATACTTCCTAGCTGTGTGACCCTGGGCAAGTTACTTGAATTAACCTCAGTTTCCCATCTGTAAAATGAGCAGGAGAAGGAAATAGTAAAGCACTCTAGTATCTTTGCCAATGAAAAACCCAAACTGGGTCACAAAGAGTTGAACACAACTGAACAACAACATCAAATGCCCACGTTATACTATTCCTTTTTCCCCTTCTAAAAACTAAAGTACAGGTCTATCCATGTCACTCCTCTGCCAAATAACCTTCCTGGGCTCCAGATTTCTGGAGGATAAAATACAAACTCCTCAACTTTACATTTAAAGCACTCTTTTGGGAGAATGATTTCCCATTTCTCTCCTCACAAGCTATACCCCACCCAAATTGTTGTTTCAATTTCCCAAACTCAGCATTCATCTCCTTTGCAAAGGCTTGAAAGGTTTTCCCACTTCATGAATACTTAATTTACCTTGAAGGCCAAACTGAAATGTCACCTCCTATAAAAAAATTAGTATCCTTCCTCAGTTGACCAACTGCAAATATTCTCCTCCCCATGAAATTTCTTTGAATATATTTTGTATTTGTTTATCTGTATACATTCTATATCCTTCCAGCAGAATGTAAAATGAGCAAGGGCAGGGATTTTTAGCATTTTTGTCATTTATCTCCAGAATCTGACATGGCATATGACATGGGGGCAGATCTTTAATAAACATTTGGTATATTCATTTAATTGGAAATGAAGGTAGATTGAAGGTGGTCACTTTTATTCCAGAGAAATCTGTACAATCAAAAAGTTATGCAGTAGCTATATGCTTTACATTTTAAGGACAGTCAATATGGAATCATTAAGAGTTGTCATTTCAAGATAGGATAGTTTGGGGATGTTCTAGTATACATTAGCAGCCAGCACTAAAACATGCACAACAGATTTTAAAATTTAATCTACATTATTAACATTTTCTTCTAATTTTCTTAACTTTAGAGAATCAACAAAGCAATACATAAAATCTTGAGGGGTAGCATTGGTCACTCTCCCAGTAGTAAATGCTCACAATTTAATGATTAACTCTCCTGTAGGTATCAGTAGATTCTAGCATAGCCCTGTATTGTCTTCTGAGGAATGGAGATTAGAGAAAAGCTAGGAAGGAGGACATGACAGTATAGAAAAGATAAATATGCCAGAGTGCCTTATGATTTTCTTGAAAACTATAGCTGAGAAGACTATAGAATCAGGGGGGAAAAAACCAGAAACAAAAATAAACCCAATCTATTAAAGTTTCTCAACATAAATAGAAAATAGAAGGGACCAGAGAACTTTGTAAAAAGTCCAAGTTCATCATTTTACAAGTGGGAAAAGTGAAATATAGAGACCTTGGGTGAGTGACCCAATGTCCCACGAGTAATGATAGTCTAAGCTGGGCCTAGAACCCAGGATTCTTTACTGCCGGTCCAGTTGTTTTCGTGTGTACACGTGTGTGTGTGTGTGTGTGTGTGTGTGTGTGTCTAGAGGTGGTTGTTTTTTTTAACTGAGTTTAACATTTTAAAATACATACATTTGAAGACTTTTTCTTTGAACTTTCTAATGAAAGCAGGACTTTACATATTGATACTACACTTCAAAGGCACCTCTGGAAATCATCTTATCTGTCTCTTTGCTCAAGACAAAAGTTTGCCTACAGTTTCCAAGGCAGGTAAATTACTATCCTATTCTTGAATAAGTTTCCATTGTACTTAAAATTCTCTTTGTAACTGAAATATGTTCTGGCTGCTTAGTTAATCAAACATACTGCTTGAATGTAGAGATACATTTTCAACTTCTACTTTCAACAAAGAAAGACAAAAGCAGAGAAGAGGGTAAGGACAATTTTGGACTGATATGCAAAGGCATAAAAAATGTTTTGTTGGGGCTTATGATAATAATGCTGTTTTACATTTGTACAGTCTTGGTCTATGATTTTTAGGATACTCTTTACATGACTTAAAAGTTCTCAGAGTACTTTCATTTCAACCTTTAGTCACCTCACCCCTCCACCAAAGAAATGTATGAGGTGAGTGGAGAAAAAAGGAAAAATTAAAGTGCCTAATCTAAAAGACCCAATTATTATTATTTATTTATTTTGCTTGTGTTTTTTTTTTTTTTTTGAGGGCAATTGGGGTTAAGCGACTTGCCCAAGGTCACAAGGCTAGTTTTTTTGTGCTGTGTCTGAGGTCACATTTGAACTCAGGTCCTACTGACTCCAGGGCTGGTGCTCTACTCACTTTGCCACCTAGCCGCCCCATCCACTTATTGGTATTATTATTACTAAAAGAGGTGGGGAAATTACAGAATAAAAGGCAATGAATATCTGCTATTTTTTTGTTATTACATGGTCTGACAATCAAAAATTATGAAACATTGTGATCTACTAGATACTCCCGGCTCTAGTTTCTCTGGACTCTACAGTGATCTTTCTAAATCATAGGTTTAACTGAGTTAACGCTGCCACCCCCAATACATTTCAGTGGCTCCCTATTACCTAATGGATCAAATATTAACTCCTTTGCCATTTAGACCACTTCACAACCTGACATTTTCTTATCTTTACTTGTCGTCCACACACTTACTCTGGTCTACTTGCTCATCTTCACTAATTCCTTCCAGGAACTAGTTGTCAATACAAATCTGGAAATCTTTCCCTCTTAATGCCTGGGTCTTGGTTTCTCTGGCTTCCTTCATGTCTCAGTTGAAATCCCACTTTCTGCAGGTGGCCTTTTCCAGCCTCATCTCACCACCTTCTGATGGTGCCTTCCCCTCTGAGATGACTTCTTATCTACTCTGTATGTAGTTTATGTCATCTCCTCATCAGAGTGGAACTCCTTGAGGGCAGGGGCAGAGTTACCTTTCTAAGTATACTCAATGCTTAGCATATCCTGACAAATGCTTTACTGTAATTAATGAAAATTGCTGACCTCTCTCTCTCTCTCTCTCTCTCTCTCTCTCTCTCTCTCTCTCTCTC
>NW_027186540.1:15039013-15074810 GCF_028583685.1 Petaurus breviceps papuanus
CTCTCTCTCTCTCTCTCTCTCTCTCTCTCTCTCTCTCTCTCTCTCTCACACACACACACACACACACACATTGATACAGTATCCACTTCTCAGAGGAGATGACTAAATACTTTAATTCCACCACACACACACACACACACACACAGAGTTATCCTTTGGCAAATCTAATGAGCTCTTCTGCCAAAGCAAAAATAGTTTGAAAAGTTAAGACAAAAAAGTATGTTGTAATGGTGGACAGAGCATGCAATATTAGAATTTTGAAATTATTTGCTGAGAGGAGAGTGAGGGTTAGGTGGCTATTGGCATACCTAAGAAACTTAGTCCCCTATAATTCTACATGCATGATCCTATGAAATACTCATTAGAGGGTTTTTTTGTCTTTTGTTTTTATATATTTGTTTCTTAGTAAGAAGAGGACAGTAATGATCATAGATCAATCATGGGGATATTAGCATTCTCTTAACCTACTTAAATGCAAATTTTCTAATTCCTAAATTTCCCAAATAGCCCAGAACCTGTAAAAATATAAGACAAATGATTGAGTTGGATTGCTAGTGGCAGGGAAGAAGGGGGAGGGTTAGTGGGAGAAAGAGATCCTTGGGAGTAGGCATGGGACCAATTCTTATTGGTACATGAATTAGAGTCAGGTGTTATTCTCTTGGTGACTTTCATTTTGCTCCCCATTTCTGAATGAAAACAGGTTGCTCCATAACACTATTTCCTAACCCCACTCCCCCAGTTATCCTTTCCCCTTTCTCCCTCCCCTCTTCTTCTCTACCATTTCCTCTAGGTCTGCAGGGCGAAAAGAAGGTTGGTCAAAGTACTGGGACGACCACTGTTCTAGTTTCCTTGCTGCACCTAACTGAAGCCTGAGGCGACTTCAAAGTTTCCGCAGGGTCCAGGACTTGCCTCACAATCCTCAGAGCTTTTCCTAAATTGGTATATAAGAATCCAAGTACTTGTGTTAACAGCAGTAAAGAAAAACCCTGGGGATTATGCAGAGAGGGTGTGGGAAGTGATTTAACATGTGAATCCCTCTCATTACACTTTATGCTTTATACATTATGTTTTCTATGCGTCCTGGGAGCTTAATAAACGTTTGACTGACGACTGGCTGACAAAACCTCCCAAACATAGAAATTCCCAAATACAGAGGACACAAACTTACAATTTGGGGTTGGGAATTTGCACGCACGTCCCTCAAACCCGAGAGTCGGTGTCCTTTCCAATGTAATAAATATACTGCCTCTGCGGTCAGTGCAGTGATCTACCAGCTACTAGAAAGCTTAGGATTTGTGGGGGCTTCCCCCCTTCTCTTTAAAAAGAAAATTAGGTCACAGGAAATATTTATTCTAATATTGTATTCCATTTACCTTGACTTGCGGAGTGATGTGGAAAAGAGATGGCATTGGACAGACCTTTCTGTTGCAGTCTTGTAGAGATTCTTAGAGACAATGTTACCTGATTTTATCCTAGTTCCTCAAACAGGCAAGTTTCTGATGTAGTCTGTCAAACACCTGGAAGTGTGTGCGTGTGCGTGTGCGTGTGCACGTGCACGTGTGTGTTCTGGCCCAAAGCTACCAGGGGATCCTTCCCACCGGAGAACATAGCTATTTTTTCCCAGGACTACAACTCATCCCTCATCATACCTCTCTCTACCTGCGCTAGCCCCACCCTTTGCAAGGTCGGACCCCAGGCTCGGCTGATTTCCTTCCTCCCACATTCTCCAAAACCCCAGGGAATCAATATCTTTAACTGGAATCCCCAGGTGGTTCTAGCAGAGAAACCACCCAGGATCCGTAGCTTAGGGCACATTTTGCTGGAGGGCAACTCTCTGGTTTCACATAGTTCTGCTTCCCCTTCCTCTTTTTCCCAAATAGACATTTGAACACTGGCATTTGGCTGCTTTTAGATGGAGAGGATTGGTCCTTGTCGCCTGCCTAGTTTTAACTGGCGGGTCTGCATCTTCCTCCTCCTCTTCCCTATTCTGATTCGAGTCACAGGGATCTGATGCTTACGCTTCCAAATTGAAGCTGGCCTCAAGCCAGGTGACCTTTTCTTTGTAAGTTTCCTTCCTAAGCTAGGGAAAGGGGCAGGAATCTGTTTGGTGTTGTTTAAAGGGGAGGTGGGGGGAAGGGGGAAGGTTGGACAAGAGTTAAGGGCTGTTGTTAAACAGTTTCTTACCGTAAGAGGGAGTTCAGACCTAGATCTTTCCAGTTAATCACACAACAAACTTAGCTCATCGTAATAAAAAGCAGCTCGGTGCAGGCTGGCTCCTTTAGTAACTGCCTCTACACAGGATCCTTTCAAGCAGGCATCTCCTTCTGTGTGATCTGCCAGCAAGACCAGCACCATGTGGGTGACCCAACTTCTGCCAATACTGGTGCTGCATCAGGTTCTTCAACATCTTCTTCTTCTTCCCATCACCATTTCCTTTGCAGGTTAGTTTTTTTTTTTTTCCCCTTTTCCTTGCTCATTAAAAAAACCAAAAAAACAAAACAACTTATCTTCGGCATCTCCTCTCCTTTGAGTTTAAATGTCTTAAAAAAAAAAAACCCTCTTCGTACATTTTCTTTTTAACCTCTCTTTTCTGTTGAAAAACCTTTTAAAGGATAATTAACGGCTCATCAATACCCTACTCCCTTCCTCGCTAGGCTATTGGGTATGAATTGTGGGATAGAAATAAAGTGCTAACACTAGTTTGGAACTTTGCCTGTTTGGGGAAGTTTAAAGCTGGGGAAAGGATTTGAATTGGAGTGCAGCTGAGTGATGGACAGGGTTGTGGGGATTCATCCTTTATCTAGATAAGACACCTCCCTCCAACAACAATATATGTACTCATTTTACAATCTAAGTTTCTGCCTGTAATTGTGACATATACAGGATTTTATTTGAGAAATATAAATCAAACACCAAATGTATGCATGCTACAAAAATGTAATCTTGTTCTCCTCTCAACTGTCTCTCTCTCCCCTCGGTTTTCCTCTCCTTTCTTCTTTTTTCTGTCTCTTTCCTTGCCTTTCTTCTCTCCCCCTTTCTCTCCCTTTCCTTCTCTCTCTCTCTCCCTCCCTTTCTCTCTCTCTCTCTCTCTCCCTCTCTCTCTCTCTCTCTCTCTCTTTCTTTCTCTCTTTTCTTTGTTCTCTTTCCCTCTTTCTCTCTCTCTCCTACTCTCTCTCTCTCTCTCTCTCTCTCTCTCTCTCTCTCTCTCTCTCTCTCTCTCTCTCTCTCTCTCTCTCTCTCTCTCTCTCTCTCTCTCTCTCTCTCTCTCTCTCTCTCTCTCTCTCTTCCTTTCCTCTCCTTCTCTCTCCCCCTCCCTCCAAGGGTATCTGTCCTTGGGTAGCTGCCATGCATGGAAGGCATAAATGGTATGGGTATGGCTTTGATTAGGCTCAAGAACTTCACTCTTTTTTTTTCTCACTTTCTACCTCAAACTTCAGAGTTTTAAAGAAGTCATTTGGGAATGACTATTGTCTGGGTAGTTTAGAGAATATTTCATTTACTGCTCCTAGGAATTTATAGTCCTTATCAGGACAAGAGGAAACATCTGTATTTGGTTGTATTATCATTGTAGTGGTTAGAATATTGAAGTGAGAAAGCAATGAACATCTAGGGCATAGGGGAATACAAAGTTTGGAATGAATGACCAGATGGTAGATTGTAGCCTTTTCCAAGTCCAACACAAAGAATTGGCTATATCTTTTGAACTAAATTAGGTATGAATAATCAGATTCATGATCCAGTTTCTGATGAAATCCAGGGGTTGACAACACTAAGAATGAGCTAAATAGATAGGAAAGAAAATCATCAACCTTTGGGAATTGGCTTCCCTTTGGTGTATCTATTTTCTAAAATGGAAGGAGGCCATTGGTTGAGAATGGTTAATTAGAATGCTTTTTGATGAGACTTCTGGAGAAATGAAAAAGTAGACTTCTCTTCATCCAGATAGGTCCAACTATACCAAGTAGGTAAATTATGATTACTTATAAATTTTTTTATGTTGGTGTCTTATAGGTCAGGAACAACACCTGTAGGAAATTTTAAAATATGATTCGAATAATGGCTAATGTTTGGGAAGTTATACTTTCTTAAAGAAAACATCATAGCATTGCTAACCATACTTTCCTCTCAATTGTATGTAAGTCCACAGCAAATAATTGAGAGAACAAGTCAATTTGTTTTTGGAATGAATTACAATCTATGAGTTTGGCAGTGGATTTACCTTCCTAATTACTCTTTACTTTGGCTAATGTTGAAATGATTGTGCATTCTCAGAAGTGTGTTGGCTAGTAGGGGGAGACCAAGAGGGAATATCAAATTTGCCATGGATAATTCATGAAGTAGATGTCTGAGAGTTGATAGTACTTTGCTTGAGAGGTAGGCTTAGGGCAATAGTTTTTGACATATAACCTTTGTTTGGAACTGTGTACAATAAAATGAATGTAATTGATAGACCATTTTGAAATGTACAAAACAGGATGCTTCTTTTGCTTGTCATCTAACAGCATGAGCTCTTCAGTTTTTATTATTGTATTCTTTGGTCTTATAACATATGAAAGTGGAGCTATAGTAATGTATCAGAGGCATCTTGGTGCAGTGTAAAGAACACTGAAGCTGTATTCAGGAAATAGAAGTTTCAGACCTCTTTCTAGGTGGCTAATCAAGTGAGAGTCATTTAATCTCTGTGAGCTTAAGTTTTCATATCTATAAAATGTGGGCAATGATAACTATTTCACAGAATTGTTGCAAGGAAACTGCTTGGTGAACAGCAAAGTATTATATAAATGTCAGCTAGTTGTTAAAAGAAAACACAACAACACAGAAAGAGAACATGGGACTGTGAGCCAGGAAACCTCTGTTCAAATCATCAGTTTCCCCCACAATACTAAAGTGATTCTAAGCTAGTCACTTTACTGCAGGTATCAATTTCCCCACTGTTAAATGAGGAATTTGGAAGACATTACGCCTTGGGTCACTTTCAGTTGTAAAGGTCTATGGTACTGGGTACTAGGTAAACCTTAAGAAAAGGTTTAAGAGACAACCAATCAGTGAAGAGTGGGAGGTACCAAAGGCACTTTTTTTTACATAGGTGGAAGTTTCTCACAAAAATAACGTCAGAGAAGAAAGTATGCAACATTTAGAATTTGAGAATCTGCGTTCAGATTAGGACTCTGCCATTTATCACCTGTGTGAACCCCAGAAAGTCACCTAACTTCTCTTGGTCGCAGTTTCTTCATTTTACAAAATGACTGGATTTGATATGGGAATGATATGGGAACTTGGTGTCGAAGTGGATCATAGAGTGCAGGACCTGAAGTCAGGAAGACCCAATTTCAAATCTTCCTCTGACACTTGGCTGTCTGTATGACCTTGGCACTTAACCCTTTTTGCCTCAGTTTCCTCATCTGTAAAATGAGCTGCAGAAGGAAATGGCAAACCACTCTAGTATCTCTGCCAAGAAAACCCTGAATGGGGTCACGAAGAGTTGAACCTGACTGAACAACAATAACAAGAAGACTAGATGGCATCTAAAAGCTTTTCCATCTCGAAATCTAGGATCTTATTATCTTAAGGGATTATTGGGTTTATATAGAACAGCACAATTTCATTTTCTGAACCAGCCTGGGACATATTTGTGAGCCATTTCTGAAAGATAAACCATTCAAATCTGTGTATGATTTCTACACTATTTTCTTCTATCAATGGATCTCTGGATCTCTCAATGCTGTAATGTTATAGCTTTCTTTTGTATCTTAAAGGTTTCTTTTGGCGTCTCAGAAATTCTAGTTGTCTCTGAAAATAATTATGAAAGTGTAAATTTGTCTACACTCTTGCTTTCCAGAGGCTCACATCCCCTGTTCTCTATTCCTTTTAATTATATGTTTATTGTCATCTTAACATCTCACCACTTCATACTTGCTAATCCTTAATCATATGGACAGACTTTTCAGAGTGAATGGAGCCAGATTCCTGTTTCTTTCCACACTCTGCAAATCCTTTTCCTGCACTGACCTCCCTTTGAAGTCACTGGGAGCTCCCACATAGAGGAAAATATATGAGGTACTAAGAGAAATGAATATCTGGCCCAGGGACCAAAGAGAGAAATATGTCTTTCTTAAAGCACCTTGGATTCAATACATTTGGCACTATTTGCTGTTACTTTTCACTAGGTTCCTAACAACCTTAAGTCCCGAATAAGTAAATTAAATAAGGGACTAGATAGGAAACATTCACCAAAATATTTCTCCCATATTCTTCCATTACCCAGAGCTTTTCCCTGGGGCGGGGGGGGTGTTGAGAGTGGGAAGAAATGATAGTGATTTTCAGGGATGCTTTCTCCCTTTTATTTTAATCAAAGCTGTCTTCAATTCAACAAAAAAATTTTAAACCTTTATTATGTACAAGGCACTGACTGAAACCCTTGCTCTTAATGAGCCCATATTCTAGCCATGGCTACAGTGTATACATAAATAAGTGAATATAGAAGGCAGTGTGGTGTAGATATGATAGGGATTTGAACCATGATCCAGTGCTTAGGTCTACTATTACCAATTCAATAAACAATTATTAAGTCCCTACTATGTGCCAGCCACTGCATTAAGTCCACAAGGTCACTTCTGTGATATTGGGTAAATTGTTTAACTTCTCTGGGCCTCTGTCCTCATCTATAAAATGAAGATCATGGATAGATGTCTTCTGAATCAAAATCTATGATACATGATTATAATTCTGGGCAGGTAGGTGATTTCAACATCTTCATGAGTTCAAATCTGGCCTCAGATATTTACTAGTTCTGTTTCCCTGGGCAAGTAACTTATCCCTCTTTGCCTCAGTTTCTTCTGTAAAATAAACTGGAAAAGGAAATGACAAACCATTCAGTATCTTTGCTAAGAAAACCCAAATGGAGTCATGAAGAATTAGATAGGACTGAAATGACTCAGCAACAAACATGAGTAGAATTTTAGGAGACAACATGTCACTAAGGCAATCAGGGAAGACTACCTGACTAGGTAAAAGCTGAGCTGATCCTTGAAGGAATATAAAAGTTATTAGAAGTGAACATGAAAAGGGAGTCTGGTGAAGGGATGAGGTAGCCTACAGGAAACCAGAGAGGTGAGAGAGGAAATGCTAAACTTGAGGAATATGTGGGAGTACAGTTTGGTTCAAATATAAAATCTAAGACTGCTGATAAAATGAAATAAAATGGAAAGGTCAGCTGGAGCCAGATTATAAAAGACCTTAACTTTTAGGTTTGGGAGTTTGTATTTTGTTGTATAGGCAATAGGGGTCCACTCAAAGATTTCTGAGCTGGAGAATGACACAGCACCATCAGACATGTAGTTGTAGGAATAGTAGTAGTAGTAAATAACACCAACAACAATTTTAAAAATCTGACATTCAAATAGTTCTCTAAGGTATGCAAAATGTTTAAAATACACTAACCCATTTGGCTGAATCCTAATAACGGCACTGTCAGGTAAGTAATACTGACATTACCTTCATTTTTTTAGAAATTGAAACTGAAACCGAAAGACTTTAAGTGACTGGTCCAGGGCCACAGTTATATCTTGTTTTCATCATTGTTTTATCAGGGCTTCTTAACCTTATTTGTGTCAGGGAACACTGGCAGCCTGGTAAAGCCTTTGGACTCCCCTTAATACTATTTTAAGTGAATAAATTAAAATGTGGAGGATTTCAAAGGAAACCAAAGGTTAGTACAATTAAAGATTTTTTTAATCCTCTCCCAGTTCATGGGTCCCTTGAAGTCTCTGTAGGGACCCCTTAGAGATCTGTAGAACAGAAATTAAGAATCCTTGTCTTAAATATACATATTTATGCATATATATGTATAAATAAACATATGCATGTAAAAATGATACCAAAAAATAAAATTCTTTGCTGCAAAATATAGTCTCAACTTTTCTTTCTCTCTATATGTGTGTTTATATGTCGATGTGTATGTCTGTACAACTGATTTTTACTGCACTGAAAATATCAAAGATTAAATTGGGAAGAACAGTATTACCTTTTCTTTTGAGGGAGGAAAGGACATTAAGTAGAGTGTTTGTCAACATTTATGCAGTCTAAAGTCTCTCATATACACACACACACATATATATATATATATTCATACATAATATAAATGCATATTTATATATATATTCACATATAATATAAATGCATATATATTCATATATAATATAAATGCATATTTATATATATAAATTTAGGGATGGAGGAAGCAGAGAGACTTTAAGCAGGATAAATGTTTAGAAACTTTAAGAGCTCTACTCAGTATATCTGAACTCTCCCTCCAACCCCCCCCCCCAAAGTAATAAGATCCTTCCAAATTTAATCTTTGGTATTTCTGGTACAATAAGAATCAGTTGTGAAGACATACACATACACATGTACACACTCATAAACATACACACAGAGAAAGAAAAGTTGGAACTTAATATTTTGTAGCAAAGAATTTTATTTTTAGTTGTCATTTTGGAATACCATCTTTTTTGCATTTAGTTCTTTCATTAGAGAGGAGATATATTTCTAGGTTTATGAGTTCTGAAGTTTTATATGATGTAGGCACTGCTTAGAATCTGAATTTTGAATAATGAGTCACTGACCTATTAAAATTAAAGGACTGGAATGGAAGAACAGTAAATAAGGATATTACAAAAAAAGCCCCAAGTAAACATACAGACAAAAAAAATAAAAAACAATCAACAGTCTGAGGACCCACAGTGCACAGCAAAGTGGCATTTACAACAAATAAGTCTTCACTTTAACCTACATGTGTTTATGGACATTTTTTCTCATTCATGATGTGAAAATAGTATAAGAACATAAAATCTCAGTGCAAACATGAAGTTCCCTTTGATTTTACTTGTCTAATGAAAACCATTTACAAACATCATTCTTCTGACTTTAATTTTTTTCCCCTTCAGACTTACTAATTTTTTTATGCAATCTCCTGCCCCCGGCTGCACATAATTATTTTACATCAGCTGTACAAGATGACTGTGCCAATTTTAAGAACCACCTTCTTTTTAGTTAACATGATTCGTTTGGAGAACTGTTCCAATAACCATATACTTTGCTTATGCTGTTGTTAAGGAAGTCACCCTATTTTAATAGATTTTCTGCTTCCATTAACTTCCACACTTTTCTGGGAAATATACAAAATGGAAAATGAAATCAAAATATTTAAGATTAGGATGACTCCTGACAGCTGGAAAGCAGTACACAGAGGTCAAAGGAAGTAGAAACTCTCAATGGAAAAAAACTTATCTCTCATTAATAGAATACTGTAATAGAAGCCAAAAGTTGAAGAAGTTTGCGCATCCCTTTACTTGAGAGAATGATGCTTTCTTCTGAATCTCTCCCTGACAAAAATGGAACTATGGGTCCTAAGACTTCAGATCCACATACTTCTTTTTATATAAGATTTAAAAATTTTTAATGAACATTCACTCTTTAATGCTCATCAAAACAGCTGCTCAAATAGAAATCAATGGTAGATATATTTGGTTCTTAAGTGAGTTAGCCAGAGTTGTTTGATGAGAGAGGTACAGTTATAATCTGGCAGCTAAGCACATGGGATCAACTTAAATATTTGATGATTCACTGATTTGTTTAACTAAACTTTCTCATTACCTTTTCAAGTGTCCACCTGGAACTGTCTTCTGTTAAAGTTCAATTTAGCTGCTTCCTCCAAAAGTGAAGGGGCTCTCTGTTATAATTATTATAAAATTATGGAAAAGGCATAGCTCTGACATCAGAAAACCTGGGTTCTGTAGCTTTGTTTGTATGACCTTGGGTAAATCATTCCTCCTATCTGTGCCTAAGGGTAGTTGGTTTTTGTTTTTTTAACTGTAAAAGGTGGTGGGTTGGGATGAATAATTTTTAGGACTTGAATAGCTCTAAATCCCATAAGCTAGAAGGTTTCATTAAGTTAGAAAAATTTCTAATACAGGATAGATTCTATGTCTATAATCAAAAGACTGGCCTAGTTCAGATGGGCTCATTATTGGAAAGGATTATTTAGCAGTTGATGAACTTTTATTTTTTGGCAACAACAATTTATCAGGTCATTTATAGATGCAGAGAGGGGTTGAGATATGCATCAATGGATGGAGTATTCATTTTGATGAAATTATGGATTACTGATATATTGATATACATAGGAGTATACGTATAGATATTATAGGGTGAAGATTATTCCCTCAAGAAATGTGAAAGTATTGAAAAGCATGCTCTGGAGACATACAAAAATAAAGAGTAAAATGCATGTTCCTTTAATTTATAGTAATCTTCAGGTTAGAGCAAAGTTGAGAAATAAAGCCTGAATGTTTAATAAGCCAACAGGAGTCAGTGGTTGTTGGCAAAGTCAAAGTATGATGCCATTTCTGGCATCTCATTGTGTTATCCCGTATTTCTAAGTTTTTATGAACATGGAGTTTTGCCTTTTTGGTAATTTTTTTTGCATGTTTAATGCCCCCCCTCCCCTTATTACAGTCTCAGTCTGTCTTGCTTCTTTATTCATGTCTGCAAATTTAACTCATAGGAAATGCTTCCACAAGCCACCTATATATATATATATATATATATATATATATATATATATTACCACCTTAAAACAGAACAAAATAAAATAAAACAAAACTTCCATATTCTAGGACTGATGATGAAGATTTCTACCCACCTTCCAACAGAGCAATGATGGACTAATATGTAAAATGAGATGTACATTTTTGGAAAGAGCTAATGTGCGGATTTCTTTGGCTTCACTATGCATATCTGTTGTGAGGGTTTTTATTTCTTTTTATTCTTCAATGCATGGGGTAAGGGATAAATGAATAAAGAGCAATGCTTACTAAGTGAAAAAAAATTCAATTAAAGAAAAAACCACATAGCACATCCTTATCTTTTCTTTTTCTGTATCTACTTCCCCTACTATCACCTCATAAAAGTCCCATCTCCTATTTAGACTTCCAACTCCTTGGGAGTTTTCATATTTTTTGTTTGATTTTTTTGTTGTTTTTACTCAGTTTCCCTGCTTTCTTTCCTGATCTTTTGACTCCTTATAAATATTTCTCTCTTGTTCTAGCTATTAAGTACAGGACATGTATAGTTCTTCTTCCCATCCCACCCCCCTCCCCCACCCCCTAGGTAAACAGCTTGTGTAGTCCTAAGTGGAAAATAGTAAAGCAGAGGAAAGAAAGATCTCTTACTTCAGAAATGGCTCCCATATAAGGCATTTAAAAGACTGTGGTCACCCTGATTGCCCAGTAGCTGCAATCTATTAGCAGGCTTAACTGCACAGGGTCGAGTAATGGTAGCAATTAGGAGTTGGGACAATTGAAGTAAATGGGTAAGTGAAAGATTACATTTTCAATTCTTCCAAGACTGTACATAAAATTAAGCCCTTTTGGGATGAATAGCATGTCACTCTAGGTTATTTGGCTTTTTAATGGGAAACTTCATGCTATCTAGTGGCCTTGAAGAACTCTTTTATAAAGAAAAATGAGACACATTAAAAGATGAAGTTTTGATTAACCACACTTGGCTGGATAGCAAGAGAAACAATACAGGGATAGAAAAAATATTATCTTGAAGAAAGATTATATATTTATATAATAAATGAGAGAGAAAATATTTTTTAAGTAATATAATTTTCCTGTTTCCGTGATGGTTATATAGAACAAATATGGCCAATGTGTCCCATGTACACATTTTAGTGAGTTGTATGTCTTGTCAAACTTTGTTCGAATGACTGTTACTAGTTATTATGATTCACATAAAGACAAAATACAGGAGGAAATGCAAAAATACAATATGAAACATGACATGATATGCTTCTGGCACTGTTTCTTGCGTTAATGCTGTTTGGAGAAGAACATGCTATTTATTTCTTGAGAATGAACTCTGTCCCAGTTTGAGAGCGCATCCTCTCTCTGAGAGACTGTAGATTAGTGACCAGGCATGACAACAGTTCCTTGGTTTGTCCTTATCAACTTTTTTCCCCTTATTATAGTTTATCTAACTTAATGTTTTCAGAGGTTCACATTGTCAGGCAAAATCATTCTTTTGAAGATCATCCTTCAAGGCTTTTTTTTTCTTTTGATTGTTTTTACTCATAGAGGGACAGAGGAAAAGAAACACCCTACATGAATTCAAAAAGTCAGCAAAGACTACCCTAATCAGACTAGACTCATCACTGAATGTTAAAACCAAAAGGCTGAACACGACGGACAAATGTGCCAAGAGATGTATTAGGAATAAAGGCCTTCCATTCACTTGCAAGTAAGTTTTTCCCTGTTGCTCTGATAGGAATTTTCCAGTAATAAAATATACCCACGTTGCCTATACATACTACATTATGTTTTAAAATTATTGGTGTCCAATGTGCAATGTAGTAGTTGGCCTATGCAATCTAGACTTGGGTCTGTTAAACTTCTTGCCACAGAAGACTTATGATGCAGTTGAAGGAAACACAGGGTATAAATGGGAGTACAGAACAGGACATTAAAAATGTCTAATGAAAAAAAGATTTATCTTTCTTAAATTTATTATGTGTTTTGTGATGTCCTCTGTTCTGTATGCAGCTTTGATTACTAAAAATGAAATTCATTTGGAATGATTTTATTTAATTCTCTTTAAACTTATAGGCCATGTATTCAGAATAAATATTTATTGGTAACAGAAGCAGAAGGAATTTTGAGAATATGAATCGCAGAATTGGGCAACAGCCAGGATTTATAGGAACTTGTGTCAAAGGCTCAGGAGGTTGAGAATAGAAGGTGTTGAGAGGCTCAGACAATATCTACAGAGCTTGGCTTTCACAAAAGAGGATGTTGAAAAGGCATTAGTGGGACAACATGATAAATGTTTAGGTGAAAAGTGATAAGGTCATTAGAAATGGCATTAGAAGAGTCAAGTGAAGGGCTTGATATCCATTGCGAGTTCTTGTGTGACTTGATAATGAAAAATAACTCTTATCACACAGGATAGAAATAAAGCATGACAGTGGGGAGAGAGAGCTGATTTCTGAGGTAGAAGACCCAAGTTCAAGTCCTACTTCTGGCTGTATGACTGAGAAAGTCAACCTCTCAATTTTCTAGGCATCTCTCTGAAACGAATTTGCAGAGAAGTTGCCTATCTGAAATTAGAGGTAGTTTCATCTTTCAGTAGTTCCATATACTAAAGAATCTGAGGTCTAGTCTCTATTCTTTTCACATAATATAGAATTAAGTGGACTTTTTACTTTGAGTTGGGGACACAGGGGCAAAATCTAGTAAGAATCCTTAGCAATAGTACCATCAGAGTCAGAGATGCAGAAGAAAGGCTGGGAAAATTCTCTCAGGGAGTCTTTGTACAATTACATATATACAAGGGAGAGTCCTTTCCAGGAGCATAGCAGAGTATTCCTGGGAAAGAGTGATTTACATGGAGTCAGCAAATCTAGAACTAGGTCATACCTATGGTACTTCTTATAATGGGAAAATCACCTAATCTCTTTTAGGCTCAGTTTCTTCCTCTATAAAATGAGGACAATAATACTTTCACAAATTACTTAGAAGGATTTTAATCCTTTTGTAAACCTCAAAGTGTAATATCAGTGTGAACTTTGGTTACACAAGATTCCTTCCTTCTGGACTTCTTACCTTCAAAGATTTGGGTTTTGGGTTTTTTTTGTTTGTTTTTTAGTGGAAAAGGAAAATACATGTTCAAGGACAAAGAAATGAGGTGGAGATTTGTGGAGGAAATTGTGTTGGGACTTCTATGATAATTTTGCCTTCTTATTCCCTGACTACCCTAACACAACACTTAAACAAATCCTGGTGCTTTGTTTGTTTCTTTCTTTATTTTTACTTAAACAATCTGTCAGTCACTGTTTTCAGCAAACTAGTTATTGGAGAAGGGCAGGGCAGGGGTGGAATTTATGAAAACTTTACTCTGGAAATGTAGGTGGGCACATTGTCATATCATAAAAATTTAGAAGAGAGTTTAATAAATTCAATAGATAGTAATTTGCAGTCTAGTTGGGGACTACAACATGTAAACTTATAACTACTGAAAGCTATTATAAGCATACTAATCAAACAATAAGCATTTATTAAGTACTTACTAGTCATTAGGTCCTATGGTTGGCACTAGAGATACAAATACAAAAATGAAACAGACTCTGTCATCAAAGTGATAAGTCTCATGTGTAATACGTACATATATATGTTTATATCACGTGTACAATACATGGTATTCCAAAGTCTTAAGCTACTAGAATTTAAAACTGCACTCTTTTGCAGCACCCTGTAGTATATCCAATATGGATGCCTAAGAAAAGAGGTCCAAATGAATGGTCAGAGAGAGAGAGAGAGCAGTGCCATCCAGGGGAAAAAAAAACATATCCAATATAGAGTTTCAGGATTCTATCCTTGGCCCAATTTTGTTAAACATTTTAATCACAGATTTTATGAAGGAATAGATTTTATGCTTACTAAATTTACAAGTGGCATCAGACTCCAAGAAATAGTTAACACACCAAGGTAGAGAATCTGGATCCCAGAAATTACTGAATTTGAGATTTGCCATTATAAAATTTGAGATTTGAAAAGAACTTCAGAGGTCATGTAGTCTAATCCATCCCTGAAAAGACTCCCCTGTATAACACATCCAAGTGGTTGCCTAGCGTCTCCTTGAAGATCTATGAGGAAGGTGAATCCACGACCTCTTGAGACAGCCCATTCCATTTTTGCACAGCTCCAATTGTTGGGAATTCCACCCCCCTCCCACAACAAATCTAAATTTGCATCTTTGAACCTTCCACTCCTCACTCCTGGCTCTGCCAGTCCTTCAAATACTTGGAAACAGCTATCATGTCCACCTCAAGTCTTGTCTTCCTTAGGCTAAATTTTCCTTCAACTGATTTAAATAGGATATGAACTCAAGGCCCTTCTCCATCTTGACTGGCTTCCTCTGGACACTGTTCTATCAATGTCTTTCTTTGTGGCATTCAGAATTGAACATAGTCCTCCACATGAGTTCTGAAGCTCTTCCTCTCCAAGTGCAGCCTAAGGTCACGTTGCCTTTTTTGGCTGCCATGTCTTATTGCAAACTCTTAAGGAGACTGCAGTCCATTGAAACCCTTAAGTCATTGTCAGAGGAAGTGCTACCTAAATACTGGCAGGCTGAAACAATAGGTCCAAACTGGGAGCTGGTTATCACAATACATTTTTTTCCTCCCATTGGGAAAAGGAATACTTTCTTTAAGGCATATCTCTTCTTTTAGGCAATAAGCCATGCATTGATTGGCACCACGTTTTTCAGTTGTGTTACTGTTATCAATTATTACTATTATCAGCCATAGAGGTAACTAGGTAGAGCAGTGGGTAGAATACTGAATGGAGTCAGGAAGAAGTGAGTTCAAATGCTGCCTCAGACATTACCTAATATGTGTCCTTAGGCAAGTCACCTAAGCTCTTTCAGTTTCAGTTTCCTCTTCTGTAAAATGGGGACAATATAGTACCAGCCTCAAAGATTTGTTGTAAGGGAAAAAATCAAGTATTATGTAAAATGATTCACAAAATTTAACTTAAAGCTCTGCATAAATGCTGGTTATTTTCAATATTATCATAGACTTAGAAGCATCAATAACCTTAGATAGCACCTTGTTTAATGCCCTCATTTTATGGATGAGGAAACTGAAGTCCAGTGTCACATAGCAAGTAAGTAAATGATCTCAGACTCTAACTCAGATTTTCTCACTCCTAGATCAGCAATCTTTTCCCCCAAATCATCTTAGTTTCATTTTCTAGTTTGTGGCTGAATTACAAATAGCGAATGTTTCCCTGGATACTGGGATAAGATGGTATTCTCTTTATATTTCCAAACTGAATTCTCTGCTTTAGTAACATTTGCCAATTTTATAGTTTCCAGTTACACATGGAAATTGTGATATGCTGAATTTAGTTCATAGCATATTATGAAATTATATATTATCTCCATTGTTTAATGGACCAGAGACAAAAGGAAGTAATATTGAACTTCTAGGAAAAAAAATCATCATGGCTGGAAAAGCATCTTTGGACCAAGTGTGAACACAGAGATAGAAATACAAGTGTTCTGTCTTAAGAAAATACTACTAAAGCATTTTGGCTGTTATTAGTGACTTTGTTACATAAAACATTTATCAAGTTCCTGGTATTATAAGGCTCTATGCTAAGATCGTAGGAATGGAAAGATGCACAACATGGTCTCTGACATAAAGGAATGTATCTAACAGGGAAGATAAGCCAAGGATATTTATTAACCACAACACAAATTATAATGTGAAAGAGGTAGAAAAAAAGTTACATAATAATTTCCATGAAGAGCATATCGCTTTGGGCTGTCAAGATCTGGAGAACAGAGTGTCTGAAATAGGCTTTAAAGAATAATGCACATTTAAATGGTACTTTAATGTTTCAAATATGTCTCTCACAACATCCATCTGTGAAAGGTAGGGTTTTAAGAATTCTTTCCTTTCCATCTTACAGATGAACAAACTCAGGTGAAATGGTTTGTCTTTGGATATAGCTAGTGAATGTTAGAACTAGAATCTGAAACCTTTCTTTTATTCTTTGTCTTCTCCTTATTCTGTGCTATGTATTATTCCATCTCTTAAAGGATGGAAAAGATATAACAAATAGATGGGGGTAAAGTAGATGGAAAAAATGCATTTTAGGTAAGCATGGAAAGTATTGCTAATAGTGGCAAGGAAGCATAAGAAAGAGGAAAAAAGATTTGAGAAACGGTTAATGTTTCAATTTGGCTTGAATATAGAGTTGTAGGATATTGATAAATTAAACCTGCTTGGGATCAGAGTATGAAAGATCCTGAACACCAATATTATTAAGGCTCATCTTTGCTGTGTAAGAAATGTGACTAGATGATTGATGTGTCATCTCCCCTGTTAGATCGTGAGCTCCTCGAGGGAATGGATAATCTTTTGCCTCTTTTTGTATCCCCAGTGTTGGCAAGATGCCTAACACATACTTGGTGTTTAATAAATGTTTACTGATTAATTCTCAGCTGGTTAGAGAGGAAACAAGAAAACTAAAATGCATCAAAGAAAGAGCTTCAAATAAAAAGAGGGTTAAGATCAAATTTTAAAAATTGATTAAAGATAAAAAGGAATAGAAAGCATAAAAACTCAAGGAGAAGGATAGTACAAGTGTGTATAACACATTCGGAACATATTTTACCATAATGAGAAAAGGATGATGGAAATAACAACAATAATAAAAAGCCAATCTCCACATGTGGAAACATCTGTGTAAATCTGGCAAAACTTGTGTGTTCTAGATTGACCTCATCTGTTAACTGAAGAACACATAAATAAGACCACAAAGATATCATCATCTGAATTCATGAGAGATTATACCTAAAATCACAATTATGATACAAATAGAAAAATTACAGCATGAAGATCTTTTAGGTTAATAAGCTGATGAACAGGTTATTAATTAAAATTGTCATCGTGTCTTCACTGTTGGTTGCATTTTAATCATATTAATTTCATTTGCCATTTTGACAAAACTCCTACTATCAAGCAATCAACAAACATTTATTAAATGCTTATTATTATGTGCTAGCAGGCAGCTAGGTGGCACAGTGGATAGACTCCCATGAGGAAGCTCAAATCTGACCTCAGACACTAGCTGTGTAACCTTGGGCAAGTCACTTAACCCTGTTTGCCCCAGTTTCATTATCTGTAAAATGAACTGGAGAAGGAAATGACAAACCATGCCAGTGTCTAAGCCAAGAAAACCCGAAATGGGGTCACTACAAGTTGGATGTGACGGAAACAACTGAATAACAACATTATGTGCTAGCTATTAATAAGTGTTAGGGATATAAAGACAAGAGAGAAACAGTTCCTGAACACAACAAGCATGCATCCCAATGGGGAGATAGCATGTATATGTATACGTATATATAGAATACACACACATATTAAATACAAAGTCATTTTAGGAGGGAGTACCCTAGTATCTAGAGGGATCAGAAATTACTTCAGTGTAGAAAATGGTCCTTGAACTGAGTGATTCCAAGAGATGGAGGGGAGGTAATAGACTGTAGAATATTTAGATGATAACATCATAGAATCACAGAGATAAAAGAACTTTAGAGGTCACCTATTACCTGCTCTTTCATTTTACAGGTGAGGAAACTGAGGCCCAGAAAGGTTAAATACTTGTAAAAGTCTAAATAAGTAATGAGGCAATGAGACAAGATTTGACTGTAGGTCCTCTGTCTCCAAATACAATACTTGATCCACTAGATGATGTATTTTAATTTTTATTTCCACGGCATCTAGAATATAATAAATATTAAAGAAATCTGAATGGTCTACTCATTATTAGGCTATTATTAAGATTTTTACAAGATAAAATGTATTTTGGGCTAGAAATTAAGGAAAGAATGTTGAATTGATATAAGTAAAATGAACTATGGCCAACAAAACTCCTATTTACACATATAGATTAAACGTTTACAAAGACTTCTTACAAAAAACCCTCAAGGTAAGTAGTACATATTGTAATAGGTTTTTTTTTTAAATAAAGAAATTTTGTGTAGAGCCAACTGTGGGTTCACTCTTTGAGAACTATCACTCAACTTAGCAAATCAGGTCCCTAAAAGGTAGCTAATACTTCTTCCCTCCAAGGGTTCCTGAGGGACTGGTATTCTTTTTCTAATCTTATCACTCATAATATCACTTAACTAGTTAAATTCTGTCAACTACCAATTAACCAAAGAATATCAATCAGCTTTTACAAAGCCATATTGACTGAAAAAGTATAGCAATGATTGAAATGCAACAATAGAAGAACTGATCCAAACTTAAATTGGGTGCTACAAAACATACACCTATCCCCTAGCAGGGCGAAAGTGATACTTGATGTCTCTGGGAATTCTTTTCTCCCATAAAGATGTCCCCAACAAATTTATTTTGTTGTTGTTATAGAATTGGATGAATCACTCAATCACTTATAAGACATTATATCTTGGTCAATTCACTGCTGGGAAGATTTAAGTAGGTCACTCATCAGGGCTGTCTCCTCATTGAATTCAGCTATTAATTGAATTGGATGTTGTCACTGAGGGGACTTCTGATAAATCTTCAAACATTTTTAATTTATTGTCATAACCTGGTCCATTCCTTTCTGATACTCATTTATCCAAGATTAAAAAAAAGAAAGAATAAACATAAAGAAGCAAAGGAAATACAGGGACCATGCATTCAAAGTCACATGGTTCCCAAGTGTTGAAGATAAGGCAGGGGTCACATTCCATTGATGTTACTACCTTTGCCCCCACCTTGAGATCCATAGCATTTCTTCTTCTTCACTTAAATGTTACCAGGGAAGAAAGAGTGTTTCAGTTTCCTCAAGGAGTGTCCTCTAACCTACTAAATGTACACTCAGTTTCCTCTCACCATCCATTTTCCGACAGCAACTCTGTCTGGCTTCAATTTTAAAGAACAACTCCTTACTATCCCCCACCCCCTTAATCCACATCAACTATTATCCCCTCTTCTGCTTCCTTTTGTGTGTTGTCTTCCCCTGTTAGATTATAAGTTTCTTGAGGTCACGGACACTCTCTTATTCTTATTACTACCTCCACTTCTTAGCACAGTGCCTAACACATAGTAAGTGCTTAATAAATGTTTACTGAATTGAATGAAAAGTCTTATTGTCATGTAGTGAGCTGATAGAAAATAGACTATATTGGTCAATGCTCTGAATTAAGGCAAAGAGCCTTTCCAATACACATATTCCAAACATATTCACCAAAGTCCTAGATGCTAGATTTAAGCCAGGGATGTAATATTGTGTATGATCTATAGAACTCACCAGGCAGGGCATATCCCTTTAGACTCTAGGGACTTCATTGGCCTGCCTCCTATCACACTAGGCACAGAGAAATCAAATTTCTCACCTACTGTCACCTGACTGAACTGGAATTTGAGCTCAGATCACTTTATTTGAAGATGCTCATTCTTTCCACATTACCACTCTGCAATGAAGAAATGCATAAAGTAGATACTATAAGAGATAACTAAAGCTGGTAGTTGGAGTTACATAATAAATAGAATGGAATGAAGAATGATAAAAAATTAAGATAACAATGATAATATCAGAATAGATGGCCTTAACAAGACATTTTAATTGGTTGGGGAGATAAAAACAAAAGGAGCTTTGGAGAGGGATAACGATGACAGTTTGATAGTATTATTTTGAGAAGAAGAAAAAAATCCTAATTAGATGCAATAAGAGGAATAATGATGCAGAGTGGTTTTAATGTAATTCACTAAGCAGTAATACTTACCTGATGAAACCATTGTCACTAAATATAATTAATCATGCAATATCTATACAATCTTAGCTTCTAATTGATTAAAACAGACTTCATATGTTATTCTCTTATGCCAGAGTCTGACAAGTAAAAAAAAATCAGTTTTATAGATTTTTTTAGTTCAATGTGTGAAGTTCTAAAATAAAGTTTGCTTCCCACTATTACTTTCTAAAATTGGAAATAGTTTCAAAAATTTCTTTATATGTATAATGTATGTAGAGATAATAAATAAATGACATCTTTTGAGAAAATACAGATACATAACAAAATAGTATACCTATAAATTAATCATGAAAGACTCTACATCAATTTTGGGGAAGTGGATGTCATATGTGACTTTCATCAACTTCTTTAAAATCCACTTAACTTCTATCAAGATTTCTATATTTAAGTCACTTGAAAGTGGTTAAATTAATAACACATAAAATGTCTAGTTATTGAAAATGTAAAATTATTGTGTATCAAAAGTTGCTTAAAGTACACATTTAGAGAATTAAAAGGGGAGCCTTATGGAGTAGGAATTCAGATTTGTTTTATATATGGATACCTACATATGGCAATATACAAATATTCATGAAAGAGTGCATTTAGAAGAATTTTGTAACAATTTAAAAGTATCAAAAGGGAGAAAAATTCAATTTTTCAATTAGGCTAACCTAAGGAATATTAATATCTACATATGATCAAGATAAATAAAACATTTAATTGTTGTATTATAATGATGTTTGTGTTTATAGCTCTGTTAGTACTTAGGGTGCTAGAGGTTTGTCTTGGAACAAAGGTACTGAACAAAATCTCACTTATAGTACTTTCCTAGAATAAGTGAACACATGAACATCTTAGTAATGTTTTTCACTAGCATTTTGGTAAATTTTTTTTCCTCTTGAGCACTTTATAATATTGGGTACACTATGGTAGCTTATAAATGGTCATTCTCTAAAAAAAAAAACATGAAATTCCTATTAGTTGAGTTGTCTTGTTGAAAGAAAAGTGATTTTAGAAAGTAAAAAAAAGGATTGGATAGGTGCTTTCATACAATGACCCAAAGTTCTCATTTTTACAAGAAAAAATGTAAAATTAAAACTGAAAATGCATGAGTAAGAAAACTGGTATTTTAAGCAAAGACCACAGAAAGTTAATTTAATTCTCTATTGTAAAGATCACATGAGAGGGTTTGAATGTCATTTGAATTTCTTTTGTGCCTATGTAATGATATATTTATTGTCATATTTTTCTCCTTGGTGTACTGTGTACCCCCACTGTAAAAGCTATATAAAAGTGGTATTCCTTTTTTTCATTCAGATATTTTTTTCAGGGCCTTTGCTTTTGACAAAGCAAAAAAACGATGTCATTGGTTCCCTTTCAATAGCATGTCAAATGGAGTGAGAAAGAAGCATGACCATGAATTTGATCTTTATGAAAACAAAGGTAACCTGATTCTTCTTAAATTTTATTCCAAAATCACAACTTTTAGAACTTTTAGATCATCTAATCTTATCTCATCATTTTACAGATGATGAGAAAACCTGTCTAGACAGGTTATGAAATGTATTTGAGTCCATATTGCTAATTTGTTAGTGGGAGAGCTGGAGTCAGGTGTCCTGTGTTCCTTCTGTGGTGTCCCAGCTGCCTCTCAGAAGAGCAACAATTGGATTCAAAATGTCCTTTCAAAAATGACTAAGGCTATATTTCTATATTACCAATAAATCAATACTTCATTAGTACTCCTCCTCTCCCCCAAATAACTTAAAAACTGATTCTTCACACCTGATTGGATTCATTTTGCAGTCAGTTAAATAGTTAAGAGGGGCAACTAGGTGGCCCAGTGGATAGCATGCCAAGCATGGAGTCAGGAAGACTCATCTGCCTTCAAATTAAAATTATTAGCTGTGTGACCCTGGGCAAGTCATTTAACTATGTCTCAGTTCTTCATCTGTATAATGAGCTGGAGAAGGAAATGGCAAACTATTTCAGTATCTGTGCCAAGAAAACCCCAAATGGGGTCATGAAGAGTTGGACACGACTGAAAAATAACTCAACAATAAATTAAGAGATACTAAAAACATTCATAACCATTTCAGTTAGGGCACTTTTGGTTGGAGAGATTGCCTGACTATTCTCCTATAGGGAATTGTGACTTGCTCCTCAAAGAATTTTGTATGTACTGCCAAAATGCCCCTTTAAGACTCCAAGCTTAAGTGTTGTCTATAAAATGAAGACAGTAACACCTATTCTACTTGTTTTGCAGGATAGTTCTGAAGATTAAATGAGATAATGTATATGAAAGTGCTATATAAATCATAAAGTACTAAAACAAACTTATGCTTATTATTTCAAACAAATTGTAAATTCCATGAAATAGTGTTGGCAGTAATTGTAACCTGGCTACCTGATTTCAAAGTTACTATGATTAAATCCTTTCTACAAAAAAAAAAAGATTCAGGTGGAGATGATTATTTTTTTAGGTAATTAGATAAAATTGAGCAGGAAAATTAAAAATTAATTTATGTTCAAAATAGTGGCTTAGAAATCAAATGTTATATCAATTTTCATTTAAAATGACATTTTTGTGGTCCGATTTAGCATATATAAGTAGCTAATCAAATTGCTAAGCTCTTTAGTTCAGCTCTGAAGAGCTGAGCGTTTTTTCTTATTCAGTGTTGTGAAGAACTGCATCTCAAGATAAAAAAGTCCCCAACCTGACATAACAGAACCTGACATAGCAGAATTTGAGACAGTGGCTTTGCTGTGGCTAATCTATTCAGGTGTAACACGGTGGTGCTTTACATGATGGCCATTGATTCTACTGAAAAATTGTGCCACGACAGACTTTTGGTTTGGTGAAATATATAATAATAGGTGTTAAGTATTTGAAGAAGCTTCCCCAAAAGAGAGTGAAGCTAGGAATCTCTCCTCAAACCACAGAATTGTTTTGTTTTGTTTTGTTTTTTTTGCATCGAGCACGCCCTGGCCACACCAGGTAGACACTTCACAGAACAGCAGAAGAACATAACACTCACCAAAATCACCAGCAAAATGAACAGTATTTCAACTCCTAGCAAAAGATGTCAGAAATTTTAAGAAAGTTCCTCTTGTGAAAAGTTTTGAAATGCACTGAATAACTGAAAGCCAGCATATATGGCATTCATTTTTTATTTTAAAATGTTTTAGTAAGTCTAATAAAGAAGTGTTAAATACTATCATGAAGTAGATTCAAATGGGTCAAATTATATCCCTGAAACATATAGGTACATATGTAGGTACATATGATTTTTAAAAAGCTGTCATAAGATTAACTTTAGTCATGTTTTCCAATAACAGCACAAAGGTATCCTACCCTGTAGGTAAATTTTAAATTTTAGGCTGTGATCGAAAATTGCCAAACATGAAGTTTTAAAAAATTACTTATTTTATGTTTCTCTATTTTTTTGTGTATCATCAATTTAAGTTGTATTGACTACTGCAGTAACACTGTAACTTTGCTATATCTTGATTGATTTGAAAGAAATGAGAACATCCTATCTATAGCAAAAAAAAAGCTTTTTCTTAACTGTATCCTTAAATAAACTTAAAAATGAAATCTAGTCTAAGATATTCCATAATTTGTCAGTTTTGAATGTCTGAACAAATTATGGGGAATAGTAACAAAATACTTTGTCCAGAATATGATTTAATGGTAAATAGCCAAGAAATATTAATTATATCAGTAATATTTCATATAGGTTGAAATCATCAGAGGCATAGTTTATAAAAGTATATTTTTAGGTTTTATTAATGATTATGAATAGTACACATTCATTTATAAAATGGATTTTTAAAGATATGCCTAATAAAGTATGTTAGGACACTGAACTGTAATTTTTTAGGCATGTGGATTAGTGTGTGTAAATTGTGTATCCACTTTGATTATTTCCCTGGTCATTGGTTAGATGCTCAAGGACAATGATGCTGAATTTATATTTATAAAGTACTTTATGGTTATAGAGTGTTTTTGTGTGCATTATCTCCATGAGGTAGGAAGAATAAGTATCTTACACTGGAGGTGTCAAAACATGCTCCAAGTGGCCCATAACAATTCTGAGTGTGGCTGAACCAGATGAAAATACAAATGGGAAATATTTAACAAAATAAATAAAAATATGTATTTAATGTTAATATGTGGTTTTCTAACTCAATATGCAGCCTGCTTGGGAGCCACATATTGGGTAAGGTTTAGTGGTCCCTGTTTCTATTTGAATTTGACATCGCTATGTCATACATTTAACAGAAGATGAGACTGGTCCTCTAAACACAGACACACACACAAGCACCCACATGCATATATAATGAATTCTGGCTATCTTTGCTTTAATTTGGCAAGTAGAGCCCACATAAGCACAGGTAAAATCTCAATTTAACATTTACAAAACAATTTACATAACAGCAAAACACATATTCACAAATAACACATCAATTTATCTAAATAAGAGGCTCTCTTGTTACTTGGTTAATTTGAACCTCAATTTTTAAAATATTTAACCAATATCATTAATTTTTTAATACCCTCTGAAACTTCTAGGTAGTAAATGTTCTGAATGCTTTTGTGAAATCCTTATATAACTTTTTTTTTCTGTTAACTGAAATAATGTATAAGGCTGAGCTAATTATTTACAGGTTTGAATGGAGTTTTTATTTTCATCTTTTCATCTTTAAAAAGTAAAGCATATGTCTCACATGCTTTTAATATGTTCTCTGCTTTCTTCCAATAGACTACATTAGAAACTGTATCATTGGTAAAGGGGGAAGCTACAAGGGAACCATATCTATAACTAAGAGTGGTATCAAATGCCAGCCATGGAATTCGATGATACCACATGAGCACGGGTAAGAATAGTATGAAGAAATAATAATCTAGACATTAAAAAATTAATTTAAGAAAATAAGCCATTTAACCAGATTTTAGTATTCTTCTACCATAATGTAAATAATTAAATGAAATTAATTGAATCAGATTGTAATATGTGTGTGTATGCACACAGTTAGCAAATATGGGATATTTGGCGAAGGATAAGCCAATTTATCCTTAGAGATTTAGTGTAAAAATTTCATTGTCTTCTGTTATTTTATAATTGCTTTTATTCATATAGATATAGACTCTTTCTGATTGCATTTATTATGAAATACAGACAACTGATACAAGTTATCCCTATGAACTCATGAGGACATAGTACAATGTATATACCTTGGAGAGTTAGCTGAAACTGTATTTTTCTACTAAATTCCTTTTCTGGTTGTGCCTGTGGCCCACTGACTCCAAAGCATGCAACATCTTTCTATCTGTAAAAGTCTTTTTTTTTTTTTTAAGCAATGGGGGTTAAGTAACTTGTTCAAGGTTACACGGCCAGTTATTTCTGGGTGTGGTGCTGAGTATCTGAGCCCAGATTTGATCCAGGTCATCCGACACTGGAGCTGGTGCTCGTACTCACTGAGCCACCTGGCCACCCCTAAGCAATTGGGGTTAAGTAACTTGGTCAAGGTTACACGGCCAGGTGTTTCTGGGTGGGTGCTAAGTGTCTGAGCCTGGGATTCGATCTCCAGGTCATCCCAACACTGGAGCCAGTGCTCTTACTCGCTGTGCTACCTGGCCGCCCCTGTAAAAGTCTTTTTTGGAAGAGAAAGAGTAATAGGAGATAGGTTTGGATTCAGAGAGGTTCAGGGAGTCTAATGAGTGAATTCTGTGGATTACTGGGAAAGTGTGTATTGTTTCCTCATTGATGCTCTCCTCAGTCATGTATGCAAGGAGGAAAAATCCCCTTCTCAGTGGAAATACTATTTGTTAATTTTTGAGGATTACACTCAGTAGTACCTTCCATTTAAAAAGGTGTGAGAATTAAGGACAGATTTATTAGATTGTGTGGTTAAAGGATGAGAACAAATCCTTAGTAACTATTAAATAGCTAATAACTCCCAAGACATGGAGAGGAAATCATATTATTTTCCAAGATTGATCTCATATATTAATTTAATTGAATGAGCAACTAGTTTACCTGCCTGAAATATAATGAAATTTGAGAATCACACTTATTTCAATATAAAATACTATCAATGTTTGATTAACAAAAATGGAAATATTAATGGTTTATCCTAGTCCCTTTCCTCCATCCTTCTGTAGTGGTAATATATTTGCACTAATCCATCCACGATTTTGTACTACCTATGTTATACTCATTGGCCTATATTTGCAAAATATTTAACTTGGATTAGGGGGATAAACTCTGACTACAGATAAGAGCAAAGGTAACTGATGACCAACACAAGAATGGTACCCATGACCTTGATCTCATTAACATTGTACTTTATACAATTGAGTTAACTAGCTGTAAACATTTTAATACCAGAGATTTACAACTGCTTTTCTAAACAAGTAATTTTAAAGTCAAAATGACATTTGGTTTTCCCTAGAACATAGTGCTGCCCTTGAATTCAAATAAAGAGAAAATAATTTAGCTTTGTCTTCTATCAAAAATTAGCTTGGTTTCATGTTCTGCATTAGGAGGATAAAGCTACACTTAGATCCTGCCCTTACAGAAAATGATGTAAGTTTTCCATGAACAAAGGAATAACATTTGAAATTGATCCTTCCACAGTGCCAGGACATGGATTGGACCCCAATATTCTGTGATGGTGAGGCATCACAGAACTAGAGGGGATGAATTTTAATAAACCTTCCTGGGAAGGTCTGTCAAATCCAATCAGCTGCTTTATCACCTAACTTTTCATTGTAATAGAAAGCCTTACTATAGAGAGATTTTCATATTTAGTTTTTGTAAGCTCTCAATACTTACACTATTTTAGGAAGAAATGACCTTCATCTGCTAGTTGTCCTTTTGGAAGGTGGTATATACAAATACTTCAAAGTAAAGTGTGTGATTCTTGGACCATACTTCAGGGGTGATGGCATAAGAAATATGCCCTTGGTTGAAGTAATGTGTTGACTCATGTGTTGACTACTTAAATTGAAATACTTTATAAATAGACTTAATGGCATCATGATGATAGATGGTCAAATGAATAGAAAAGATAAACCAGAAAAATCAGGTGACCTGGGGTCTAGTTTCTTTTCTTGCTGTTCAACATTTTCATTATTAAGGTAAATGAATTATAAAAATCATTCTTTTTTGCATCCACATAAGATACTGAGGGAAGAAAACTAAGGCTAGCATCTATTTAAAAATTTATTTTAATGTTTTAATATGTCAAATATTAAATAATAATAAATATCAAGTAATATATTAAAATATTTATTTTATTTAAAAATAAATTTGAGGATTCCATTTCAGATATTTTTTCAGCCCCCCCTCCCCCTCCCCTTAAAAGCTTTGATAGGATCAGTCAGAGGACCTGTTCAAATCCTGTTTCTATTCTTAACGACCTGTGTGAAGTCTCTTCAACTCTGACTCATTTTTCTTACCAGTAAAATAATGTATATGGACTAGATAATGTCAAGGTCCTCTCTAGGTCAAAATCTATGCCCCTATGACTCCAAGAAGGGGAGGAGAGATCCCAGTGTGCTATACAGTTCATAGCAGAAGCCTCACATATAGGAAGTGTTCCATAAATATATAATCAATGAACGAACAGATGGATGGATGGAAGAAAACACCAGAGCCAGTTAGCCTTCATCCTATATTCAGAACCTCTCTTTGTGAACAAATTGACCCCAAGATGTAATGGGGAAGGAGATGGAATAAGGATATATATAACACCAATTTGTACCTAGTATTATGCTAAGTATTTCACAAATATCATCTGATCTGATCCTCACAACAATTCTGTGAAGTATATGCTGTTATCATTCCCACTTTGCAGTTGAGGAAACTGAGGCAAATAGAAGTTAAGCAACTTTTCTCAGTGTCTGAGGCCACATTGAAATCAGGTCTTCCTGACTCCAGGATAAAAACTATATCCACTGAACCACCAAGCTGTCTACAAACATGATCAAAAACAAAGAAAAAAAAACTGAAAAGGAGCTCTGAAGTTTCACCTCAGGTTAAGCACAGGAAGCAGAAATACTACCACTTACCACAGTGCCTGGAATGTAATAGGGCTTAATGAATAACTCGATCTTATTAAGGCATAATCATAATAACTAGAATTCATATAACAATTTAAATTTTGGAAAGTCCAGTCCATAATTTTATCTCACTGTATTTTCACAATAGCCTTTGCAGTTAGGAGCTATTGCTATTTTACTTAAGAGGAAACTGTGGTAGACAGACTTTAAGTAATTTGCCCAGGAGCACATGGCTATTGTAACTGAAGTAAGATTTGAATTCGGGTCTTTCTGACAACAGATCCAGTGCTCTATCAACTATACTACCAAGCAGCCTTGACGACCAGATGCACCAGAAAGACAGAAGAGAAGTAAAAGAGAATCTTTTAATCTTGGTTTCTTGGAAAACTTTTGATATAATTTACTTTTTAAATTTTATTTTTAATTTATTGAATAAAATAAGCATTTCTACAACATAGAACAATAAAAAAGATGATTGTGCATGAAACTGCAAATCTACTATATTAAGGTCAATACTACTAATCAGCTAACTTTTCATCTCATTTTTTACATCCAGGAGAATTTGTTCTATTTCTTTTTTTCACTATGTACAACTCTCCCATCTTTCCCTCCAAATCTGCATAGATTGGGGCAGCCAGGTGGCTCAGCGAGTAAGAGTACTGGCTCCAGTGTCAGGATGACCTGGGGATTGAATCCAGGCTCCGACACTTAGCACCACACCCAGAAATAACTGGCTGTGTAACCTGGAGCAAGTTACTTAACCCTGATTGCTCATAAAAAAAAATCTACATAGATTGGGGTGGGATGATGAGATGGTACAAAAGTGCTCTTAAAATACTAATCTTTATTTATTTATTTGCTTCTATTCAGCATTGGATGGGAAGTACCTTGCTTTACCAAACCTGGTCCACAGAATGACAGTGCTGGATAAGATCTCTCAGATTAGCCTAACCCCATAATTTTACTCATAAGAAAACTGATGCTCAGAGATATTGGGCAATATTACAAGTTAGCAGCAGAGAAGACAAAGCTAGAACCTGTATAGTCAATTGCCCTATCAAAGGTGGGCACAATCCATTATTTACAGAAAGAATCACAATAATATATGGGTTCCAAAAGTCTTAGTGCAGTTTTAATCTGCTAAAGTTAAAGCTGCATTAGGACTTTTGGGACACCCTGCATTTCTTGAAATGAAAAGCTCTAATAAAGCATTTAAAATAAAAAAGCGTATACATTACTTTTTGAATACATAGCTCCAGTTCCAAAAGGAAGTATACCTACATGTAAACCCAGTTATTGCCAAGTCATTTGTTTTTGCCCTGCTTTTTAGAGATCCATACCAATAAGTCCATTTTAGAATGCAGTCTGCATGAGAAATGCGATTCTACCTTTTCTTCACTTATAATATTCATACACATATGTATATCAGTAAATGTTTGTGGAGGCTATTGTCATAATGAAAACTTGGAAGAGAGGTCAGAATGACATGGGTATGGTTCAAGTCCAGCAATGCACAATCAGAAAATGGGGAAATTCCTACCTTTTATTAATAGACTGAAATAGTTAAAGTGATGGAGTGAACTTTTAGGCAATAGCACAAAGAAATTGAAAAATAAAGCAAAACAAAACAAAAACAAATCATTTAAGATTCCAAAGTATATAGAAAATGTTAAATTGTTTTCTCACAATGGTAACAAGAAACTTCCTAGGGAAAGAAACAGTGTAGTATAGTAGATAAAGAGCCTGGCTTGGGGCCAGGAAGACACAGATTCAAGTATTCCCTCCCAACACATAATGGCTGTGTGCCTCTAGGCAAGTCCCAACTTCTCAGTGATATAGCTAGCTCCCTAAAACAAAGTCCCAGAGAAAACACCAACCTGTATTGGTAGAAGGTGTTTGCTCATTCACCATTTCTTTTTTTCCCTTTTTTTTTTCTTTTTGGAGGGCAATTGGGGTTAAGTAACTTGCCCAAGGTTACACAGCTAGTTTTTTTGTGTGGGTGTTCAGTGTCTGAGGCCAGAACCGAACTCAGGTCCTCCTGACTCCAGGGCCGGGCACTTTATTCACTGCTCCACCTAGCCGCCCTCACCATTTATTTATTATAGTGAAATCAAAGGTTCAGTCCCCATCTCTCTTTGTATTCCACCCCACCTCCAAAATTCAGAAATATAGCATATAAGAACTCTGAATTATCTTTTATGTTAGTATGAAATCTGCTGGAGAATAAGAACCCTATTATAAACTATGAATCCATTAACTAAAAATCAGGGAGAGAATTTAGAATGCTAAAAAGAAACAATTCTTAGAAAACATAACTTGTGAGAAAAATATAAAAGTCTATTTTACCTGGAGAAGTGACTATATTTTGAATGTTTTGAGTTTGTCTTTTGAAGGGCATTTTTCCATCATGTAACAGGAAAACTAAAGATGCTCTTGGATCCCTTCTAATTACAGTTTTATGACCCTGTGTGTATATCAGGTATATCACCATATGTAATTTTATATATGTGTACACACACATATATGTGTATATATGTAGAAAGATATATATAATTATAATTAAAATATATTAAAAATAAAAAATTTAATTGTGAAGTACATGTATGTTTACAGCCAGTAATAATATAATACCAACAATAATAATAACTAGCACTTATATAGGGCTTTTGAGTTTACCAAGTATTTTTCATGTCTCTGATCTTCACAACAATGTTATGAAGTAGGAATTACTATTATATGCATTTTCCAGATGAAGAAACTGAAACTGAGTGAGGATAAGTGACTTATTCAGGGTCAGTGCCTGATGCATGATTCAAACTCAGGTCTTCCTGACTCCATGTCTACCAATCTATCCACTAAAGCATTTGGCTGCCATATATCCCTAATTTTGTCGGTAGAGGTAGTTTCCTCATTTGGAATTCCCTATGCCAATGAAATTGGTATTATTATTATTAATTTGAAAAGAAGAGTAATAGTCCACATGCTTATAAATGCTTAAACAGAAAGTATTTTCTGCACAACAGTCTTGTGAAATACATAGGAACATCGATTTAGAACTCTTAACCCTTTATTTTAACAGTGAGGAAACCAAAAAAGGTTAAAAGTTATATGTGTGTGTGTGTACATACACATATATATGTATGTTTATGTTTGGTATGTATGTATGCACACACTGATACATATAATTGGATCTCTGCAAAACTTCATTAAGTATCAAGGGATATAAATTAAAAGTGTATATGTCATAGACTCAAACTTTCTAATAAATGTAGCATGTTAGTTTGCTAGATTTACATTAACATCACTTTTTTTTGTTTTTATATATTTAAAGATGATATAAGAATGTGAACTTATATAAAGATATTTTGGTAAATACTATTTTTAAAAGATAGATTTCCTACAAAGTTGGACAAGCAATTATTGGAATGAATGGCTTAGATCTTGACTCACATAGTTTCTGAAGGCATAAATTTTACTGATGACCTATTTCATGCTCTGATGCAAACTTTCACATTATAAAAGGTCATTTAGTAAGTGAGGTAATAATATATCCATTGATTTCACAACAGAGGAAAGAATGATAATCTCGTTCTTGAGTGGGCATAGAATTAAAAAATATCAGGGGATTTTATTTTTTTTTTCATTAGTAGGAAACATGTTCTAGGTCTTACCTCAAAAAAAATCCCATTTTCATGAAACAGCATTGATAGAAACAATCATTATTAAATAAAGATATATTGAACTTTAATAATATAGTTATACTTCCTTACAGCACTGTTTAATACATTCTGTATGTTGTTCATGCATTCTCAGTTCTAACATAGTAAAATATATATAGCTAATTTGAAAAGAAATCTAAAAATACCTATTTGTCATACATATAAGTTTGTGTTTTGCAAATGCTTCATAAGGATAATCAAAATGGAATTTTAAAATTTGCTGGCTGCACAATGTTCACCACAAAAATTTCTCTGAGGTTTCTTGCTGTCTTTCTTTCTCTCTCTTGTTCTCACTGTCTTTTCTTCCCTCTCAGTCTTTTCCTCTCTTTCTCTATCCTTGATCTCATACCTTCCTTTCTCCTCCCCAAACTGTAATGTCATTAATTCTTGTATTTCTTTTCCTCCCGTAAAGGAAAAACAAACAAACACTCTCTACTAATGGATGAATGTGCATGCATGGGGAAGATGTGTGTGTGTATGTATATATGTCTGTGTGTGTATATTACATATATATATGTGTATATATAATACACTCATTCTCCCCAATGCATGTGCACATATACACACATATGTGCAATACACACGTGTATATGCATACATATGTGTGTATGCACACATACATATAGTATTTATTATGTTCCAAATAATATGCTAAGTTCTGGGGACAAAAATAGAAAAATAAATTAGTCCCTGACCTCAAAGAGCCTCTATTTTTTGACAGAGCAAGAATTCTTAACCTTTTTTTTTAAATGCCTGAAGCAGTTTAGCAGACTGGTGAAGTCTATGGACCCCTTCTCAGAATAATGGGTTTTTTTTTTTTTTACCTTTTTGAGGGCAGTTGGTGTTAAGCGACTTGCCCAAGGTCACATGGCTAGTAAGTGTTAAATGTATGAGGTTGGATTTGAACTCAGGTCCTCCTGACCGCTCTATTCACTGTGCCACCTAGCTGCCCCCAGAACAATGTTTTAAAATGCATAAAAAATGTTTAGCATTACAAAGAAAATCAATCACATAATTTCTCTCTCTCTCTCTCTCTCTCTCTCTCTCTCTCTCTCTCTCTCTCTCTCTCTCTCTCTCTCTTTCTCCCTCTCTCCCCCTCTCCCTTTCTCTCTCCTTCCCCCCTTCACTAATGCCAAGTTAAGGACATTTATAATGGAAACAAAACAGGGGAGGGGTGGCTAGGGACAATCACTTATTACTGAAAGTTACAGACATTGATTCTGAGGTCAGAGGGGGTAAGACTGACCTACTCCATGCAGGAATAATTGCAGCATTGATTTAACCATGTTTATATAACTGGAGATAAGAGGATGGTGGTAAAGAGAGGCCAACAAAGGAGTTGGTAAGGCTAAGAAGGAAATGGTTGGAGAATAGGGAATGAAGTAAAATTCCATGGCAGGGGCTTTAATGAAACTAATAAACAAGGAATAGTAGTGACCAACCTGGCCCCAGGGGGAAACTCCAGAGCATGATCTCTGGTGTGGGCTTCAAGGCAGTTGGAGAGGGTATTTAGGAAAAGGCCAGGGAATAGGGAGTGAAATTGACCATCATTAATATCTACTCTTAATGAAGTTACTGCAGAACTCCAAGTTTGAATGACTTGCCCCAGAGTAACAGTCACTTATAATGAAGGAGAAACTTGAACCCAGATTTCTTGAACACATGCTTCCTTTCCATTATTCAAGACCATTATTTATGGTCCTTCTCTTACTTTCATCATTAACTAGAATCACTGACTGGTCAAAATGGGAAATCTAATGAAGTGGATGATATTCATTGACCAATTCCCTAAAGCAGAGAAAAAAATACTGATAACGTCTTTAAAAAAAGAAAACTCTTTTGCGATGATCTAAACAAAAAAAAGAACATGTTATAGAAGAACACTGGCAACTAACAGAGAAATTGGCTAATGTTTCAAAGGAGAAAAAACATTTTTGCCACATGCAATGATTAATTATTATTTTAACAATAGTAATGGTAATAATTCTCACACATATAAAGCTTTAAATTTTTTAAAAAGTATTTTCTTCACTAAAGCCCTGTGACACAAAAGTAGCCACAATCACAGATTTAGAGTTGACAGGGAGTTTAGAGTTCCTTTAGTCCAACTCCTTCATTTTACAGATGAGGAAACCAAGGTCAAGAGAAGGTCAATGACTTGCTCAAGGTCATACATCTATTAAGTGGCTCATTATACATAAACTGTCAGTATTTTAAATGTTTAACATTAAAATGATTTCTTGTACACAAAAGATTCTTGTGCAAAATGACTATTTTGTTATGATAGATTCATTTCAGATTCATTCTGTGATATATTTTATAGGACTGGACTAGTTAAGAAATAATGAATCCTCTGATTTCTAGTTCAGTGGATAAAATTTGGAATTACAAATCAATATCTTGTCATTTCTCTTTGTCTAATTTAATTTTTAATATTCCATTTCAGATCCTTCTTAAAGACCATTAGATGATTTCTTTTGAATAATGTCAGTAGGAGCTTTTAAAAAGTGTATGAATTAAAATCTATTTAATATTGGAAGGATCAGATTGATAAATCATAGTTGTTTCCTTTTATGGAAAAAGTCATTTAAGAGTGAGTTACATAATATGTGAAGATTTTTTTGAAAAAAAAACCAATATAATATTATGGGGGTGAGGTTTCAAAGCTAAAAATAAAGTGAAAACCAGGTATAGTTAAAATTACCCTTGGAAATCCCTCAAGTCACCCACAATAATTTACAATACCATATTTAAAAAATATATATTTGGAAAGGAGCCGAGATCTCTTTAAAGGAAGGTAATCTATATCAGAGAATTATAAGCTCAAGTTATTATAGAAATTGAATGTGTTATAATATTTCACTAAACTCAGTTAACCTATTGATCAAGGTAGAAGAAAAAACTGATTCTTTAAGTAGAAAGTGGAAAACAGATAAATACTTAACTATCAGGAAATTACTGAAGGGAAAATACTTGAAAGAGCTTCACACATATGCTACACAGATCATAAGCACTTTACACACCTATGAGATTGGAATCCCATCCATGTAACTTTTATCACTTCTGTGCTTTACCACAAGGTAGAGAGCACTGTATAAAATCGAAACAGCATTGTAGTGGTATGCTAGCTCATAAGGAATCTAAAGAAGGCCAACTAAAACTCTCCCTGTCATTAGCTGCTCTACTCTAAGAAGAGGGCAGCTAGTTGCCAGAATGGATAGAGTGCCAGGCCTAGAGTCAAGAGCACCTGACTTCAGATCTGGTCTCTCACCCTAATTATTAGCTGTGTGACCTTGGACAAATCACTTAACCCTGTTCACCTCAGCTCCTCATCTATATGATGATCTGGAGAAGAAAATGGCAAATCACTCCATATCTTTGCCAAGAAAACCCTAAATGGGGTTACAAAGAGTTGGGCAAGACTGAAAAAAACTGAACCATAACTCTGAATTAGACAACAACAACATGAATTGGATTCAGCCCAGTAACAGCAAATACAGTTCTATCTTGAGCCTATTGAGTAAAATTTAGGATTCTGTCAGTATTATATAAAGTATTACTTCTCCCTCCTTCCTTTTCTCCTCTCTCTCTCTCTCTCTCTCTCTCTCTCTCTCTCTCTCTCTCTCTC
>NW_027186540.1:15074820-15132878 GCF_028583685.1 Petaurus breviceps papuanus
TCTCTCTCTCTCTCTCTCTCTCTCTCTCTCTCTCTCTCTCTCTCTCTTTCTTTATCACACACACACATTTTACTAATATTGCTGAGCTTGTAGTTCGAATCATGAAATTTTCATATGGCTATACTGTGACACCAGTGTAACAAAAGTAAGAATGAAGTTTAAGCATGTTTTTTTTTTTCTGGTTTGATTAAAACAAAAGGAGGAAGGGCAAGAATGTTATATTTATCTTTAAATAAATAAGTCTGGGTGGGTAAATAAGAAATACCCCTGTACCCAGTGACTAATAAAGCATGATGTACAATAAGATTTGCATGCTCTTATACTGTAATGATTATCATTTTAAAACTAGCTTTTTGCCTTCGAGCTATCGGGGAAAAGACCTACAGGAAAATTACTGTCGAAATCCTCGAGGGGAAGAAGGGGGACCTTGGTGTTTCACAAGCAATCCAGAGGTACGCCATGAAGTCTGTGACATTCCTCAGTGTTCAGAAGGTAAATTAACAACATTAACGCATGGTGGGACACTGTTTGCCTTTAATGTGGAAGTCTAACCCTCATGACTGTTAATAGTAACTAATCAAATTACCAATGGAAATGGGCATTAGAAGTGGAGTCCTGTTTATATGTGATTAATTTAGAGATTAATCTTTAAAAGGATTGTTAAATATGGAGGGAATATAGTTCTATCTAGTTCAAATGCAAAATAATGAACATGGTTCTCTCCTGCAGGTGGCAATAGGAGCTGGCTGAGTTAAACCCCACAGAGAGAGCCTTGAGGTAGCTTCAGGAATCCCTTCAGGGGTGGACAGGAGAGGGAGGAACTCTCTCTTTCATTCAGGGGTATGCACGTGTGCACACACACACATTGCTCCTCCTCACTTCAGCCCCTTCCTTACAATTCCCAAAGGGGCAGGTTAGGGAGTAGACCTCTTAGTCACGTATCAATTCCACTCACCAGACAGCTGCTTCTGTGGAAGCTTTGTCCTGGAAGACACCGGAGAAGAATATAGGATTGGGACAATGTAAGCCTGTTTACTCTGTGTGCTTTGGAGGACATGGTACTTGTGCTTTGCTGGACGTATGGGGAGCACTAAGCACAACACAGAATATTATTATATGAGAGGTGACAGCAGTGGTTCTCAAGCTTTCTTGATTGAAAGTACCCTAAATCCATTTTGTTACCTCCTCCCACAGCATAAATGGGCATTGTCCATGCTATTGCAGTGGAAAACTGAATGACTCACAAGATGGAAGAATAAGCATTTCAGCATTGTCTGTGGTTTTATTTCCTTAGGTAAATCTGGCTACTAAAATAGCTGGAACCATGAATTTTGTCAGAAATTCAACATTTTAAAAATCACACATTCAAAACGTGAATTCTGTTGTATTAGGAATTCAGTGGGGTTTTTGTTTTTTTTTGCTTTTTGTTTTTTTAAAGTACTCAGGGGTTTACTGGAATGGTGCCCAAGTTTTCTAGAAAGATGTTTCATTAGTTTGCTGTGAACCAAAGGCCTTTCTTTGACAATTTTCCTCCAAATGCATTCATTTGATATTAGGGTGATTTTCATCGCTATCATCGTTGGATAATTGTTATAGAATATTTTTTAATTGTTCGTTAGTTTAAAGTTAATTTAACTTTGTGCTAGAGCCAGTTCCATTTTTGCTTTGTAAACTATCACTTTCCATTCCATATCACATTCTGTTCATTATAACTTTCTCCATGTTTTCTTAAAAAAAAATAAACTTGTCTATGGTAACTATGAACAAGTCTGTTTTGTATGAACAAGGGTATAACAAAGCATTTGAAGCAAATTTACACATGGGACAGAAGTTCCTATTTTTAGAGGGTCTCCATTGCTACAGTTTATGTGGAAAAGATCTGAGCTGTCCCCCAAATGTACTGACTTCAGTCAGATGACTGGCTGGCTGGCTGCTTGACTGACTGACTAACATAGACAATTAGAGGGGAAGTGAAAGCAAAGAGAAGTTTTCCAGCTTCCTTTATCTTATTAGCCTATGAACTTTTGGTCTCTGAATTGTTTGCATTCATTCTCACTCACTTAGAAAAGAAGGCTTAAAATTAGGAATAACAGTAAAGAGAAAATGAAGAGATGACCCTACTTCCCTCCTCATTTCACCCCCATATTACTACAGCTTACAGTTACTTTATTTGAAAATTATTATAAATATGAAATGGAAATAAAATAGAATATTTAGGAACTTGCACTAATCTTTATAGACTGATCCTATGGTTTGAAGAACCAGTGCTATTTGAATTAATATTATAATAAACCATGTTTTAACAGGGTTGTAATGCAGTTCCAATTACAAAAGGATATTCTAATTTATTTCTGTTGGAAAAACCTAAAGATAGACACTATATAGAATTTATTTGGCAGCTGAGACAAAGCAAGCAACCCTGCAAATAAAAAATTTTAGGTAGAACCTGTGGTGAAAGTCTTCCACCCAGGTGTGTATACTATTACTATTATTTATTATGGTTATTTTTATTTAAAAAAAAATTGGATGGATCCAAAGATATCTGTTGCTCATACTGCAATTTGCCTGATAGTTGATTCATCATTTAAAATACGAGGTTTGTATTTGTTTTTGTTTCATAGGTTGGCCAACATCACCAAAATACTTGTGACCTATGTCTTATTTCTAGTGAGAAACCTCTTGGAATTTAGTTAAGACTGGTCCCCACAGCAGATACAATCTATCCCTGGGACCATACTTGAAGCTTTTCCAACTTATTAAGAACTGCCCAAGTTTATTTTTTTCATAGTATAACCTTTTAATATATAAAGTGACTTTCATGTTATTAGGAGGCATCACTTTCTACTAAACTATTCTGGGACAAATTATTTGTTACAATTTCTGCAAATTTAACTTCTAAGATGGTAGTGACTAACCTATTAATGAAATAACCAACTAAAAGTTGTTTGAAATGTAAGGAAATATGTTATAAACTAGCTATTTAGTATTAGATGTCAATTATTCTTTTCTTTGAAATCTGAATCTTTCACATATAAGTTCTAACTGAAATGACAAATGTTCTCTCAGAGCATTAAGAACTGTTACATATAATGTAAGGAAAACACAACTTTCATTTAAAAGACAAAATTTGACACAGAAAACTTAATCTAGAAAATAACTAAAGACTAAAATCTAAAATCATAAGCATAATTACAACATAGATCTTTAAAAAGTTTTTCAAATGAAGTTCTGTCATTATCTGTTCTCTACAATATTCTTAAAGTCCCCCCCACATCAATGAATCACTACTAATCCTTATTATATATGTTCCCTACTCAATTAGGTCATCCATTTAAGGAAAGAAATAAGTTAACTCTGTTTATGTGTGAAGTTTGTGAAATGATGTTAACAACTCAAAAGAAGTTAAGAAAGAAATTAGCATGAGCTTTATAAAAATAAACATCAGAATGATTTTATTTACCTGAAGATGTTCTTTCCTAGTACAATATAATAGAACTTAGTAAAGGGATTAAAAAATAGCATAGGCACAGTTACAGAATATTTACAAATCATTCCTTTAGTGTATAAACACAGACCATTTATGTTTTTATAGTGGACAACTCATGGAACACAAAACATATCTGTTCATTTTTTGTTTATTGCTGCCATCAGAAAGATGTTAAAGTTGAATAAGTCTTTATGGGATTTTTTTTTCTGGACTTTATGTCCATCATTTTAGGTCATATCTTTTCTTACCAAAATAAGGCTACTTAAAAACAGAACACTTTATTTGGTTTGTGTTTATGTGGCTGAGTACAACATCTTATTTTGATCTTTTAAAGTGAAGGATTCATTGTTGCTGCTATAGAAATAATAAAGATTTTATCGATGCCTTTAAAATAAGTGGAGCAGGACCAGTAGCAAAGTGAAAGGGCCATACTTTATCCTTTTCAGTGTTAAAGAACTATTGCCACCTGCTGGGGTGCTTTAGCAGGAAGTCCTTTCAGAAAAGAATTTTTTTCTGCCTGGGCCACACCATTCCACCCTTCCAAACAAAGTTGATCGAGATCTTGGAAAAGTGTATGTGGACTTGGAATTTGGGAGAGAAGATACTCCTTTGGTTTATTCTTCTCTCATTTTCTTGCCATGGATTGGATTACTGAAGTTGGTCCTCCCGTGTCTGACTAGAAACATGGGTTATGGAAAAAGATTCCTAAAAAACTCAATAATTCAAGCTATTCCCCTTGGGTAAGATGATCCAGACATTTTTTTCCTTTCTCATTTCTAGTCTTCTCTTTGACTCAGTGAGGTAAGTACCTAGTAGAGAGCCCTATCACTATTTAGAAAGGGAAGAGGGGAGGGAAATGCTGAAGGGTATAAGCAATTCCATTTAAAATTGACTTTTCTGATTGTGTGTATGTATGTTTATATGTAATATATATAATCTAAATATGCATATGTACATGTATGCAGTTAAATCTTAGATCTCAGGGATATTGTACAAATTCCTTAGTCTGACTTTTAAGACTTTTAATTTTTTTAATTTAATGTCACTCTATCCAACCCTTTGCATCTATCACTATTCCCCCCAGCACCCTCAGCTACTGATCCTGTCTGTTCATTCAGCAGGCTCATTCCCTTTACTTATGGTGTTTTCCCCTCAGCACCTTTGATCATACTGTATTCCCCAGCCTTCTCCTTCCTTTCACTGCCTCTCCTGTTTTTCTGACTCCTCTCTTTATGTCCATATTCTAAGGTCCATCTTAAATCATACCTCTACTGTTATACCTTCCCTGATGTCAGTTCTCCATTTTATCTTGCAGAACATGTAATCATAAACTCCTATGATGGATAATCACATATCATCTCCTGTTATATTTGTAAATCTTGTTCCTCCAACTAGATTATTGGTCCTATAAATACAGGCGCCTATATTTATTTTTGTACCCTTTTCTCCTACTTCTTCATTTCTCACAGCGCTTACTATAATATTGAGTACAAAACATGTGTTCAATAAATAAATAATAATGAGATTGATTGTAATAGCATGTGGTACTTTAGTTTACAAAATGTATTATATTTATTATTTCACTTGATTCTCACAGTGATAATGTAAGGGTCAATTCTTGTTTTTGTGTTAAAATATATAATTAGGGAAAGTTACACTTGTAGGAAAAAGACATAAAAGACCCTTATATTTGAGCATCATATACATATTGCTTATGTGAGATAATGGAACTTCCCTTAGTCTTATCTTAAGAAAATGAGGGAACAAAGAGAATTTCATTTTATTTTGTATAAAAACACTCAACCAAGTATAGACAGATTGGAACTAAATAATTGTGTGATCCATTCATATGTGAAGCTGAAATGTGCTGACACCTGACCTATTTGAGGAGTATCATTGTGAAAACGAGCCATGTAAAGGACTGAGGTCAATCCAAATGGCTTTAGCAAAATGCTATTAGCCTCCCTCATTTGCATAGTAGGTACTTACAGAATTCCAGAGGCTGGGGCTTCTTAGTATCAGGGTAACGAAAGACTGAATCAGTGCTTTGTCTTGATGTACAGATTAGCCAACAAAGAAAAGAATCAGAGTGGGAAAACAAAGTGGTGATGTGTTTATACCTGAAACACTATTATGATAAAATGATCGATAAAAGCTCATATATTGCTGAATCTAACCTTTGAGTTTTACTTGTTTATCAGTGGGGCATACTAAATTTGAAGAGGGTCAGGTTTTCTCCAGTCTAATATCAACAGACATCAAATTTACCTAAAAAAATAGCAGTAGACCCCAAAACAAATTATATAATGGTTACAAACTAATTTTCAGGAAAGATAAATACTGATGTTTTTCTTCTGCACGTATGGTATACCACAGCATCATTTAAGTATTTGAAGAATCCCATATTCAGTTAAGGAATGGTCAGGACAGATGACCAGAATGTAAGTGGGTTTAGAGTTCTCAGTATAACATTTGTGAAGCAACTCCATCGTCTAAAACAAATATATTAGTTTGCTAGGTAAACTCTTTATGAATAGGTATTGTTGCATCATTGGTCTTTTTATCACCAGCACCTAGCAAATTTACTGTTCTATAAAATCTGGATTCAGTCAAAAGGTTCCCCTTAAGGATCTAGAAGGTCACATGTGACCTCAAGGCTGCAGATTCCCCACCCCTGACCTAGCACAATATTTGACACATAGCAAGTGCTTAATAGATACTGGCTAGCTCACAGATTTAGCTTATACTTTTTAAGAGGTGAAAGTACAATGAATTAAACATAGGTCAGTTTGTATTATGTGATTTTGTAATAAGAATTAAATACAATATGTACATGCAAGACACATTTCAGAGAAATCCTATTGTGGCCAACATTATTATCAACAGAGTCTGTGGATCAATGGGATGTTTAAAAAATATGTCCATTGTATAACACGTAGTTTCTGACACAAGACAGTATTCCAACTTCCTAGATTGGTTGGTTCCCTTCCTGTGACCTCTACTTTCAGTATTTGGTTTTTATTTTTATTATAACCTATTGGATCATTATAGGGTGAATAACTTGCTCTGTCAATACTTGATATGATACAAAAAAAACTGGTTTTAGCACTTCTGTGGGGAAATTAGCCTTTGAAGAGGCTTAAATTCTCAGTCTTCTAGATGCTTTTTGCATGGTGATTAAGTTCTCATTTTGTGCTTGATCTAGTTGAAACAACCAAAACTTAGATAGCCAGTACTTCATATTCAGGGTAACCTGACACCATCCTAAATATGTTTTAAATTTAAGTTTTTAAATTTGATTTCACAAAACACCATCTACTATTACACTATTCTGAAGCTGACTGAAAGGATATTTTAACACTGATGTTTAAAAAAACCCAATTTGATAATATCCTAACCTAGATTACTGTATTAAAATATCATTTTTTTCTCAAAAATTCATGGTTGAAAAGATTGATATTTTAATACAACAGTGCTATCCTTGTTTGTGCTGTCTTAGGCTACCAACATACTAATATTTACTTTTCTTTTGTTAGTTGAATGTATGACTTGCAATGGGGAAAGTTACCGAGGTCCCATGGATCATACTGAATCAGGCAAGATATGTCAGCGCTGGGATCATCAGACACCACACCGACACAAATTCTTGCCAGAGAGGTAAAGATATCTCCTGATTTTGTGTTGGCTCGATTTTTGAAAGTTCTCTTTATATCACCCATTCAAGCCCTTTGATATTCCCACTTTGGGCACGAGATTGACTGTACCAGTAGACCAACAAACACAGAGTCAGAAACCTCCTCTTAATATGTATGATACTTTTGACACAGTTCTCAGGACCATCAGAGTTCTGGGAAAAGGAGTTCATGATGAGGACATAATTACAGAGTTATGACTCCATCTGGCACTAACTCAAGCCCCCAGTGGTTGGAATTCTCCCCATCAGAATAGTTCTGGGGACAATGGTATCAGACAGGGTATGGTAGAACATTTATATGACTCATTTCCCTAACTCTTGCATATTTTGGAGGAAGGGGGAGGTGTAGAAGAGAAAGACTCATTAACAGTCCTACCGGTCTGAACTAGAGGAGCAGAGAAGAAATTGGCTATTATTGCTAATATTGGCCTTTACGCCTTTCTAGAGCAGTGTTGTATAGTGAAAGGAGTGCTGAATTTAGAGTCAGAGGAATAGAGTTTCAATTCCAGTTCTATAATTTATTATCTATGTGATCTTAGGCAAGTTATATCCTTTAGGGGTTTGCTTTCCTTATCTATAAAATGAGGGGTACAGATTAAATGACTTCTAAGGTTCCTTCAAACTCTAAATCTATAACCCCATGAAATAAGATTCTTCTTTTTTTTAGTGATATGTGCCTTTTCTGAGTCACAAATATTATTAATCCAGGGTGTATCTCTACAGGTGATGAGAAGTGGAGACTTAAAACAAAATAAACACAAACATAAAGCTTACAGTTGCTCTGATTAACTAGCCAGGTTCATGTTTATTATTTAATTGTACAGTGAGGATGCATCCAAACTCCACAATTTTTTTTTTCTCTAAGAGACAGTGTGGGCCTGAAGTATTCTGATAATTGTCTCCAATATCCATTTCACTTTGCCTTGAAATTTTATGGGTCATTTTTGAGTAAGTTTCTTCACTTTTAAACATATGAACAAAAATGCAAACTAATAATTTCCCCCTTTTGTTTGGCATTTACTAAGCCATTTGTTTTGTGCTTTTCTAATTAAGCCCCTACTTTTAAAAAATGGCACCTCTCTTTCAGGTAATACCATAGGGAATATGGTAACAAAATCAAGCAACGATTTCAGACTATGCTAAGTTTAATGTAGAAGAAAGCAATACATAAGTATTTGATTTTTTACTACTGGGAGGGTGAGGACATGACCTAGAAATGCTCTATTAGCAGAATAAAGCTGTTATTAATAATGAAGCTATTGAAACATAACTTTCAATTTAAACTTAGAAAGATTCCTACAAAAGAACCAACTTTCTTAAAGAGCATTCTATGGCAGGTCATGTTTATATAATCCATTTTTAATTGGGTTCTATGAGATATGGATTCAGTTTTGTCTTTGGTCCTGGGCCACCAGAAAGGCCTTAAATAATTAGCAGAGTTAACCCTATCTGGCACCCCACACGCAATAGCACATGAATGTCAACTTCATGGTTGATAGGTAGCAAATTCTAATAATACACAACCCCAATGCAACCTCCCTTTTCTTGGCTCACAGGATCTGTGCTTAGTTGAAAAGCACTCCTTGAACAGAGGGCTGGGTGGTGTTTCCAGGCAGATTTACATGACACATTTCTTGGTGTGGTTTGCAGATATCCTGACAAGGGCTTTGATGATAATTATTGCCGCAATCCTGATGGCAAGCCGAGGCCATGGTGCTATACTCTTGACCCTGACACCCCTTGGGAATACTGTGCAATTAAAACATGTGGTGAGTTAGAGACAAATTTATTGCTTCCTTTTCCTCTTGAGAGCTAGGTCTAAGTGGACAATTATCCATGAGATAGGTTAACAGCTCATTCCACCCATTCTTTGAATTTTACTGTTATTTTTTAATTTATAAAAAAAGTTTTCATTATGGTATTCATTTTTTTACATGCACATATCATCATCCTTTTAAAGTACTTTATTTATACCTATAATTTCATAAGCAATGTACAGAGACAGGTAATGTTCTTCATTATATCAAGTGGATGAACATATGGAGAGAAATTTAGGTTAATGCACATGTTCAAGGTCTCAGAGTCAATGGAGAAGTGAAAACTGAGACCTTTGTTTCTCTACTGCTAGTCCTGAACTCTTTCTTCTAGAGAACATTTTCTCCCTAGAGAGAATCCATGTGCTGCTAATGTACCTTGGGCTCTCTCTTGATGAATGACATATACAGGAATTAAGGATAATAAGCATAATAGAAACTTCTAACACCTTTAGCGCACCACTCGCTAATCCTAGTCTAGCTGTCTGTTCTCATATGCAGTTTGCACCACACAATTCCAGTTCAGCCTGCCTTTTTGAAGCTCTCCTTCAGTATCCTCTTGCCTTCACATAAGTCTTTGCACAGGCTGTTTCTTGACTCAATTCAATTTTTTTTAAAGCAGTACTTATTGTGAGCAAAGTACTGTGAGAAACACTGGAAACAGAAAATCTTAAATAAAATTTTCTGTCCTTAAGGTTGGGAGGGCTAAGGGGAAAGGGAGTTGTGTTATCTGTACTGGCAAGTAGAATACAAGATGATTTTAGGAGGGAGAATTCATGTAATATGCTTGTTTGTGTTTCCTGAAATCACAGTTCTTGGCCCTGTCCTACTTTCTCTGATTAATTCTGCCAATTTTAAAAGATCAAATGTCTGCTCTGTCCAAGGTGAGAGGCAGTGTGCTATAGTAAACAGGCCAGCCTTAAAGTCAGAAGATGATGTCAGAAATGAATTCAAGCTCTTACTATGATACATTATATGACTGTGAGTAAGTCACAACTTTTAATTCTTTAAGACAATTATTCACAGATGAGTTACCCACCTACCTTAGCGGAGGGAGTTTCCATATCATGGAGATTCCAATATGGATGAAAGCACAATTTATTAACTGGATCATTCTTTTCATCACCTTTCTAACACCTACCCTTTTACTAGGGTACTTCAACATTCATGTCAATGATCTGCTAGGAACCTTAATCTATTGGTTTTCTCAGTTTCCTCAATTCAATGACTACTCTATTCCACCTCAGGTTTACACATTATGGTTATACCTTATACCTCACTATTACAAACGACAATCTACTTCCATAACAAAAAACTGATGTTCCTCTATATGACCATAACTTCCTATGTTTCCTTCTTTCCCTATATCTTAGTTCTTCTAAAAATATTCTTTGCACTTATTTCAACCTCCAATCCTACCTTCTGTAGGAGGTCTTTCCCTGTTCCTATATACAATGCCTTCCCCCAAGATTACTTTAAATTTCCACTCTATACATACATATTTGTGTATATATACATATTAATGTATGTATTTACATATCTTCTGTGTACATTTTTTTTGCATGTTGTGTCCTCCATTAGAATGGGAACCTTTTAAGAGAAGGAATGTGTTTTTACTCTTCTTTATATTTCCAGACCCTTAGCACAATTCCTGGTACACTGCAAGTACATAATAAATGTTTGTTAACTGACGGACTCTCCTCCTTAGTACTTCTGTTTGCTACCACTAATACTATGACTTTCCTTTCTTCCTTTCTCATTTTCATTCCTTTCGTTAACTAGTTCAACTCCACTCTACATTACTTTGGAGCCTTTCCTCCTAGATCCTGCTACCATGTATCCCTTGCCAAACTATACCCCTGGATTACTATTTACATGTTACCAATAAATTTTGAAGAAAGTAATATAACTAAATTTACAGTACAGTGCAAATTTGTGTCATCTAACTTCAACTGTAAACTCACTGTATCAAGGTAATCATTTTATTCCTCCCTAATTGATTCCCTATTCCCCTCCCCACAGAACCTATTCCAAATCTTAATTTCCCTCCACAAGGCTCCCCATATCCTCTCAGCTGAGGACCTTGTCTTTTATTTTTTTGAGAAAATGGAAATTATTTTCTGTGAGATCTCTTGTCTCCCTTTCTCTTCAAACTGAAAGCCCTACTAACATCTCCCACTCTCTCCTCCATTTCATCAGTTTCCTAATGAGGTGGCCCTTCTCCTTGCAAGACTAACACCTCTACATTTGCCTGTGATCCCATCCCTGTCTTCTCCAGCAGACTGTTCCCATTACCATCACTTCTTTTTTTGTTCTAATTTTAAGTCTTTATCTACTGACTCCTTCCCTGCTGCTTACAAACATGACCAGATCTCCTCCATTCTTAAAATAAGGGAGACCTGACATTTTCCCATCACTTTGGGCTGCTCTCCTACATCTCTACCTTCCTTCTGAGAAAATGCTGTCTATGCTCATTGTCTCTACTTCTTTCACCCAGTCCTCACCCCCTTTGTAATCTGGTTTTAGCTTCATCATTCAACCAGTCCTCACCCCCTTTGTAATCTGGTTTTAGCTTCATCATTCAACTGAAACTTCAAAGTCAACAATATTTAGTATTTAAATGGTCCTGAGACTTCAATCCATTTGGGCATTCCTACACAAAAAGCAAATCACAGCCTATCTATGTCTGTTCTCATTCTGTATAACTTTTGTCTGTGTTCTCCTAAAACTTCACTATGTGGGGTCCCTAACTTTCTCCCAATATTTTGAGTGTACCAGTGGAGCGCTCTGTCCACCTTTCACTCCTCACTCATGTGATGATTCCATCTTCTCTTCTTATCATACGATGTCTTGATGACATCTTTTATTACTGTTCTACAAAGTTCTTCACATTTTTTGTAGCCTTCTCATACTTACCACTGATCTCTCTATTGCTCTTTGTATATGTTTATTGTCAATTCATCAGAGGCAATGAGGTACCCTGTCTTGTTGCCATTTACTGACACCAGCAAAATGTTAGCATTGAAAAGATGGGCCTTTTCTTTCATGGAAAGAAGGAGGTCATTAAAAGAAATCTGCAATTCCCAATGGTAATCCTGCCTACTCTGTTCTTCCTTTTCAACTTTGTGCTCATCTTTCTTGTTGGCCATTTGTATTGTCTCTTTCGGATAAATATATTGTTGGACAAGTTCTATAGTATGTCCATCTAAATTCATGTTGAAATCTGGTCAACCTATATTCATTATTGCCTTGGTTTTTCCTCTGTGTACTGTCAAGTCAAACTCCTCTGAATGCACAGAGATCTCTTCCAGGAGACTCTAAACAGTTCTGTATATTGTGATAATTTAGATACCTGATTTATGTTCTTTCCCAGATAAAGGGTAATCCATTGCCATATCAAAGCAGGTTTCAGAAGTGGCTCTGAAAAAATTTTGAATTTCTTTCAGCTACTGTACTAGTATTTGACTGTAAATTCAGTTATGCAACCAACATGGAAAAGATCTTTTGACTTCTGGGTTTGGTGGGGAAAGTTTGGGTTAGAGCAAGGGAAGAGGGCTTCACCTACAATCAGGAGAATTCAAGATTAAGCAAAATAATTACTTAAAGAGGTTTCAAAGAAAAATATAAAGGAAGAAGTGAAAGAAGATGGAAGGACTGCAGAGAGAAACTGAGTGAGCCTATCAAGGTACTAAAAAAGGAGGTGAGGTCTTAACTAGATGATAAGGAGACTCCAGAGTTGAAGACTACCACAGAGAGTCTGCCTCAGCTGTTCTCCATGAGAGCTGGCCATATGGACTCCTCCAGTAAATAAAACAAAGGATTTGAAAACCCAATTATATAGTAAAAACTACACGTAAAAAAGCCATAATTACAATGATGCTAAGTAGTATTTATATTGTGCTTTCTGGCTTATAAAGTGCTTTGCATATATTATTTCAGTTGATCACCACAACAACCCTGCAAGGAAGTTGTTATAATACCAATTTTAGAGATGAGGAAACTGAAGCTGATGTCCAAAGTTCAGTCTAGTTTCCTTCCTACAAAACAGTGTAAAGGAGCAGACAGAACACCTTTCTGTTCTCCAAGTTATCAAGGAGAATGAAGTGTTCCTTAAAAAGTAGAAGAGCTTCAGTGTGTAAACAAAGAGGAAAAAAGAGCTGAAGGTGAAGAGGGAAATCCTAAAAGAGAAGAAGAATCACTGAAATCTTTGAGTTAAGTAGAAGGAGCTACTCTTTTTTTATCTAAGGAATGACCATGTGGCTTTAGAGTACCATCAAGTGTGAGATTATCCTGTAACGGCCAGAGAAAGAAGAGACAAGTCATGGTAATTAGTGACTGCCTGCTGAAACAGCATTGTGTTGAACTGATAATAATAAAGAAGGCTGCTCAATTCTTGAATGATATGTCACTAATCAATCAACAAGCATTTATTAGATGTGTACGATGTTCTAGTCACTGTGCTAGGCACTGGGGATATATAAATACAAACAATAAAAGAATGCCTAATGACAAAGAGTTTATATTTTGATGGAAGAAAATAAAAAAGTATGTAAATAATAATTATTTACAAATCATATCCAAGATGTCAGGGAGGACCTCTTTACTCTGATGGCTATTATGGATATTTTATAACTCATATAGGAATAAAGGATACTGCCAGAAGGACTCATACATAAAAAAAACCTAAGGATTATGAAATTTCAGACAAGAAAAAGATTTTAAAGGCACAGGTAACTCTGATCACTATAGCTGATGAAAGACACTGACTTTAAAAACAAAAGCGGCAGATTTTGGAAGAGTCAGTCAGGAAGATAAAATTCAGCATGTTTTGGATGTTTTGATTTTGGATTTTTCTATATCACAGATTAAAATACAGGATTGATAGACTTTTGGTCAGAAATAGAGTGTGCCTAACAGATGATAAAAATATATTTGTTTGGAATCTTGCAAATCTAAGAAAAAGGTCTTTAAAAGGTAAATAAAAGGAAATAATTCATTGAAAGCAGAGGTTTTCTGTTTTTGTTTTTTTAAGAGCAGGGTCTTTTACCTTTCTTTGTGCCTCTAGCACTTAGCACAATGCCTGGCTCATAATAGGTGCTTAATAAATACTTGTTGATTGACTATATAGGAGAAAAGTGTGTTTTTATACTAAGTTAGGTACCACAGGTAGTAGCTATGAGGCAGGAAGTTAAGTAGAAAACAATAGAAAAAGCCAGAAACTCATGGGTGAAAATATCTAGGAAAGGAGAGACACACACAAAAAAATCCATGGCTTAAGTTTTCTATTTAAAAAACAAACAAACACGCGTAAGAAACAAGTAAGGTAATGTTAGAGATGCTAAGTCAAGGAAACAAATTTGAAATCGGTTTTCATTGGAACTTTAGTATGATGAGACCCATAACAAGACTATGCCTCTGGAAAGGTGCACCTCACCAGGGTACTTAAAGAACTGGTCAGTATAACTAATGTTTCTTTACTAGTGACTTTTTAAAGATTTAGGTTAATTCTAGAAGTACTGAAATTATAGAAAAGATTTTTAAAAAGGGCAAATGAGTAAGAGATTGTGAGTTGTAAATCAGAGGTCTTGAGTTCATTTCTTGGTCACATTCTAGAATGTGATATTTGAGTGGATTATGAGTAAATAACCACAAAAACAAGTGATATTCATAGAGAACAAGCATGGCTGCATTAAGAATAGTTCTTAGGAACATAAAAAGGGCACCTCTTCCAAGAAGTCTTTCCCTTATTTCCACAGCCTTTTCTGCCTTTTCCTCAAAGGTTACCTTGCTTACCATGTTTCCCCGATAATAAGACCTATCCCGAAAATAAGCCCTCCCCTTACTGTGTAAGATTCCTCTAAAATAAGCCCTCCCCCGAAAATAAGCCCTATTGAGATTGCTACTGTAGTGAAGGTGATCCCCTTCACTACATGCTACATTACGGTACCCTCTGTATGCACCGCCCACCCCCCCCCCATGAAACGCATGCCGCGCTCCGAGCTGCATCCAATCAGAGCTGCAGCAGTGAGCGCGTCATCCTGTTCTTCCCCAGTGATTTGCTTATTGAATAAAGGTACATTTTTTTGTTCACATTTACCTGTTTATTAAAATTGCTGTCAATGTTCATTAAAATAAGCCCTCCCCTGAAAATAAGCCCTCTGATGTTTTTCTGTCAAAAAAAAATAAGACAGTGTCTTATTATTGGGGAAACACGGTACATCCTGTAAACATATTTTATGCAATGATTTATATGTGTTATTTCCTTCATTAGAATGTAAACTCCTTGAGGGCAAGGGCTATTTTGGATTTTTATTTGTATTCCCAGTGCTTAGCACAGGACTTAATAAAGTATGTGATAAGTACTAAGTTTTTTTTAAGCTTTTTGATTGATAGATTTAGAGGTAGAAAGGGGTTAGAAGAAGAATCCAACCCCTTCATTTTAGAGATGAATAAACTGAGTCACAGGAAGCTTAAGATATTTATCACACAAAAATGAAAGAAAAAGGCAGGATTGTAACTCAGGCTCTATGATTCTAAAACTTGTGCCCTTTCTACTATACTACATCAACCTAATTGTTTTTTTTTATTCCCTTTAATGTGTTTATTAAATTGGTTGATCAAGGGAATGTTGATATTCTTTACTGAGATGTTAGTAAATCACTTTACCAAATCATGTTATTCTTGTAGCAAGGAGAGATGTGGGGTAGATGATATTTTAGTTGCATGATTTCAACACTGTTTGAATGGTTAGACCTAAAAAATAACCATCAGTGTTTTGATGTCACCTTGGTAGGAAGGCTGCAGTGAAAGGCCACTCACATGGCCCTGTGCTATTTAATCATTTTACTAATGACTTGAAATGAAGGCAGAAATTATTTATCAGTTTCTCAGATGATGAAAACCTAGGAAGAACAGTAGAGTCCAGATCTAAAAGGAACTTGATGGTGTAAAACATAATAGAATTTAGTAGGGATGAATATAAAATCTGTCACCCGGCCTTAAAAAATAGCTTAACAAATACAGATGAGGGAATCATGGCTAGATGCTAGAGGAAAATAAAAAGAAGCAAGTGTCCAGTAGAATATGAGTTTGAAATGATCTAGTAGTATGATATGTTAGTAAAAAAATTAATGTGATATTAGGCTCCATTAATGGAGGCAAGGGGTCCAGAATTAGGGACTTGATAGTTTCCTGGTGCTCTGTCCTGGTCATACTACATTTTGTATATGGAATTCAGTTCTGGCAACTCCATTTTAGGACAGACACTGATGAGTTGGAAAGCATCCAGATGAGAGAAATAAGGATGTGGTGAAGAGCCTTGAGATCATGTCATCTGAGGATCAGATTAAAGAACTTGGCATATTTTATTAGCGATAAACAGATGTAGGAGAAATAGGAAAGGTCTCTCCATGTACTTCAGGGACTTTCCTGTTGAACAGGGGTAGACTAGTTCTCCTTAGCATCAGAATGCTGAACTCAGAGCAGTGGATGAAAGTTTCAGAGTCATATCTAGGCATGATTTAGATCAAATTTCCTAGTAATTCAAACTACTTAAAGATTGAGCTGCATCAGGGTTTGGTAAGTTCCTCTTCCCTAGGGGTCTTCAGATACAGGCTGGACAACATATAGCAGGAACTTTCTGTTCTAGTGTATGGTATGCTAGTCTGAAAAATTTTACATGTTGATTGCGTCAGTAATGGAAGTATCTTTTCTAGAGCCTTTGTCTAGTATAGGGTTCTTAACCTGGTGTCTACAGACCTTAAACCAAAGTTTAGCATTTTCTCAGTTTATAAATAAAAAAAAAATATTCTGGTTTGTAATAGGTTTAAGAACCCCTGGTTTAGAGTCTAATTTGTAAAGACAAAAACTGATTACCAGTAAAATACATGTGGTAGTGCAAAGTATGCTTTAGAGCTGAAGACCTGAGCTTAAAACCAAGCTCTGATACGCAATACCTTTGTGAACCTGGGTAAGGGACCAAATTGCCAATTTTCTTCATCTGTAAAGCTTGATAAATGATATTTTTATCACATTATTTATTATTTAATATGCTTGCTGAAGTCATCTTTTAATATTAGAGCATTAGATGAACATAAGAGGTTGTGTGGTGTAGTGTACAGAGAACTGGTCTTGGCCCTAGGAAAATATGGGTTCAACTCTGGAATAGTCACTAAAATTCTAAGTACTCTAGACAGTTCTGTCAGTCTGTAAATTGCAGAGAAAGTGCTGATCTATTTTAGTTGAGGGAATTTACTTATCTGGGAGTAAGAATATAGGTTTAATCCAGGGATGGGGAACCTGTGGCCTTCTTGGTCCTTGCATGCATCTTTTTGAACCTAGATTTAACTTTATGTCACAAATGGGCATCAGAGTAGAACTTTCTTAGGAAAAATATCATAAACACAACATAAAAACTTAGATATCTATATTCATATTCTTCAAGGAATTTATTATTTTGGAAAGCTAAGTTTTCTAGAGATCTAATGGTTGCCTCATGTTCATATTTTTATTGTTTAGAGGAAATATTCTAAAGTTCATTACAATTTTTTAAAATAAGGTATACATTATTTAAAGATGGTCTTTAACTTTTTAGGCAGGAGTTCTTAACCTAGGCTTAATGAGCTTGTTATTTTTAAAATTTTGATAATTGTATTTTAATGTAATGAGTATCTTTCATAAAGCAATGTATTTTATTTAGTGCACTTAAAACATTTCTTTTCTGAGAAGGCCTCTATCAGATTCACTAAACTGACAAAGGGGTTCATGACACAAAAAAGGTTAAGAATCCCTGAAATGGGGCATACTTCCTTCTTCTGGATGCTATGTTTCTCTTGATGTGGCAGTGAGGTGGTTCACTAAATAGAGTACTTGATTTGGACTCAGGAACAGTAGAGTCCAAATCTTGCCTCAGATACTTACTAGCTGTGTGATCCTGGGCAAATTACCTAACCTCTGTCAATCTCAGATTCTTCATTTATAAAATGTGGAAAACAATAATAATATTATTTATATATCAATTTACTATATCAATAATATCTACCTTACAACGTTGTTGTAAGGATCAAATGAGATCACATATAGAACACATTTTGTAAACCTAAGAACATTTACATAAATTCTGTCTACTGTTGTCATTGCTGTTGCTATTAATACATCATGAAGCTTCTTTGGCTGACATTTCATTCTCACTTACATTCATACCTAGCTTGCTATTCAATAAAACCCAGAAGTTTATCTAGAAACCCATGTTTGGTCACCTCTCCTCTAACCTATTTGTGTGTAGTTTATTCTTTCAGTCTGAGTGTAAGGTTTTCTATTTATCCCTGTCAACTTTCATCTTATTCAATTTGGTCTATCATTTTAACTTATTGAATTTGGGGGTGGGGAAGGCAGGGATCCTTATTTCATCACCCAATGAATGCGTTATCTTTTGCAGCTTTGTTTCTTCAGCAAACTTGATAAACGAGTCAGCTGTGTCTTTAGACAAATTAATTATAAAATTACTTTATTCAAGCCATTGAGGAAAATCTTAATGTGAACATGATCAAAGTATTCTTGGGTACTCCACAAGAAGCCTTGCTCCAAATTGACACAGATACATTAATGAATATTTTTTCCATCTAAACATTCAACAAGTTCAAAATCCACATAACACCAGCAACCACATAACTCTCAGGTTCACACCTCCATTTCTTGTCTACATGATCAGCTTGAGAAACCCTCAACATTTTGCTGAGATTCATATGTATTATATTGACACTATTTCCCATTCTACTCATTGAACTTAGACTGTTTCCACTAGGATGGAAAATGTTATTAGTCTGGCGTGACTTGTTCCTGATAAAAACCATTCTGGCTTTTAGTGACCATTGCTTTCCTTTCTTAAATGTTCAGAAAACTCTTAATATTCCATTCTATGATTTTTAAGGTATTTGAAAATCAAAGTTAAGCAGTCTACAGTTTATTGAAATTGGCTTTCTTCTTTTCTTTGAACATCTAGACAAAATATACTCCTCTACAGACCTATGCCAAATTTTCTATTCTCCTAGACTTTTCAAGGATCATTGAAAGCGGTACAGGAATTCCATTTGTCTTTACATTGATATGTAATTCATCTGGGTCTGATGACTTGTACTCATTAAAGATAGTTAGGTGCTCTCTTGCAATTTTCCCACTTCTCTTGGGTTTCAGCTGTGTTATAATAACTTTAAATTTATTTTTTATAGTCCAAATACAAGAACCTTTTCATTGATCTTCCTCTAGTTTCTGAATTAGTTAAAAATTCCATTTCTTCTTTAGTGTTTATAATCAATATATGACCATTTTGTGCCTTATCACCACTGTCATAATTCTTATAGAACCATCACATGATTTTGTATTCATCCTCCATTAATTGCCCTTCTTTTCATCATATATATATACACATATACACACATACATACATGTGTGTATATGTATATAAATCCTAAATATATAAAATTTTTGATGAGTTGCTGTACATCCACATTGTATCCTTTGACCAAATACCCCTCAAATGGTCACTGTTAATTTCTCTACCCTATGTATTTTATTCTTGAGAGCTTCCACTACCTCTTGAGCTGCCTTTGTATTTGGCCATAAAACTATATCTACATTTTCTCTTAGTTCCTTGAAATCCTTTCTTCCCAACTCTCTGGTACATATCTGCCTTTCATCTCTTCTGTCATGAATTTAAAAATAGAGTGGTTGTGTCTTACCAAGGTTACTATCATTTCCACTTTTGTAACCATTTTGTCTTTGTCAGTCCAGATTAAGTCTAGAGTAGCAGGTCAATTTTCCTCCTTCACCCTTTGAAAAATAAAAACTATCCTTAAGCAAAATCAGAACTCTCTCTGTTCCTCTGCTTTTTGTTGAGTATGTGCTAGAGAGCAAGGTAGTTGAAATATATTATATATTTGTGGACTTTATTGATGTGTGTGTGAGCATGTTTATATTATTTATGTTTCAGAGATCTGTCTGGAGCCCTGGGATTAAGTGATTTGCCCAGAGTCACAATGCTAGTATGTGCCAACGATGGTACTTAAACCAGGTTTTCCCAATGCTAAAACTGGCTCTTTATCTACCATCCCACATTTCCTCTCCTTGCCATATTATTATCACTATATCTGTGACAAATATTTTTGGGTATAGCATAGCCAAAATATAGTATAGCCAGCCAAGTATCTTTGGGTCATTGGGTTCAAATATTTCCAACCTGATCACTCTCCTGAAGCCTAAAGCTCCCGAAAGCCAGTTGTCACTGTATTATCTGGCAAGGGAGTCCAATTTTTGTTGCCTACCAGTTGATATACCACTTGAGCTACCAATCCAGTGGTTTCATCAAAGTTTCATTAACTCATGTGCCTTCCTAAAATGCTACTGTATCCCAACTGACCACCTATGGTTTCACACACCTACACTGGGACTTCAGGAGAGGTGGTAGGTGGGTAGATCCAGCATTAATATAGAAAACAAAGTAATATCATTCAAAATATCATCAAATAAAGTTTACAATACTTTTCTAGCTCTAAATTCCCTACCATCTCTGTGCTTTCCTCTCTACAACCATTCACATTCATAAGACTTAGATAATTAGCATACTGTGATCATATAATTCACATTCCAAATATGGAATGAAATAGGTCAAGTGCTCCTATACATAACAATCTTTCTCTAGCTATCTCCTAAACCTCCTCTTGCTGCCTTCCCAGGGCATCTTATGGAGTCACGGGACTCCCTGAACCCATAGCTCATGGAGGCACCAGAGAAGGGAGCGTGTCAAGGATTTCATATCAGTATCACAGGAGAAAACAGAAGAACAATGAGGGAGATCAGTTTCCTCTTCCTGCTCACCAACCTACTAGGCATCAGAATAACTCCCAGACTTGAAATTCAAGATCCTTGCTCTAGTCTCTGCATTTTCTCCAGTATGTAAACCAGTTTCAAAGTTTTGATCTCAAACAATAATATTCCTGGCTGCTATGGCCTTTCTCATGAAATCCCATTAGTTTAAAACCCAGGATAGTGGCCTTTAACATCCTGTTGCCCACATAATGATTTCAAAGTCTGACTTTCAACAACAGTAGAAGGAAGAAGAAGGCAGCTAACCCTTTATGGCAGTATATAGGTCTCATGACAATCCTCTGTCACCCTACTGCATGACTTCCTGCTCTCTCTTAAAGAATGGGTCTCCCTATCTCACCAAGGCTGGAACATAAGGGCTTTTCACAGGACCAATCCCAGTACTGACCAGTTTTGGAGTTTTGACCTATACCATTTCTGATGTGGGTTGATTCAACTCTCCTTGAGCAACCTGATGGCTCTCTGCTCCCAGGTGTTCACTGTAATCATGCTGGACTTATTGTGGACAACTGTTCAACTTAGCTAAATGCAGCTTAAAACTTCTGAGTTAAAGACATACATAAACCTCAGACTCCCTGATACCTTGAATTCCAGGCATGTGCCCTAACACCTGTCCTTACATCTCATCTTGAGAACATTACTAAAAACTTCCAATAAAGGGGGATAGCAGTCATCTTCTTATGGCAGCCAGGATTATCCCAAACTATTTTGCTACTTTCTCTCTGATTTATCTTCAACCCAGGGCCAGAGTAAAAAAAAAATTAAAAGACAAGAAGCAAAGTCATAGGAAAAGGTTATATATCATCAGTATATAACAAGGATTTCTTTTTTTTCTCCTCCACTGAGCCTCACTCAAAACTCTCCACCATATGTTCCCCATATGATTACTAAGTTTTCTTACAGGAGATACTGATGGTCTAAATATACAGTTCTACTTCACCTTCTTTTGTATATTATGTTCCATTTGACCATGCTCTAATCTTTTAAAGTCAATTTCCTGTCCTGGATCACATTACACCAAATTTCAGTGGTATCTAAGAGGACAAATCAGTCTATCCCACTTGAAGTCCCCATGCCCCCTAAAGATTTTAATTCTTTGCCCAAGATTTAATCCTAACTTTCTATTTTCTTCTGGAAGCATAATTTTCCCTCTCATTAATCACTATGTACTTTAGATTTTATGATCATCAGGGACTCTCTAGCATATGCCAAATATAGAGCATAGGAAGACAAGATCTCTCTAATTATATTTATGTAAGGTTGATAAATAACTATGTTAGCACCACCCTGGAGGGAATCACCAATTGTCCATAGGTGTCTCTTCTTTCCCATAAACAAGGAGCTATTTTTTTCTTCATTGGATAAACCTCATTCTCTGTGTGTAGAGCTTGATATCTGTCACATGTCAGATATGACCACATCCAGTCTTCTTTCTTTCCTTTCTTCTCTGTTTCACATACTCCAGCTAAGGCAACCAGGTGGTACAGTGGGTGTAGAATCAGGAAAACTTCAGGTCAGCTCCTCCCTTAGATATTTAGTACTACTACTAGCTATGTGACCCTGGGCAAGTCATTTAAGTTGCTAGCTATTGTTGTTGTTATTATTATTCCATAGTTCAGTCTTCAGCCACAGGTGAGGATTCCCATCAGAAAAAAAAAGTCTCATTGAAGATCTAATCAATGGCTTGAAATGCCTGAAGGACTGCCTTATTACTTGGAATGTAGCATTAGACACATTCTGCTTATTCTCAGAGGGTAGAAGTAGGACCAGTAGATGGAAGTTGTCCCCCCTCCCCGCTCCCAGGGAGGCAGGTTTTGATTCAAGATAAGAGAGAACTTCTTAACTATTAAATAAGTATTAAAATGGAATAAACTGCCTTGTAAGTTCTTCAGCTTCCCTTCATTAGAAAGATTCCAGCACAAGTTGGATACCTTGTCTAAGACTCTGTAGGCCAGATTCTTCTTTCAGCTAGGTGTTAGGCTAGATGGACTCTAATGACTTACCAAACCTCAGCATTTAGGGTTACTTGAATTTGCTCTAGGATATTTTAGAAAAAGTTTATTCCAATGTCTATAAATTCCTTATTAACAGAAAATGACATTTCTATAAATATCAGGCCACAGTTTTCTTAAAGCCATTCTTAATGTTTGATTTTAATAGAATTTAACGGTTTTTAACAACACTAAAACTGTGTTTTCATGTGGTTATTTGATGGATCAGCTGTCTCGGTGTATCTCTTTTATAACAATTCATATTCTAAATAATAAAATTGATATATGTCCCTATCCTAGTTATGAAGCATTCTTCAAAACAGTTGCCTTACAACAATTACATGAGGTAGGTAGAGTAAGCATTACTATTGCCTTTTCTACAGATGAGTAAAGAGAGGTGTATATGTTTGGCAGTTTGGTTTGTTCAAGGTTACACAACTAGAAAGTGGTAAAGAAAAGATTCCACCCCCCACTTCTTCTGACTCAGAGTCAGTACTCTTTCCATGGTATCAAAACTGAATCAATAAATAACCCAGCACTTTGTTGGGGCATAGTTTAAGTCTAGGCACCTGAATTCAACCCCTGTCTATATGATAATTATTACCTATGTGACCAATGGTAATTCACTTGATCTCTCTGCATATCGGTTTCCTCATCTGTGAAAGGGATCAATATTATGGAACTGAGGTGAGGTTTAATGAGGATAAGGTGACCAAAGTGCTTTGCCAACCTTAAAGCACTATATAAATGTCAGTTATTATCATTAAAAATGGTGAACATATTACCAGATGCTAACCTTGTTCCCTCAGGGTGAGCCCTACAATTATCTAAGCAATAGAATAGCTGTTTCATGTCTGATGTGCCTCTTGTATGTCAAAGAACTGACCCTTTCAGACTGCTAAAGCATAGATGAATACTTGCTTAGCCTCTCCTCTTCCCTCAGGCTGTAAGCAGAGCTGTTCTATCTTTTGTCTCTTTACCTCTGGCTTTCTTCTCTCCTTTCAACATGTTTTCTGATTGTTGCTGGCGTTGTGACTTCTAATTGCCACCACCTGTACTGGGCTGCTGCTGATCTTCATGGCTGTTTTCTTTCCTCTTCTTCTCCATGCTTTTCTTTCTTTTTGTTTCTCCTGTCTCCCATCACTTCTCTCATGCTCCTTCCCTTTTTGTCCAGGAAGGCTGGCTTTTTATGGACAATGTCAAGGAATCAATGTTGCTGAGTTCTCATTGAATGTTTTTTCACTGCCAAAGAAGATTTTGTTTCTATGGTTTGCCCACCCCCATTTGCTTTCAAATCTAGAATTTTGGGGAAAAACTGAAGTTTTCAAAAAGCAGGTGTTTAGGTAGTTGAGACCTTTTTTTTTCCACTTCCAGAATGGCCATGCTTCCTTTTTAGGGTAAATTGTGACATTTGTAAATATTATGCAGCATCTTCAATACTTTAAACCAATACCAAAATTGGATGTAAAAACCTAAGAATCAATATGACATTATTTTTTGAATTAGTTTGTTCTATATGATTAGGAAAGGTTAGTTCAATGAAGTTTTCATATTTGAAATAAATTGATTATATTTATGCATTTTATAAGTTCAACAAAGGACCAAAGCACCACACCAGTTGTCAACTTGTATTCTAACTCAGAGAAATACAATATTAGCCATGTGCCCCCATGGCCACACTGACTCCCAAGAGAATGAGAATATATTGAGAGATCCTATCAAAGAACTGTACCAAGTAATAAACCAGTAGTTTTGAAGATGTTTTAGGACAATCTTGTCTCTTGAGCTTTCCATATAAGCTTGGATAGAGTCCAGTGAACAATTCAGATATGAATCTTGGCTTCATATCCAAAGCAAACGTGCAAGCAATTTGAGGTTTGTGCATTAGAAGCTGTTACTACTTTCCCATGTCAGTTTATAGTGAAAGGCATTTTAAATTTATAATGAAGCTCTATTTCACCCTTTATTACTAGGAGGTTACTAGTAAAGCTCATGAGAAAAGTTTACCACTGTCCTAGATTTCTCCAGAAATTACTGCTGAGAAAGATCAAGCTTTTATTTGCTGTCCTAAGGCTGGAAGTCAGAGTTAGACTATCTTCCTAAGACAATCAAGCATTTGCCCAGTGACCTATGGAATAATCTGCAATTTTCTGGACAGAAAGGAAGTAGAAATTGACTTCCATCCCTACAAGTCTGCCTAGCTGGTTTGAGTGACTTTATGAAGCTCACTCAACCCTGAGGATGACTCGGGTTGAGAATCACAAACATAAGAATTGTGCTCACATAAATAAATTAGCTCAACAAGAACACACAACTTTTGGATAAAAATATGAAAGGATACTACTGGAGGGATAATGGCATGACATTTTCTTAACATTTATCATTTAGACATGATTAGTGGTGTGAGTTTTCTATGTAACTAACATATTTTAGCTTTTTTCATTCCTTAGTCCTGATCCATAGTTGGCAGAATATTTCTAGTATACAGTCTTCTGTGTTAAAATCCATCAGCATCAAATCATATGTTGACTTAATTTTGGAGGGTACTATTGAGTTCTTCATAGAATTTGTCTGCCTCTTAACCTCTGTAATAGATGTTAGTGCATAACCTGTAACTGTTTGCATAGAAATTTTTTTACAAATGCTCACCATGAATCCCCTAATGAGATGATCAAATATCTCAGATTGAGAAATCATCGCATCTAAAAATGACATTTGTTTTTGCCTTTCGACACATTAAAAAAAATGAAGTCCCCTAGCTACTTTATTCACTTCTCAAAGGAAAATCAATGAGCGGTCTTTATCCAACTTCGATAAGTCTTGTAGTTTCATTTGGATAGAGCACTGTTGCTGGAGTCAGGAAAATATGAGTTCAAATAGGACCTCAACAATTGCCTGGCTATGTAACCTTAGACAAGTCACCTAACCTGTCCTTCAGTTACCTAATCTGTAACATGGAGATAATAACAACACCTACCTCCCAGGGTTGTTGTTATGGTGAGATATTTGTTAAATGCCTTGAAAATTTTAAATGCTATATAAATGTGAGCTCTTATTAACTGTAGCAAGACACAAAGATTTATATAATTCAGTTCCTCCAAAAGTAGGTCTCTATGTAGGTCACAAAGGATCTCACATTTACAATGATGCCAACAGCTCAAATCATATTTATAGTGAACCTCCCAACTGTGCTCCTTAGCACTTATGTACCCTTTTCTGCCACTCTGCCACTGTCATAGAAACAGAGTAGCCACAGAATACTAAGGGCCATTTTGTGCTTTTCCTTGTTTCCTTTAAAATGGCCAAAGGGTTCATAACCAAGTGTTTAGATCACGGGTATTGGGCCTCATCCTAATTAACTAGTCTGGTCTTTGTAAAGCAAACATTTCTTTTGCCAGGTTCATACTCAAAGACTTTCCAACATGGCAGAATTTTTTTTTTTGAGCTAGTGTTCTATTAGTAGAGCCTTTGCAAATCCAATCACCTCCATGCCATTGATATAGGACAATTGTCTAATGTTTCATTCAAGAAATATTAAATACAATGTACAAGGCACTGAGCTAAGTGTTTAACATGCAAAGAGTGTTATAAAGGACAATTCCCTTCCTTAAGGAGTATGAAGTATATCAGGAGAGAAAGTCATGCAGATAACTATAAAACAACCAAAAGCATGAGAAGTGTAAAAGAGAAGCCCACACCAATGAATATTAACAATTTAAGCTATCTCTTCCAATCAGAAGCTTTGTGGAGGAGATGACCCTCCAGAGAGGTTTTGGGGGAATTCAACATGAATATAGACACAAAGGTAGGGGTGGGTACGATAACACTGGGAAATTGCAAGTAATAAGGCCAATTGGACTAGAACATAGAGTATGTGAAGAAGCATAGTTTAAAACAAGGCTGAAAAAAATTGTTTGGAGCCACACTGGGTAGAGTCTTCAATGCTAGCTTAAGAATTCACGTTTTAATTATCAGGCAATAGAGGGCCTCGGAAAATCATTGAGAGAAATGATACAATCAGATGCACTTCAGGAGATGGCAGCAATGTGAAGGTTACACCAGAGCAGTGAAAAGCTAGAGGCAGGAGACTAGGTAGGAACCCTTTATAAAAGTCCAGGTTGGTGGTTGCTGCCTGAGTGAAGATTTGGGGAGAGATGTGAAAGATACTTTAGAGGTTGTGTAACTAGATCTTGGCAACTGAATGGATGTGAACAATGAGGGAAGGGGAACAATTAAATATCATGCCAAGATTGTAAGCATGGGTGGCTAGGAGGGGTGATGGTTCTATTAACAGAAGTAGGGAAGTTAAGAAGGTCTAGTTTTGAGGGAAGGGTTTCTTCCATTGTTTTCTCTGTAAACCCCTGGGCCTGGTGTGATTGTTTTAAGAATTCAGATTTATTTAATGCTTCTTCCCCTGGTATTAATGTTCCCTCCATCACAAGCCTTTGACCTGACTTCCAAATACGATCTTTGGTCTTTGCCATAGGACACATCTAAGCAAAATTAAATTGATGTTCCAAGAAGTACTTACATGATCATGTTTTAATAGCCTGGGGAGAGATCTCAATAGCAAATGTTGTTTTCCTAAAAGCATTTCCAAACAGAAAAGTTTGTTTGAATCATCAGAGGAAAACATTCTTTAGCTCTTAGGCCAGTGAGTATCATGTAATAATGTCTTTGCATTTGTTTCAAAAGAGTGGCTGACACTGACAGCCCGCTCATCTAAATTTTCTATTTGTGAGAAACTCTCAAAAGAATGCCCATTATTTTCAGTATGGGCCTAGTGTACATATCTTCAAAAGCTCTCTTTGCATGTGGCAAGACAGTGTTTTAAAAAACATGCTTACTTGACTAAAGTTGATCAGCTTCAGCTTATTTTCAGGGATATTTGTTTGGCAGCTAAGGACAATGAGTCGCTCTTTTAGTCCACTAATTCAATTAACTTCTCCAAAGAACCAGCGTTCCCAACATTTTATGTCCCCTCCCAAGTCGACTGGCGTGAAACATTTGTTTTCTTTTTGCACCAAGCCTCTAGGATATAGTTGGCAACTTGTGTTAAGAAAGCAGAATAGGTCTATTTTTTTTTATACTTCAGGAAGAATTAATTCTATTTTAATAACAAACAACATATTAGCAGCAGCAACATGTTACCCTTCCAGGGTCAGTAGGCTGATTACTCATTATCATTATGATTAAATGACATTTACCTTTTTGAAAATGTTATGTACAGTGATAAATTTTGAACAACTCGCTCTCTAGAAACAACAACAAATTATGTGCATATGTATGTATATATATATGAATATGTATGCACATATTCACAAGCGTACATATATGTAAGGCATGAAATACAGTTTAATCTATAATATTGAGATTTTCACTATCATTTTCTTAAGTCTAGACAATCAACAAAATAACAAATCAAAACCTGATTTATAGCATTTGCCAGTTTCTGAGTGGTAAATGCTCATGATGAAAATTTAATAATCAGCTATCTTGAGCTGGCTCCAGCACACCACTTGGAAAACCTTCATTGTTAGAAAAATCATTTTAATAGTCATTTATTTCCCTTCAAATACATACATTCTCAGCTATACTACTTTCCCTATAAACAAAAGAACTATGCGTTTTGGGGTATTTAATTATGAGTGTCATTCCTAGGAACTGAGGACCAAAAAGCACAAATATACAACTCAATCAATTTCAGAAGATTTTTTTGTTTTGTTTTATGTAAGGAGAGAATCTGGCTTAAATACTGATGGCTTGTGGGTCTAATCAGGGAGTGGTTTCACTGAACTAACCACAGGAATAAGTAAATCTGTCTAGTGACTGAAAATTACAATTTTTTGAGATAAGTACGCATATCAATTGTTAGTTGGAAAATACTGCTAAATATTTAACCTTGTGCTCTCATGAAGCCAAGATGAGACACTGATACTTATTTCTTAGAAAATGCATATAATTATATTTCAGTTATGTTTGTACTCTTCTAAATTTTTTTAATCCAAAGAGTTTTTGTGAACTTTTCTCTTCCCCAATCCTTCCACTGGTAAGAAACTGTTGAGTAATTGGAAATATGAGGGTTGGTTTTATTTTTTTTTTCATTTGTTTACACTTGTGCGGTTTAGAAATTGTTTTGCTTTTTTTTATATTTTTATTTTTTTCCCCTGAAGGATTCAGTGGCTATCTCAACAAACACTGTGAAAAGTTTAAGAAAAACATACATGCTGAAAAGAAGCAATTAAGTTAAAAGAAAGTGAAGTAAATGCCCCAAATTATTATCTCATCAAGATTCTTGAAGCATTTAAAAGATATATGTTTCAGGATTTAAATCTGCCCTGAATCATCTCACTGCCATAATTAGCATCTAGTTTCCATTCCCTAGTGCTTTGTATTGGCCTTGTCAGCATTTTTCAGGTTTCATATTTAATATTAATGGATAAATCATCTCACTCTGGGGCACATTCTTCAACTTATTATTTTTTAATATGAATGGTTCTTTCTTCAATATCTGAGTAACATGTTAAGTCTATTTTAACCTATTTCTACATCAAAAAGAGAACCACTGTAATTAATATATGTAAAATGTCACCCAACATTAATATTCAAATTCTCTGATTTCCCTTCATATAGCTTCATGTGTTAGTGAATAACAATTTCTTCTGTCAATGCATTTTTACTTACCAGACATGACTATGAAAAAGAAAATGTTCATAATTTTTCTTTAATTATAGCCCTTTAGATAATAATAATATGCCACTTTCAGGGGCAGTGGGAAAGAGGGTGTAGGTCAGGAGCACCTGGGATCAGGTCCTGCTTTTGCCAAATATTGGCTGTATAAAATCTGGCAAGTTATTTAATCTTTCAGTGATCTACCAACATTCTAAGACTAAATGGTGCAGAAAAAATGATAACCTACATTGGTAAAGGGAATTTCCTATTCTGAAATGCCAATGAAGTTACAGACCTGGTCACTAATCATTAAAATATAAAGTTTTTCTGAATATCCAGCATTAGTTGGGTTGGTCAATAATTTATTAAGTGCTTACTATGTGCCATATATTCTACTAAGCACTGGGGATGCAAAGAAAAAAGACAGTACCTGCTCTACAGTCTAATGGGGAGAGAATGCATATATATATATACACACACACACACACACACACACACACACACACATACATACAAGTTAAATATGAAATTGTTAACAGAGGGGAGACACTAAAAATAAAAGGGAAGGGAAAATAGAAGTTGGGGCTTGAAGGAAGTCAAAGAAGCCATGTGGTGGAGACAAGAAGGACAAGCACTCCAGGTTTGGGGGGACAACCTATGAAAATGGATCTTCTTGTTCAAGGAACAGCAAGGAAGCCAATGTCACTAGATTGCAGAGAACATAGAGGTGAATAAGATATAAGACTGGAAAGACAGGAAGGAACTAGATGATGAAACCAACCAGAGAATTTTTTATTTGTTCCTAGAGGTGATAGAGAGTCACTTTGGGTTATCGAATAGTGGGTTGATATGGTCAGATCTGTGTTTTAGAAAGATAATTTTGGTAGTTGAATGGAGGAGTGGGGATAGATTAGAGGCAGAAAGCCTCACCAGCATGCTATAGTAATATGTTAGGCTTGTGATGATGAGGACCTGGACCAGAACAGCAGCAGTGTCAGAGGAGAGATGGGGACATGTACGAGAAATCTTATGAAGGCAAAATTAGTATTTATGGATGTAATACTTTGAATTTAAGTGTGCATTCTGATTTACCTTTTTGAGTCTCCTTTAATATATGAGTGAGATACCCTGTATGTGCAGGGGGAGAACCTTTCTTTACTTCCTTTGAGATTTGGAATCTTGTACCATGTTTATAGCCCATGTTCACCACCCAATTATCTGACAAGGTTTTATTTTGCATGGTATTGGAGGTACCTGGCAAATGTCCCTATTATACATACTAATAGGGTGAATTAATGGAATCCCTAAATTAGAGAGGTTCATGAAACCAGTGAATAAGTTTCAAAGTATTCCAGGTGAGCCTGCTCTTTTTGGCTTTTTTTCTTCTTACTTTTGCCCTTCACTGAAAGAGTCTGGAGGCAAGACTGAGTTTCCAATTATGCAAGTATGTATGTCTGTACCTTCAGGGATAAATATTTTTTTTTAAATGCTGCCATTACAATTTAAAATAAATTAAATGATGGATTTCAGTGGTAATTTATTTTCTTCTTATTTATATCATAATTCACAACTGGAAATGAAATATTTTCAAATCTTGAATGTGTATCTTTTTTGTGTTCTTCTAATGTTAATGAGATTATAAGATCTTCCTCTCCCATTATTAATGAGATTATAAGATCTTCCTCTCCCATTAATAGGCCTCACATGGAACCCACTATGGGAGGGACTTGCCTAAGGAAGAGCTTAGTTAGGGGGAGGCTTGTTTGTTGGAAGGTTTCCTCACCTTTTGGTACTAAGTTGAACTAAGTTATGAGGGGTGTGATGCCTTGTGGCTCTCAGAAGTGTATATATACTCTGAGTTCATATTTTGCTTTGGGGGTTTGTTTATGAGAAATATTGTTTGATTTCCTGGTTGAGATTCTGAGTAGCCATGTTCAGACTCCCCCTACCCTCTCCCCCGCGACTGCTCAGATGTAAAGGCTTTCTCCATTCAGTGGTGTATGTAAAGTGCATAGCAATATTGCTTTGATTCAGGCAGTCAGAGACCTGTCTATTAGTCTTTATGCTAATTTCTCCACTTGTATTTTCTCTGACATTCAGGGTGCTGAACTTTTCCCTGAACTAGTGAATGTAATTAAAAGTAGCATTGTTACCGCCCACCCCCCTTTTCTTTTGGAGAGGGGAAGGCAAGGCAATTGGGGCTAAGTGAGTCGCCAAAGGTCACACAGCTATTAAGTAGGTCAAATGTCTGAGGCTGGATTTGAACTCAGGTCCTCCTGACTCCAGGACTGGTGCTCTATTCACTGTGTCACCTAGCTGCCCCTGTTAACCCCTTTTTGAGCAGTCTTTCCTAGAAAAGCAGATCAAAGAATCTGTGCTAGCAGGCTATCCTGGTGTGCTAGAGTGCTTGCTGTTACAGTTTCCAACTTACAAATTTCTACCATGTGCTTTCCCTGTTTAACCAAACTATAGGATGGTAGGTGCATAGATCTACTGCCTAGATCTAAGGAACTCAGGGGTCATCTAGTTCACTCTGTCAATGAGGAAACTGAGGTCTACTGAGGTTAAATAACTTGGCCAAGATCACACAGGTAGTAAGTGTCAGAGGTGGGACTGTTCATTCCTAAACTTGGAAAACCATGCTACATTTTAATCCATTTATAACTAATTTAAAACATTAGAAATGCAGTTGCCTGTAGACTTATCTTTGAAGCAATATAGGTGCTCCAGTTCTCTTGACAATAGTACTAATTAGCTCCAAACCATTGTTGATCAATACTATGAAATTCATGTAACAGCAGATTGACCAGCATCAACATATAGATGTCACTTACACAATATGCCAACGTTTTTGTTCTTCCATTTGCTTGTTTTGCATTAGTTGCATTTTAGGACTGGTTTCCATGTACAACCGGCTCTTGATTATCTTGTCAATTATGTGGTCACTGTCTCTTTGTCTATTAACAGAGTTAATACCAAGGCTACAGCCTTCTCTATATTACCTAATCTGTATACACACACACACACATATATATATATATATATATATATATATATATATATATATATATATATATATATATATATATAAATGTCACTCTGCTGTAATGGGCTATATAGGTGGAAACTGCAAACCAACTTTAGTATCAGACAGAAAACTACATGATGCATTCCACAGTACAATAAAAATGATTTTGTATTATCAATCAGATCTCTTCTGTTTCAAAGTTTAAATGGATGTTCTATTTAAAACTTTAGTTATATTAAACCAACAAGCATTTATTAAGCACCTAATACTTGTCTGAAAAATTGACTGCACTAAATTCTGGGGATACACAGACAAAAATGGAATACTCCATGACCTCAACTAGCTTACATTCTATTAGAAGAGGCATGCATACAAAGGTGTGTACAGATTATAAACAAAATAAAAATCACTGAGTTTTGGGAGGAAGGGCATTAGAAAGTGAGTAAATCCAGAAAGGCTTCATGTATATCATGGTTCTTGCACTCTTAATTTTTTTTTCCTAAAGGAAACAAAAGTTTCTAAAATGTGGAGGGGAGGAGAGAATGCATTCTGAGTGTGGAGGATACTCAGTGCACAGGTATGGAGATGGGAGATGGGGTGTACTATATAAAGAGCAGTAAGAGGGACAGTTTGACTGGACCACAGAGTGCAGGATAGCGATACCGAGACTGGAAGGGTAGGTTAGGCCCAGGTTCTAATCTCTTCTAAGAAAAACCTCCCAAATTGAAAACTGTCTTCCAATATAGAAATAAATAAAAATGACAAAAAAGAGTTGTAATCTCTAAATGCTGATGCATAAAAATGTTCTGCAATTATTAGTCAATGAACACGTGTTTATTTCAATAGCCTTCTGTGTCATACACAGTGGTAGTATGGGTGCAAAGGATGTGAAAGCAAAAATGAAACAATTCCTGCCCTCAAGAAGCTTATATTATACTTTTAGGATCAGGTAGGGACAAGAGGCAAATAATAACATAAATCCATTTCAGTTCTCCTTTGCTGAAGCCAGATTTGATTTAGCTTTTTCAATTGTGGTTCAGAATTGGAGAACAGTTGTGAAATTCTAATGTAGAACATTCTCATGATTCTCTGTTTATCTCTCATCCAGAAAAACCTAGAGAAGCAGAGTTGATTGGGGTGTTTAAAGCTGCTCCACTAGGTTTGACTTGGATCCCTGCATTCCACATGCAACCTATATCACCTGGTGTTCATAAAGGAAAACATGTCATAATTAGAGAAAATACATAGATATAGGTAGTTCTAGAACAAAGGATGGTAAATGGCCTAGAACAAATAGACTTAAGAAATATCCATAAATAATTTGGAAAACTGTCAAACATAGTTCTATACTTTTTGAATCATATTTTCAAAGTGGTAGACAGTTATTTGTTTTCTTTATGAACTGAATCAATGTAATGGCTAAAAGGATCATAAATTGTAGTAGAAACTGAATTTTGCTCATTTTTTTTTCTGTTAGTGAGTTTAACAACCATTAAGAAAAGTGGTAAGTTCTGTAGAAGATCTTAGAAGGAGACTGAAGAAATTAATGTTAGCATACACAGTGGAGTTAAGACATGAATGAAAGGAACATTTAAAGTACTCTATTTAAAACACTAGTAAAAAGTTACATTAGCACTTTGGTAAGTATGAATTCCCATGGAGCTGATAGATTGCATTAATTATTTTGTTAGTGGCAAGATCATGAGTAAACACATTAAAAACTTCATAATTTTACTGCATCGGGGAAACTTAATTTTAGTACTGTGCAACTGTTAGTCTGTTATACTTGTGCATATAACATACATATGTACAACATACATATGTATACACGCACGTGTATATACATATGCATATATATGTATAAGTACACATATACCCACACATGTATTTTGCCTTTAGGAAAGTACCCCAGTAGGTCTCCTACAATTTGGATTCATGGGAAAATATGAATACATGATACTAGCTGTAAATTATTTGGTTTTATGAATCAAGTCAAATACTTGAAGAACTTTCTAAAATGATAAGAATATACCTATATAAAAGGACTTTGAAAGAGCAACTAAGGCAATGATATGTAACAAGAGTACCCCCCTCCTTTATTTTAAATAGCTCATAGTACTATGAATAATAGTGATACTCCTATGGAAACAACCCACTGCGTCAGAGGTCAAGGAGAAGGTTATCGAGGTACTGTGAACACAATATGGAATGGAATTCCATGCCAGCGCTGGGAATCCCAATATCCTCATCAGCATGATATAACCCCTGAGAACTTCAAATGCAAGTATGTATACTTTGATCAAAAATATTACTGGTCATACCAGTTTGTCCTTTGAATAGGAAGAGACAAGGAAGTCAACTTTAACATTTTTTTTTGTTAAAAATTTTTTTTCTCTCCATGAACATTTTGATAACAATCAAAGGATGTGAAGAATGCTAATTTTTAAGTGTTTTCTTGAGTTTGCAAATTAATTTTGTTGGAGAGTGCTGCTGTTGTTGTGGTGGTGGTGGTGGTGTGTGTGTGTGTGTGTATGTGTGTGTGTGTGTGTGTGTGTGTTTTTGCCATAAAAGGGAGTAAGGCTTCTTCCTTTTTCAGGCATAATTTTGTAGCATGGGAAGCATTTACCTTTGAAAACTATGATAAAAATTAAATATATGCAAATACTTAAAGCCCAAATAAATTTCTCAGAGTAAATCCAAGCAAGCCACTTTAAATGAGAAAGCAATTATCTGAACAATTTAAGCCAAAGAAACCTAATTTTAGCATTAATTGCTAATCATATGGATGCAATGTTAAATTAAATTAGTTATATTCTTCTTTCCTTTTCTTGTAAGATAGACCATAATGCCATGTATGCTTAAACTGACCACTTAGTTATTTGAAGATAAAATGATTGTTTTGAAAATGTAACATGCTGCTAATACTGTCTTCTCTTTATTAAATATAATACCAGTAAGTAATGTTCTTTCACTTTGTTGTAATTAAATTTTGATTAAGCATACTTTTTATCTTTTTCCCCCCTTAAACTTAAATGTTTTAGACACATTTATAATTCCAGTATTTCAAGAGATAGATCTTTGAGCTTAAACCGGAAGATTTAAGTAAGAGATATTATAAGTAATTTAGTCAGTCGGATACACACACACATACATACATACATATATTATACATACATATACACATATATATGTACACACATAAATATAGCTTAACGATAATTTGCCTATGTAGACTGCAGAGCTCATATCAAGCTTCTAGTTTTATTACTGTTAACTAGTTGGTGCCCCATTCTCAATCTTCCCCTATTCCATATCTACATAATGAGTAATCCATTATAAGTGACCAAGATGCCACAAAATTAGAAGTTAAAATCAAAATGGAAAGACAAAATATATTTATAAAAAGAGAAGAGGAAAATCACTTAAATCATGCCAGATTAATGTTAGATTATGATTCATATTTAAGAATTATATAAATTATGTGATAAACATCCAGCTGACTTTTCCTTCAGAGAAAACAGAATGAGCATATGAACTGAATCCATATATTTTATATCTGTGTGAATTATGAAGGTCAAAGTAGTAATTGGGGTCTAAGAAATTCAAGTCAGATTCTTTTCCTTTGAACTATTATTTCATGAAGAATTATCCTTTAATTTACTAAGACAAATGCAAACAAAAAATTTTAAATAAAGAATGAAAGCCACATTGTCTAGCCTAAGATTTTGTCATAGAGTATTCATGAGTTCATCTGTTAGTAGTGTGTTGGCCTGGCAGAAAGTAGCACATCGGTAAGTTTCTTATTACTTTTGAAATACTTTACATCAAATTTGAGTGCCATTAAAACACTCTTTCTTCCAGATGCTGAATCTTGTCTAAATGAGAGCTTTGCCAAGATATATTGTTTAATGATACTGTTTGTATGAATCACATAATTACCTCTTCCCTTTAGTCCCACTTCATTAGCAGCTGTAAACAATTCATGTTTAAATAGAGAGGAAAGAATTCAGGAAAAATATTAGGGTGAGTCTAGTCTTCTTTTCTAGCTCAAACCCTATTAATGAGGTGTTTCCAGATTTAGACACTCACCTCAGACACGATACAAAATTTGGCATTGGCAAATATGTAGGGTTACTGTGTGCCTCATGCTTTCATTTAGTTATTTTGGGTCAAATAAAAAAAAAACAAATCTTATTTCACCAAATGCTTATTTGTTTAAAATTGTAAACTAAGCACATTTCATGTGAAATTTAATATACACATTTTGTGCTCACACATAATTTATCAAAATGTAAGTAAGTTGTGTCACGGAGAAAGAAACTTTTACTCTTATTAATTTTTTTCTTAATAATTGGCTTTTCATAAGGGTTAGAGGAGCCAAAGGTTTGAGTTTGGTCTCAAATTATGAACACATGCCATTCAATGAGTCTGAAACTTTGGCAATCAATGTTCTTACATCCTTAAATGAAACAGTCTGTGCTAGAACTTAAGGCAGTCAGAGAAATGAAATGAGAGATGTAATCGGAATGGTTGCCAACCTGAAAGTGGGCTGATGATATGGTAGCTTCACTGTTGTATATTATAACCAGTTTCACGTTCTTTCCTTTAAAAAACTCTTTATTTCAGGTAGGCTTCTTACGTGTAAATGAGTAATTATGCCCCCCCCAAGTCACTTAAATTTTTAAAAATCATATTTTGCAATAAACTTTGAGGTGCTTCTGAATTATTTTCTTTGTAATAAGAACACATGAAATCTCATAATAAAATTAGTTTTCACTGACTTATAATGTTTATGAAAGCAAAGAAATAGGGAAAAATTCCCAGATGTATACATTTTCAAAACTTCATTTGGTTGTTGAGAATTTAATTATAATTCTGAAAGCATTTCTAGAAAATTATATAAAATTATATTCATCCCATTTAGGATTTTAGAACACTTTCTATACTTATTACAGTATCTACTTTCCTAGTTTAAGTCACTGATAAAATATAGAGGATAGTTTATTAAAAAACATTTTTAAGTAGCTACCATGTGAGAACTAATGGGGCAACAGAGGTAACAGTTCTGTAAAGCCATCTGTCTGCCAGAGTCATGGAGGAATCTGTACCCAGAACCCATATATAACAGATATTCCCTATTGATTATGAGGTTTTCTAGATGCTCCTGAACACACATGACCTTTCATTGATGCCTTAGAACTCTAAAACACTTGAGGTTCTCATAAATGAGTTCCACAGTCACTTAAATACTATTTAAAATACACAGTCACTTCTATACTGGAAGACAAAACCCATACAGCTTATGACATGCATAAGTAAATATGTATAGGTGTGTATCTTGAATACAATCTAGAGACGGGCCATGAGTTAGTCCCAGAATTAGGTAGGCAGAAGAGAGGGCACTGGATAACATTTCAGAAACTATAAGGCATTTTTAATGATGCCAAGATCTTCTGTACTGTCAAAGACCATTATTTAGTGGTAATAATAGGAATAAGCATTTTTTTAAAACATCTACTATGTGACAAGTAATATGGGAAAGGCATAAATTAACATATAAATCTCATATGATCTCATTTCATCCTCAAAACAACCCCACTAAAGGTAGGTGCTATTATGATTCACATTTTACAGCTAAGGAAACTTAGGCAGGAGATTGAGTGACTTGCTGATGGTCACATAGCTAGTATGTATCTAAGGCCATATCTGAACTCAGGTCTTTCTGATCCTAGGCCTGGTGTTCTATCCGTTGTACCACTTAACTGCCTCCAAACACCAATATCACAGTATATAAATACTGAAAGGGAGCATGAAGGTGATCTACTTCAATCCTTCTCAGACTCAGAATGCCTTTATTTCTATAAATTATAGAAAACCATAATCTCAGAAGACTCAAAATTATAGGAATTCTAAAGAGTAATGAAGAGATACCTGGTAGACATAAGCAGGCATATTGCCAACAATGGCTTGTATATGGTATATGTGTTATAAAAATGCCATCAAGGATATGCATGACCAGAAAAGTCAGTAACTCAATCATAAAGTGAGAATTGCAGTCAAAAGGGGGACAGTATAATTGCTATATTGGCTTTCATTAATATTAACAAAAATATGGAAGTTATCTAGCTTTTTGGGGAGATTCTATGCAGAGCTTTTATGGAATGATATAGAAAATATTCAATTTCTTCTAGATCCATCAAAATTTAAGTATACACAAGGCACTGGAAATAGAAATAAAACAAAAGACAACACCTGCCTTCAAGGAGCTCATAATCTAATGGGAGATTAAGACAGACACAAAAATTTTAATACAAATTTAAAAATGATAAATGTATAGAAAAAAATTCAACAAAGACACATGGGGTTTCAAAAAGAAAGAATTACTTCTAATTGAAAGAATCAGAAAGACTTCATAGAAGAGGTGACACATGAACTGGACTTTGAGGAATGTAAGGCTATTGATATAGATATGAAAGTCTCTTCTAGGTATGGGAGGCAGTTTGTGAAAGTGTACAAAAGTTGAAAGGGGAGAATCATATAAGCCCTATTGTACATTTATTAAATTTATTGTTATATTTAGATCCCCATTTTAAAGCTTTTATAATCTCAAAACTATTTACAGACTCAATTCAATTCTCTTCTATATTGTACTGCTTCTAAAACATGTTTAAAGGAATAACATGCTTTACCCATCAAATCCATTATCACCATTAACTATGGCCCTTCTCAGTTTAACATAAAGTAAATAAAGATATATTTGACACAAAAATGCACTTGTCTTTAAAAATGCTGTAAATGACATATGAAGAATTCCTTATACATTGGATTTCATTTATCCATTCCATACATTCTGTATTTTTAGAAGTATTATAGTATTGACTTCATGAACATGAAACTTCCAATTTTCAGTAACATGATTATTTTTTCATAGAGACTTAAGAGAAAATTACTGTCGAAATCCAGATGGGGCTGAATCACCCTGGTGTTTTACAACAGATCCAAACATTCGAATTGGCTATTGTTCCCAGATTCCAAAATGTGATGTTTCAAGTCAACAAGGTACAGGATCATTATACATTTTGTACATAACTAAATTAGGTAAGAGCGAATAAATTGAGGGCAGGATTGATGACAGCTTCAACATATCTAGCTATACAAAATAGTATGTACATGTTTATATTTTATATTGGTCGGTCTCATATATCTAACTATCCATCTATTTATCTAGAGCATGATATAATGCATAGAGAGATGGTTTAGAAGCCAGGAAGATTCTAGTTTCAAGTTCTATCCTGGACACATAATGGTACTATGATCTTAGGCAAGCCTCTTAATATTCTAGGCAACTCTCTTAGTATACCTTGGTAGAGGGGTTCCTCCCCTCTAGGGACTTCCATATATTAATGAGTTCACAGGTACAGTCCTCATTCCTATCTATCTACATGCAGAGGTTCCCAAAATGGGTGATACCACCCTCTGGGGGGGGGGGTTTTGGGAGGGCAGTAGTAGCCTCAGGTGCAATTCAAGGGCATTGAATAAAAATGGGGGTGAGGGTGGAGGAAGTACAAGGAAAGAAGAAAAGATAAGAGAATTTTGAAAACCACTCATACATGTTTCATCTGTTGTGTAACAGTTAAAGTTGTGGTGATTACATCATTTTCCAAATAAACAAACAAAATGAAAGTTACAACCAATTAATGGTCAAGTCCACCAATAGGTCTTAACAGGCAAGAACTGGCAGGCAAGCGTGTCTCACATTGTCAATAAGTCTAGCATGCTTCGGCAGGAACATGTGCATATAATGACTTGTTTACAATATGATACTATATGACACTGTATTGCATCATCAAAATTTCAATGCAGGAAAACCCCCACAAATTTACAATAAATTATTAAATTTAAAATGCATCATTTAAAAATTATTTTTTTGAAATAACACAAATTTTTTTAAAATATTAAAGATTTAAAGAAAGTAGATTTCCAGGGGAGCAGTGAGTATTTTTTTTTGAAAAGGGGACAGTAGGTCAAACAAGTTTGAGAGCCTTTTTCTATAGTATATGTGTATATTTATATACATATATGTATATATATATGCACACGTATATTTGCTAAGATAGATGTATAGTTCTGTCTATAGACATACTATATGTAGGCAGACAAGTATGATATGGCATAATTATATCTGAATTGTCTAGGATATAACCAAGATCAGTCTATGGAATTTACCTTCGTGCTTTCTATACTACTGTATGAGACTTGTGTTTGTATTAGCTTAAGAGCAGATGTCCAGTGTATTTGATGCAATCTGACCAATCTATCTCTTAAGTCTTGTTTGCTGTCAAGGCACTGTGCTAGGCACTGGGAATACGGAGAGACGAATGACAGTAGTTGTTTTTCCTAACCCTCCTTCCATTTTCCAGTGCCATCTTGTCAGTGTCACTGCTTATGAGCAGCTGTGAAAGCAGGAGCTGTGGATGGGAAAGCGGTAGAACCGCCAGTCAGTTTTACTGCTCATTAGATGTTCTTGCAATGGTCAGAACAAGAAGTTGAAACCAATTATTTAAAGGAGGTTTGGTAACACCTGTGTTTTCTACTTATCTGTTTTATTCACATGGATTTGTTTTGAAAGAGGGGCTAGTAGTTAGGGTGAAATTAGTATTATCCCTGTATAAGCCTTGAATTTGTATTTAGCTGCTTTAAGACACATATGTAGTGTATTCAATTCCCTTTGACCAACACTGATTAAGCCTTTACTATTTCCGAGGCACTGTTCTAGGCACAAGGAACATAAAGGGATGAATGTCAGTGCTCTCAGGGAGTTTGCAGGATGAGATGGGCATGAGTGAGGCATGTGACCTGATGCTCATGAATACATAGCTAGAAGGAAGAATGTGATGAGGGCTAATAAGAGACATGGAAAATTCTGTACGAGATCTGCTGAGGCAGGACTCACTTTCACTTGGAGGATAGGGAAGGTTTCTTGAAAGACTTGGATTCTAAACTGGATATTGAAGAAGGAAAGGATTTAACAGAGGTAGAAGTCTGGGATTAGAGAAAGAGTCTCAGTTATGCATGAACAGTGATATGAGCAAAGTCTCAGAAAAAGAGAATCAAGAGGAGAAAAGGAGATGGAGAGAATTCTTTTGGCTGGAATGAAAAATATTTGAAAGGAAATAATGAGATAGAGTTAGATAAAGTGTTAGATTGAGATGGTGAAGAACCAGAAAAGGGAATTTAAACTTTCTTTGATAGACAATAGGTCGTCACTGAACGGTTTTTAGTAGCTCTAAAATGATAACAGAAATGCATATCAAAGATTGATTACTCATGTAGTGATGAACTGGAGAGGAGATAGGATGGAAACAAGATAGATTAGAAAGCTTTTGTAAAAATCTAGGTGAGCAAGGAGGAGGACCTGAACTAGCATAGTTGATTGAAAGGATCAGCCAAGGGAGAAAGAAAAACAAAAGGTGGTTCAGAAAGTTATGAGCTGGAGAAACTGAGAGACTGGGAGGCTTCTGGTAGATATTCCTTAGGAGGAAGGGCAGTTTTGAGCAGGAGGTGATGGTGAGTTCACTTTGAAGCATGATGAGTTTGAATGTGCCAGCAAAACATTTGAGGTAAAAGTATTCAACAGACAATTGAAAATATGAGTTACTTTCCATCAGCACTCATCTGGTATGGTCTAATTTAGATATGATCTGACTTCTTTGAATTTTGCTTTTGTTTTGTCCCCAGTGCTTGGTATGTAGGAAGTACTTAAGAGATGCTTGATTGATTAATTGAATAACTGATTAGAACTCTAGGAAGAAGTTGGGGAAGGAAACAGATTTGGAGGTTAGGATCTCTATGGATATACTAGAGAGATGCATTATGTCCTCATTATCATAATTAGGATCTACATTTTATTAAAATAAAATGAAATTGCATTGCATTATATAAAGATTTTGACTCAATATTGTAATTCATTATTTTTTTAATTATTTGGGATATCCCCATATAAGATCTGCACAAAACATTTATTTTTGGCTCAGAAATTGTTTCAACAGTAGTAAAACATTTTTCTGGTAGGAAAAAAGCATTTATTTTCCAAGTTTCTGTCACATTGATGGGAAATTTTCATAAAAAGCTTCATGAATAACTATCAGTGAGTCAAGTTCACACATTAAGCTTTCTTAAGTAGTCCTCTTTAGGCGAAAAAAGAAGAGAAAAAATCTTTTGAACTAAATACCAAGTTTAGAAATGATTTTATCTTATAAATGAATACCTAATTATTATCAAAATGCATTTAAATTATATCAGTTATAATAAAAACATTGATATCCATGTTTTTAAAAATCATATGTCCTAATATTAGCAGAGACCAGTTTCATAGTTTCTGATTCTTCAACACAGGTAATAATAGTTCATGTTCAAATGATAACTGTAAAGTACTCTAAGATCATCTTAATTCAAGATTAGATTATTTTTATATATTCAGTTAATTTTAATAATATATTTAAGACATAAACATATTTTCAACAATAATATGAAAAAAATTCCAATTAACCTTCAGTTAAGTGGAACCCAGTTTCCTAAAACAGTCTTATAATTATTTTTTTTCTTATATTGAATATCTAAGTAAGCATAATGTGTGGACTGTTAAACTTGGCCAAAGAGATCAACACCTATAAGATTCTTGCTCTTTACAGATTAATTACCTAAGAAAGGCTGTAAGAAAAGCAGAAAAGTATATTAAAGACAGAGATTAATGTGTAGAAAAATATATTCAATAAATACTTATGAAGCTCTGTCTACGTACAAAGCACAGTGCTAGATGTTGGAGATAGAAAAAAAAAAATTAACAGCCCTAGCCTTCATTCTACACAGGACGGCAGGGTAGATACATCAATAAGTACACAAATAAGTAAATATAAGATAAAGAATATATTTCGGGTAGCTCAGTGGATAGAGTGTTGAATCTCACATCTTCCTAGACCTGAGTTCAAATCTGGACTAAGATATTGTCTGTGTGATCCTGGGCAGGTCACTTAATATTTGCCTTAGTTTCCTCATTGGTAAAATGGGTATAAATGCACCTTCCTACCAAGGTTGTTGTGAGAATGAAATAACCTATCTGTGAAGTACTTCACACCGTGACTGTCACAGAGTAGGTATTACAGAAATGTTAGCTGTTGTTATTATTATTAATCAAATAATCAGCCAATTTTCATTCAGCAACCAATTAGGGTAAATTACTATAATAGGTCAAGTGTGAGATAAAAAGGCTATGGAAGACATATTCCCTATCTTCAAGGAGCTTACAATCTAGTTGAAGATATGTACATATAAAAAGTTAACTAAATGCCCATACAAATATTGACATTAAGCATGCCACTCGTTTGACAACTAAAAATGTTAGAAAAATGCCTTAGAGCTGTTAGCATTGAAAGGGATATTAAAGATAAAATAGATCAGAGGTTCTTAATCTGATGTCCACCCCCAACCCCAAGTATATGAAATGAATTTTGTGGGGATGAAGAGTGTGTGAATGTGTCTGTAAACTTGGATGGGAAATAAATATTACACACACACACACACACACACACACACACACACACACACGCTATAATCTTTATTTTCACTAACTAAATATTACCATTTTCTTCAATTGTGATTTTTTTCCCTTAAAAACATTCATCTGAGAAGGAGCACATAAGTGAAGCAAGAGAGCCAAAGTAGTCCATCACACACACACACACACACACACACACAGACACACACACACACACGTTAAGAATCCATGGCTAAAACCAATCTGCAAATTTTAGAGATGTAGGAACTAAGACCCAGAGAAACAGAGTGGCCTACCCAAGTTTGCCCAAAGAACTAATGGCACAGACAACTACAGCCCTAATGTGTGGATTCTTTGTCTAGTGCTCTTTCTACTACAGGCTTTTCTAATTCTTAAAATAATGAAATTTTTAAAAAAAAGTCATGTTAGAAACTTTTATTTTTTATTGCTGTAATAGTTCTCAAATTCATATTTACTTATTTTTAATATAGGAAATCAGTAAACTTGTTTAGGTCCCCAATTTAGCTTTTTTAAAAAAAGCAACATGTAATTGTTACAGCTTGAAGGACTTGGGCTTTGCGTAAGAATTTTGTATTCTTAGTCATATATATTGCAACCAGTTTATTTTTAATTAGTTTTTAACGCATTTTATTGATTTCAGTTGAGTACTTTTAAAGGAATAATTTTCCTTATATCCTGCCATAAATTTCTTCAATGATTATCTCCTTGTACTTTTATCTTTTTTTTTTTTTAATTTAGACTGTTATCGTGGAAATGGCAAGAATTATATGGGAAATTTATCCAAAACAAGGTCTGGGCTGACTTGTTCCATGTGGGACAAGAATATGGAAGACTTACACCGGTGAGTAAGTTTTATTTATGGAGTAATCAACATATGGTAACAGCAGAAACACAGATTAAAAAAATGTAGTGTGAGTGATTCTGTACTTTGAAATGTGAAAAGTATAAATGTAGAGGCAGTGTGATTGAGTGAAAAGAGGGTTGTGTTTGGAATCAGAGGGGCTGGGTTTGGATGTCAGCTCTGCTATGTACTACATATATGACTGACATCTTCCCACTGTCAAAAAAATAACAAATGGCATTCCTGGGTGTATAGGATAGAGACTGCACATACGAATGTCATAGAATATGAGTATCAGGAATGGGAGGAGGAGGGCATGATTATGGCAGCAACGTAAGATTTAAGACTTTGTGTGGTCTTTTACATTCAAATTAGGAGACATTATTCAGTACTGTTTACATGTCAGGTACTGTTCTGGGCACTGGGGATAAAAGGACAAAAATGAAGAGATATGACTGCCTTCAGATGGTTTACCTTCTAAAGTGGAGGAGGGGTTTGAAAAGTGCTAAAAACTGGGAGGAATCAGGAAAGGTTTTACGTAGGAACTGACACTTTAGTTCAGTCTTTGATAAAGTTAGACATTCCAAGAGATGGAACTGAGAAGGGAAATAATTCCAGGCACAGAAAAATTTGTACAAAGGAATGAACATGGGAGAATGCTGTGTTAAAGAGCAGCAACTAAAACAATTTGTCTGGAATGTAAAATAAATTAGGGTGATTGATGTGAACTTAGCTTTTTGGAGGGGGGGGGAAAGCAGGGCAGTTGGGGTTAAATGACTTGCCCAAGGTCACACAGCTTGTATGTGTTAAGTGTCTGAGGCCAGATTTGAACTGAGGTCCTCCTGACTCCAGGGCGGGTGCTCTATTCACTGTGCCACCTAGCTACCCCATTTATATTTTATTCTAAAGGCAATTTTTTTGTTGTTGTTCAGTTGTGTTTGACTACTTGTGACTCCATTTGGAGTTTTCTTGGCAAAGATACTGGAATGGTTTGCCATTTCTTTCTCCAGCTCATTTTACAGATGAGGAAACTGAGGCAGACAGTAAGAAGTGACTTGTCCAGGGTCATACAGTTACTAAGTGTCTGAGGTCATATTTCAACTCAGGAAGATGAGTCTTCCTGACTTGAGGCCCAGCATACTATTCACTGAACCTTTTAGCTGCCCAACCTGAAAGACAACAGGGAATCATTAAAATTCTTAGAGCAGGGGAGAGACATGGTCATTATGGGCCTTTTCACTGGTTGTCCCCTATGCCTGGAATGTTCTCCTTCCTCACCTCTACTACCTTCAAGACTCAAATATGACCTTCTTCAGGAGGTCCTTCCTCTCCCATCTTTCCTTACCTCACTGCTAGTGCCTTTCCTTTGAGATTATTTTTCATTTGCACTGTCTATATCTTGTATGTGCACTTTAAAAAAATATTATATCTTCCATTAGTTCTCCCTGAGAGCAGAGATAGTGTTTTTACCTTTCACTGTATTCCTAGCACTTAGGACATAAGTGCATAATTAATGAATGTTTTCCTAACTGACTTTAGAAATATTAGTTTGGCAGGTATGATGAAAATGGATTGGAGAAGGGAGAGACTGGTAAGGAGATACCTGAAGAGGCTATTTCCATAGTCTAGATGAGAGGGCTTGACACATGTATGGCAGGAACATAAGTGAAGAGGATGGTGTAGTGCCAATGCAATATTTACAGTGCCACGATCAGTATAAATATACTAATGTGATTATAAGTATTCCCTCATGGTGCACGATCACAAAATATAGCAGACTCTGACATAGAAGATAGAAGTGAAACATTTATTCAAACACCAGAAAACCAAATCCCAAAACCAGTAAGCTGATTCCATCATAACAGCAAAGAAGTTGACAAGCCATACCAGCACAGAGAGCCACAGCATCCTTTAGCCTTCCCATAAACCAATATAAGATCAATATTTATTCACAAACCTGACTAACTCCTTGCCTGAGCATCCCCTCTCTCCCACCATCTCTCTGGCTCTGTGGGCTCTTCTCCACCCTTCAGCAAACTCCTCCCACCACAGGCTCCATGTGACTACATTCAGCCTATTAGGGGGGCAGAGTTTATCTTCAAAGCAGAGGTCTTCACATTCCACTATGCTTATTAAGGGGCAGGGAAGATATTCAAATTCCCATTACCGTTACAGATGGGATATTTTGGAATTAAAATTAACAGCATTCAGACACTGACTGGATATAAAAGTACTGGTAGAAAGAGGAAAGAGTTGAGGATAAGTCCTACTTGTTTTTTTTTTAAATTATTATTGTCTAGACATTTGATCCTTCTTTCCTTCCTTCATCGGTGACCCTGAAGAGAAATTTCAGTGGAATTGAGAAGTGGGAGGTCATAAAATAAAGACAGTGATGGTAGACTGTCTTTTTTTTAGGTGTTTGGAAAAAGGTAGATTTACATGATTCAGGGGGTTGGTAGGATCCAGTGATAGTCTTAAGGACAGGGAAGATAATGATGGCATGTTTATACATAGCAAGGAAGAGGGCAGTGAATAAGAAGAGGATTAAAATTTAGGAGAGAAGGAATGCTTGAATAGGCAAGCTATTAGAGGTCTTATGTATCAAATTACTTTCTTAATAATGTCCTTAAGCTCTTCAAAAACACCATTAGAAACATGTCTAGTAAAATACATATATAAAAATCTTACTTAACACTTTGCAGTAGGTCTTTCCATACTTCTTAGTAGTAGTTTACTTCATGAACGTGAAGAAGTATGAAGTAATTATTAGTATGATGATTATGTTTTCCATTTTATTATGTAATTTGTTTTTATAATTTGATTTCCCTAGGGATGAATCTCAGGTCCATTATTACTTAAGCTCATATTCTTTGGATAACTACAAATTATGCAAAATCTACACATATTTGCACAGATATAAATAAACATACATTTATATATGGATTTATAAAATCTTTTCTTCCCCATCCTTTCAAGTCTTTTGCATTTTGGATGCCTTTATTCTATCTTTCTCTTCACTTCAGAAGAGCAGTTATGGAGTAGATAGCAAACAAGCAGATAAAAAGTCGTATATCTCCCCTACAGTTCTCATATCTCTGACTGAAATATTTCAGTTGAAGAGGAAAGGACTTCAGTTGTATAAAATGAAAGTTTCTGAATTCTTTGTCTCTAATTTAAGTTGGAAGTTTCTAAGGTTTTGTTGAAACATACATACACTTTCATATAAGTGGTGAAAATTTAAGATCTATAATGCAAAGTATCTTCAAAGAAGCTGTCTGTAAAATTTTGTTTTGTTGGGGTGAACAGCTTATGATGTTTGTGACATGGTTTTATGCAGGCATACTTTCTGGGAACCAGATGCTAGTAAACTGAATAAGAATTACTGCCGTAATCCTGACGATGATGCCCACGGGCCCTGGTGTTACACAGGCAATCCACTAGTTCCTTGGGATTACTGCCCAATCTCTCGCTGTAAGTGTGCTTGTTTCTAATGTCTTTCAGCTGAAATGTTTGAACTATACTGTGTCCATTGTAGTAATATTTATAGGTGTAATTTTTCACATGCTCTGCCCTTGTTCCATCACTTTACCACTGTGTTACAGAAGTAGAAGGGGGGATTGTATAGGATTGGGAGCCATTTGGGAGTTTTCTTGTTCATTAATTTCCATGGTATTAACTAGGCTGGTCCTTGGAAAATAATCTCTTGCTAGGAACATACCTGAAAACTTTCTGATATGGCAGAACTTTCCAAGGCAGCTAGGTGTTGCAATGGATAGAATGCTGGGATGGGAGTCAGGAAGATGAATCTTCTTGAGTTCAAATCTGATCTCAGACAGCTAGCTGTGTGACCTTCAGGCAAGTCACTTAAATTATAGAAGATATGTGACTAAGAATGGGCCATCAGATTCACTAGTAATTTTCATTTTCTTTAGAATTTAGAAACATATCTTTTGAAACAGAGCCCACAAACCTGAAGCCTATGAGGTTGGTCTGGTTTTCATTTGTCTATTCAACCTTTCTTTCTTTTTTAATCACAAGGTTTTGAAATGTAGAACATTTTGTTTTGTTGGGTTATTTAAAATGCATCATGAAGAGTCAGACATGACTGAAACGCCTGAACAACAACAACAGAACTTTCCAGAGCTTGGGTTTTACTGGGATAGCTTTCAGTAATTCATTGTCATTTTCATGTCCCAAGGACTTTTTAATGATACTGTGGAGAGTCTTACAGGATTGGAAGCTATGGATAGGTGGCAACTTGCATTGTTGAAAAGTTATTCACATGGATCAGTTCATAGAGCGTGGCAGTCTAGTCAAGAATCATTTTTAGGGTGCCTACTATTTGCTGGGCTTTGTGCTAAAGTACTGGGGAGTCAAAGAAAGACCAGATGCAATTTAAATAACCCAGCAAAACAAAATGTTCTACATTTTATAACCTTGCAATTTAAAAAGAAAGGAAGCTTAAATAATTGACATATGAAAAACAGATCAACCTCATAAGCTTCAGGTTTGTGGGCTGTTTTTCAAAAGATGTGTTTCTAAATTCTAAAGAAAATGAAAATTACTAGTGAATATGATAACTCACTTTTAGTTTCATATCATCTATAAATTACATCCTCAGGAATCAACTTAATTGTTATTGAGCAGAGTATCTAGTATTTGCAAAAAGAATCAAAATTTCACATGTCACTATCAATAAAAAGGATAAGATTTTCTAATGAAATTTATCAATTTAAAACCAGAACTTGTTTTCATCTTTCTCTTTTGTTCTTCTTTCCTTCTCATATATTTTCCTCCATCTCCCTGTCCTTATTCCATTTTTTTTCTTTTCTTCTTCCTTATGTGGTCTGAATATTATGACTATATGATGTCTATAATAACACAGGGCAACTAGGTATCAACAATGAATAGAGCGCCAGACTTAGAGTCAGGAAGACTTGAGTTCAAATGCAGCCTCAGACACTAAATGTGTAACCCTGGGAAAGTCACTTAACCCTTTTTGCCTTGATTTCCTCATCTGTCTGTTCCTCATCATTATCCCCCGGAGGATTCTGTATATACCCTTCACTGTAAAACATGCAACAGGACATCATAAGATAAAACCTGTACATGTCATGGAAAATTGATTTTTTTTCTAGATAGGAAAAAATCTTCATCTATAAAAGAAATATTTAAGTATCTTTCATTGTTTTTTCTTGCTTGTTTTACCCTGGGCAATTCTCCACTTTGCCCATACTTTGTACCAGCTCTCTCTGGATAGAGGATGGGGACTAGACTGGTGATTTCATTGTTAGGGTGAATTAACAAGTGAGGTAACTTTCTGCTAGTCCAAATCAATACTGTTTTTGCAACATACAATCTTAGAGAGGCACCTGGAGCAAAAAGATATTAAGTGACTATGTACACAGGGTAACACTGCCAGAATGTATGTCAAATGCAGGACTTGAGCCCATGTTTTCCAGGTTCTGAGGCTGGCTCTCAGTCCAGTAACACCAAATCTGCTTTACTTGGCACTACCTCTGTCTGCTGCAGTGAATTAAGAAACTTTTCCTTTAGCTGATTTGTTCATAGCAAAAGAAGCCAGGTAGTATATTGGATGGAGTGTTGTACTGGGACTCAGGGAAGATCTGGGTTTGAATCTTGTCTCAAAAATGTCTCTGCATCCTTCAGTTTTCTTGCCTTTAAAATGGAAATAATAACAACACCTACCTCCCACATTTAACATGTGAGGTTAAAATGAGATTATACATGAGAAAAATCCACCCAATATGTCAATTAATAGATCACTGGTAACATTAGAGAGAACAATTTCAATTGAGTAATGAAGTCCGAAGCCAGGCTGCCAAAGGTAGAGAAGTAAGAATAATTTACAGGGGCAGAGGCAAGATGGTGGAGTAGAAGTACAAACTTGGTATGAGCTCCCACTCTAATCACTTTCAACACATGTAAGAAAATTACTCTAAACAAACTTTAGAGCTACAGAGCTCACAAAGGGACAGAGAGAAATAAATCTCCTGCTGAAGGCAGCCCCGCAGGCTGACAGGAAGGATCTAACACACCTAGTGGGGAGCTAAGCACAGTCCCATGTGAGGTGTCCGGGCCCAGACCTGGTGTGGCCCCAACCAGCAGTGGACAGAGCCCATGTCAGGAGAATGAATCAGCAGCAGCTGTGGCAGTTTCCAGACTTAACCCACAAATGCCAAAGACAAAGTAAAAGGTCAGTGTAGAACTCTGTTGGAACAGGAGGGGATGGAAGAACACAGTCTGGCCCCTGCCCCCAGGCGAGAAGCGGCTGAGGCTTGGTGGCTGAGGCTTGGAGGCTGCACCATGTAGCTGCTTCAGGAGCTCATGGCCTGCAGATATAGGGGGACCAAGTGACCATTCAGAGGGTAATTGCTTTTGCTTTAACCTGCTTGTATCTGGATTGCAGTCTTGGGTATTGGTCCTGGGGTGTGTGGCCAGTGCATCAGAGCTTGTGGGGGCTGTAGAGAGGGTGCCCTTCTAATAGCTCCGGCAGCTGTGGAAACCCCAGTGATTTGGGACAAAGTTCTCTCCATTCAGAGAGCAGAATGCTATCATGACAAAGAGTTCAAAAGTTAAGTAATTGACTGGCAATATGAACAAGCAGAAGAAATACAATCCTACCATAGATTCCTTTTGTGGGGACAGAAAAGGTCAAAGCATGGAGCGGGAGGAAGACAGAAAAGTCAGAACTCCCGCATTAAAAGCCTCCAAGAAAAATATGAACTGATTACAGTTCATGGAAGAGCTCAGGAAGTATTTTGAAAATCAAGTAAGACAAGTAGAGGAAAAATTGGGAAGAGAAATGAGAATGATGTAATAAAATCAGGAAAAGTGAGTCTACAGCCTGCTAAAGGAGACCCAAAAATACACTGAAGAAAATAACACTTTAAATAATAGACTAAGTCAAATGGCAAAAGAGGCCCAAAAAGCCAATGAGAAGATTGCCTTAAGCCAAATTTGCCAGATGGAAGAGGAATTTCAAAAAGTCACTGAAGAGAATAACTCCTTCAAAATTAGATTGGAACAATTGGAAGCTAATGACTTTACGAGAAATCAAGATACTATAAAACAGATCCAAACAAATGAAAGAATAGAAGGTAATGTGAAATATCTCATTGGAAAAACCACTGATCTGGAAAACAGAACCAGGAGAGATAATTTAAAAATTATTGGACTACCTAAAAGCCATGATCAAAAAGAGCCTAGACACCATCTTTCAAGAAATTATCAAGCAAAATTGCCCTGATATTCTAGAAACAGAGGGCAAAATAGAAATTGAAAGAATTCACTGATCACCTCTGGAAAAAGATCCCCCAAAAGAAAACTCCTAGGAATATTATAGCCAAATTCCAGAGTTCTCAGGCCAAGGAGAAAATACTGCAGGAAGAAACAATTTGAGTATTGTGGAAACATAATCTGGATAACAAAAGACCTAGCAGCTTCTACATTAGGGGATCAAAGGGTTTGGAATATGATATTCTGGAGGTCAAAGGAGTTAAGAGTAAAACCAAGAATCACCTACCCAGCAAAACTGAGTATAATGCTTCAGGGGAAAATGTGGTCATTCAATGAAATAGAGGATTTTCAAGCATTCTTGAAAAAACCAGAGCTCAACAGAAAATCGTACTTTTAAATACCAGAAGCAAGAGAAGTATGAGAAGGTAAACAGAAAAAAGAAATCATAAGGAACTTATTAAAGTTGAACTATTTATGCTCCTACATGGAAAAACAATTAATTGTAACTCAGAAGACTTTTCTCAGTATGAGGATACTTGAATATATATAAATATATGTATGTATATGTGTGTATGTATAAATACATATATATGTATGTAGAGGAGAGTGTATGTGTATATAAATATATATGTGAATGTGGGCATATGTGTGTTCATATATACATAGAGGGCACAGGATGAGTGGAATATGAAGGAATGATATCTAAAAAATAAAATTAAGAGGTGAGAGGGGAATTTATTGGGAGAAGGAGAAAGGGAGAGATAGATTAGAGTAAATTATCCCATATAAAAGAGGCAAGAGAAAACTGTTATAGTGGAGGGAAGAGCAAGAAGATGAAAGGGACTGGGGCAACCTTATTCTCATTGAATTTGGCTTAAGGAGTTAATAACATATACACTCAATTGGGTATCTTACGCTACAGGAAAATAGGGGGAGTAGAGGACAAGAGGGGAGGTGATAGTAAGGAGGGCAGACTGGAGGAGAGGTTAGTTAGAAGCAAACATATTTGAAAAGGGATAGGGTTAAAGAAGAAAATAGAATAAGTGGGTGGTGGGATAGGATGGAGGGAAATATAGTTAGTCTTTCACAATATAACTACTATGAATATGATTTGGGTAACTACACATGCACAACCTATATTGAATTGCTTATCTTCCCAGTGGGGGCAGGTGAGGGGGGAAGAAGGGGAAAAAATCTGGAACTCAAAGTTTTAAAAACAAATGTCTTAAAAAAAAATCTGTTTTTTACACGCAACTGGGAAATAAGATGTACATGAACTGGGGTATAGAAATACATCTTGCCCTACTAGTAAATTAGAGGATAATGGGGGGGGATATAAGAGAGAACAGATTAGGGGAAGGGGTATTCATTAGGCTTGCTATTTTGGGGTGAGGGTAGGGAAGAGATGGGGAGAAAAATTGTAACTCAAAATCTTGTGGAAATGAATGTTGAAAATTAAAAATAAATAAATTTAAAATGAAAAAAAGAAAATAACTTATATAGCACTGTATATAGAACTTTATTCATCATAGCAACCAATAAGTTACAGATTAATTTACAAGCAATAGTTTAAAGAAATCTTCTGCCAACTAAAATATGTATGTGTATGTGAATGTCAACAGCCAGATGAATGAACAAAACATACAGTATTGAGGTACCTTCACAGTCATAGCAATGGAGACAGTCTACAAAGAATGACTGACATCTCACCATTTCTACCTCTAAATCACTTCTTACATCTGACCCACTTTCCCTACTCACAGAGCCACTACCTTAGTTCATGCTCCCATCACTTCTTGTTTAGACTATTTCAGGGGCTTCCTAATTGTCCCTTCTGCTTCAAGTCTCCCCTTTTCTCACCCACTTGCCACAAAGCTACTAAAGTGCATTTCATTAAGTACAAGTCTGACCATGAAACTCCTTTGCTAAAATAAAAACCCAAAGGTTTTGCCTCTGGGATAAAATATAAATTTATCTTTTGGGATTTCAAATCACTTCACAACCTAGACTCAATCTGCTTTTTTTTCTAGGCTCCCTAGACATTACTCCTCTTCCTACACTCTACAATTAAGACAAGCTTTCTGTTTTGCTTCTTTCTGTTTTCCACATGGATCCTCCATCTCCCATCTACATACCTTGGCACTGGCAGTCCTCTGTGCCTTGAGTGCATTTTGGATCCATCTCTCCTTTGTAGAGTCCCTCCCTCCCTTCAATATGTGGCTCAAGCATCAGCTCCTATATGAAGCATTTTCAGCTCTTCTCCCCTCTATTGCTGTTGCCTTCCCTCCATCTCTTGTATTTGTTCTGCATAGATTTATTTTGTATATAGTTAAATATGTACGTTTTCTCCCCAAAAGAATGCAAAATATTTGAGAGCAGGGATTATTTCACTTTTTGTATTGTACCCCCAAGCACCTAAAACAATTCAGATGTTTAATAAAACCTTGCTGACTAATTGACAGAGAAACTGGTTCCTATCATTTCTGTTACTCTCTGGTCCTAAACCAAGGTTGTTATTGTTGTTCTACCAATATGACACCATTACCAAAACATAAATCCCTAAAATCATAGTTAGATTTCCACAAAATCAAGTTAAGAGTTATAAATCAAATACTTCCAAAGCTGGCCAGGACTAAATTTACAATTTGCTATGCCAAATATTTTCACCTTGTAATTACTCATGTCATTATAGAAATTTGGGGGTATTTATTTTTTAAGAATATTTATCATGGGATTAAAGCTTCAGAGTTCAAAGTGGCATTAAATGTATTTCAGCATAGCCCCCTCACTTTACAGAAAAGGAAACTGAGACCAGAGAAATGAAATTCCTCAACTAATTGGGGTCTTAGAGGCAGGTACTTGCAAATCCAGAATGTGACCTTAGATTCTCAGGTTCCATATCTAGTATTCCTTGCCATATTACTTTAAAAATTAAACAATTGTTTTTATGACACTTTATTTTTATTTTCAGATTAGATCATAAATATATTTTTTTTCAAATTCATAAACACATTCATTTATTTTTCCTTGAAATGGCAGAAGAAATTGTTTCTTGATAATATATAAATTTCAAGTACTTCAATGCAATTAAATTATTTATTAGACCGCAGTGAATCAACGAATCAACAAATGAATTAAAAGCATCTATCAATCATTATGTTCCAAGCCCTATGTGTACTTCTGGGGATATAAACACAAATTTGAGTTAGTTCCATTACTTACAGAAACATCCATTCTGGTGAACCAGTGATGGCCAAGAAAGTGAGTTACAGTCTCAGAAATCACAAAGACAATGAGAAGAATGATAGTTCAGTTAAATTACAAAACTTACCAGGAACAATGGTTTTGATGATTTCATTATAGTTCTCAGGCAAAAGGTGGAAAATGGGGTAGGGATGGTGTAGCTACAGTTTGGAGCGGTCTGCTGGAGCATGCACGAAAACAATTTCTTGAGAGATAATTGTATCTTTTTCAGTGGGAGTATATTTTGGAAATTGGCAAAAGTTACAGATCAAGGTTTGATTTATTGTTTTGTTTATTGTCTAATCTTAATAAAATGATGGAGAAAATGTAAACAATGAACATTTAATGTGCATGTGTGTGCACAGACACATACCTGTGTGTGTATATGTGTGTGTGTGTGTAAGAGAGAGAGAGAGAGAGAGAGAGAGAGAGAATATATACATGTTTGTACTTGTATAGCCAGTTCTTAAACATTTATCAGCACATTCTTAGATGACAGAGTGGACATTGGCCAACTTGAAGATGAGGTTTCATGATTTCAGGAAGTTAAGAATTCAGTGACTTTCCTCCTTCCCCACATGGTCTCTGTCTGGTTTAGGGAGTGTAGCAGAAGCAAGGTAGGAGAAGGGAGGGTTTGAAATGACAGGGCAGAAAAATATCTAGTGTGAAGATGACTCTTCATGGCTCCAAAAGGGAGCTGAGAATATGTAATTAATTTCAGAATTTCTACTGTAATATGAAGACAATCTTTTGACTTTTATATTCTAGATGTCCTCCAAAATAATAGTATATGCGGCTTTTAAACTACCATCAAAAAGGAGAAATCAGAAATGTAGAATCATATTACTTCGATTTTATGACCTGACCAAAAAAAAAAATTTAAAAGCATTCTCGAGTGCTAAGTTTTATTCTAATATCAATTAATACTGGAAGGTCATTTTAAAAAAAGTGTTCAGATGTCTGAATTAGTAGCTTAGATTTTGTTTTTTTGACATTTTGGAAATTGGCATATGTAGTATCTTCATAATTAAGAAAGACGTTCATTATATATTTTTGCAGTCCTCTTTAAGAAAAACAACCTAACCCTTAATAACACAAAAGTTCTCTTTAACAAGAGAAAAAGAGTAAGAAGAAAAAAGTACCTTGTTTATTAGTGTTAATCAAACAAAAGAGTTAAATCAACAAAGGCTTCTTTCCACATTATAAAATTTTTTTTGCAATCCTAATAATGAAACACAGGCCTTGCAAGTCATACCTCTTCCATAAGATGCTAGCTGTAGCATTCTGTTGTCTTGCACTCTTTCACATCAAAGCAACCAAGGGAGCACAAAGCTATTCATTTTAGAAATTGCAAGTAATTGACTTGGGCGGAGAAACCAATAACCTTGATGTTTTAATTTCCCTAGCCTGCACCTCTCCCAATTTGTAGACCTCCTATCCATACCAACTAATAAACTGTCAGCAGCTGATTCAAAGATAAAACCCACCTCAAAATAAGCTAAAGGGAAACTGGATGGGGGAGAGGGAAGGGGAATGAGGAAATTCATATTCCTATCTTCTTACTAATCTTTCATCTGTTTCTAAATTAAATGTTAGAGAATAAGTCCTTTGTAAGAACTAATTGCCTAGAAATAACCTTAAAATCAATAACTGTCAAATTTGCTTCCCTGAAAAAGAAATTCTTATAACGCCCCCCCCCCCACACACACACATACACACACCCTGCACCCATTGCTAATTTATTTGAGTTCAAGGCAATTCCAGGGATTAACAGCCAGCTAGTGTTAATTGTGCCTGACTGCACTATAGGCCATCAATTCTGAACAGCTAGTCATTTAGCTCCAGGAAATGCCTTGTGCCTCATTCATTACTGCTTAATTACTCCCTATCCCAACCATCTTCCTGGCCTGTCTCTTTTGCTGCATTTAACCCCCGGTAGGGGGTTTGTAAAGAGGACTGTCTTTTGAAATTGAAATTAATGTTCCACACTGCTACCAAAGAAATCCCCACCTTTAACTTCTCACCATTTTGTAGCATTCCGTTCTCAAAATATGAACTTTGAAACATGAAATGGAACCCTCTATCTCCACACAGCAACAAAATAACTACATTAGTAGCTCAGATTCAGAAGCATTGGAATTTGAATTTGTTACATGCATATATATGTGGTATGTTCATTTCCTTTAGTTCTGCACCTTTGTTAGTTTAAAATTCAATCTAAATAAGAAAGTTCTTTTTAAAGGAAAAAATTATGAACAGTAAGATTAAAATATTCCATCTAAATAACTGAAACAAAGGCAGGCAAGAGTAGTTCAGTGTTACCTATATTTTTCCTCAAAGATACCTTAGTCCTATTCAAGATAATATATTTCCCATTATTAGGCAATTTTTGACATTTCAAGAGAAATTAACAGCTATTTCATTAGTAATGTAACTGAAACACCTGTCAATTCACTCTCCAACTGGCATAAAAACCCAAACCTTACAAGCATATATATCATCCAGTACTAATATACAAAGCAATCTAATTTCTTCCAGTAGAAACAATTTATAATTACCTTGAAGAATTTTAC
>NW_027186540.1:15132978-15146646 GCF_028583685.1 Petaurus breviceps papuanus
AGAGAGAGAGAGAGAGAGAGAGAGAGAGAGAGAGAAAGAGAGACAATATGTAGCATCTTGAAGTGTTTTGTTGCCTTTACATAGCTACTTATTTTAGGACTTTTTCTAGTAATTTCTCATCAATTTAAAAACATTTCATTTGTTTTCACAGGTGAAGGTGATACTACACCCACGATAGTCAATTTAGACCGTAAGTAATATTCATATAAGCACTTAATATACACACACACACATACATACATACATACATACATATACATTCACTTATATTCTTTTGTACCTGCATCAGGATCTTTTATGATTTGCTTAAATTTTCTTCCTAAGACTTTTATTATTGTTAAGGATTTAAAATTCTTTAATTTTGTGTAATAGAGAGATAAATAATGTCTCTTTAAAATGTACTTTTTAATTGTACTGGAGGATCATTATATGTATATGTTAGGTAAAGAGAAAGAGAGGCTGGCAGAATAGATCATGTAAAGTAAGTATTATTTGATTTTGGATCTGTGTTTTTATATTTTAATTTGAATGAGTACTAGAATATCAGCTTTATGAGGGCCAGCATCAGTCTTAGTTTATATCTCCCACTAGAGATATAACCTAATGCAACTATGATAATATTCCTGACATAATAGTCATTTAATATACACTTGCATTGATTTAGCTGTTAGAATAACTGAACTTATCTAAATTTGACTTCATGGAGGCATGATAAAAAATAATTTTAAAATTATTCAGTTTCCATACTTTCTCATGTTCAAAATATTATCCTTCCATGTTTGCCACTTTATTCAAAATTATTTAAATCCTTTTAAAGGATCTACTAAGCACCAAGCTCTGCTAAGCTACTGAAAGCTTTTGCATTTTTATACCTTCCTTTGGTTGAAGAAGGTAAAAGGATTATTTCAATTTCACAAATCAAGTTAAGTCATACCAAAGTACTTGGGAAATTAAGATAAATAATTGGGTCATTGGACATGTGTGATAAACATAAAAATAACAATGAATATGGAGGGCAACTTAGAAATAGCAAAGGGTGAGATAAAACACTAACATGGTTTAAGATTTTTACCTCATAAATGCATCATGAATACAAATTGTAAGCTACTTGAGGTCAGGGCTTTTCTTTTGCCTCATTTTGTATTCCCAATTCTTAGCACAGTGCCTAGCATACACTAGGCAGTTGACAAATGTCTACTGAGTTAAACTTTTAAATGCTTACCCTACAAAATATCACAATCTTAGAGTTGAAATCTAACCTAATGCTACATTACGAGAATTCACCACATTATGGAAAAAAGACTAAAGAATTATTAGATGAATCATTCTGTTATACTCTTCAGAATTATACTGTGCTCTTCACCTTATGAAGGAGATCATCTTTTGAGAGTTATTTCCATTGGGCTCCAAACTAATGATTGGTGGTTGAATATAATTTAACTGATTTACTCTCTCTCCAAAGTAAAAGCTCCTTAGATGTTTAAGGATAAAAAGCATGCTTCTCTTAATTTTTAACTCTTCCCCAGAATAAAATGCCCAGTTCCTTTAGGCAGTCATCAAATGATACTGTTTCAAGTCTCTTCATTATCTTTGTCCCTGTCCTCTGGAAATGCTTCATTTTGTCACTGTCCTTCATAATGTATAATACCCCAAACTGAATACAGTGTTCCAGTGATCAACCACTGGAATAAAACACTTGTTCTTTTCAAAGTTTAAGAAAAAATCCCTCAAATATAGTTATTTTACTATGTTGTTGTTCATTCATTCAGTTGTATCTAACTCTTCATGACCCTTTGGACCATAGCATGCCAGGGCCTTTTATTCTCCAGTATCTCTCGAGGTCTGTCCAAGTTCATGTTCATTATTTCTATGACACTGTCTATCCACCTCACCTTTTGCCATCCTCTTTTCTTTTTGCCTTTGATCTTTCCTATCATCAGGGTCTTTCCCCATGAGTCCCATCTTCTCATGTGGCCAAAGTAGTTAAGCTTCAGCTTCAGTATTTGACCTTCCAGTGAATAGCATGAATTAATTTCTTCAAATATTGACTGATTTGATCTCCTTGCTGGTCAAGGGACTCTCAAAAGTCTTCTCCAGTACCACAATTCCAAATGTTGATTCTGCAGCACTCAGCCTTTATTACAGTCCAGCTCTTATGGCCATATAATGCTACTGGAAAAACCATAGCTTTAACTCTTATGAACCTTTGTCAGCAAGTTAATATTTCTGCTTTTTAGTATGCTGTCCAGATTTGCCATAGTTTTACTTCCAAAGAGCAAGGATCTTTTCATTTCATGTCTGCAGTTAGTGTCTGCAATGATCTTTGAGCCCAACAATATAAAATCTGATGCTGCTTCCATTTCTTCTCCCTTTATTTGCCAAGAAATGATGGGACCGGTTGCCAAGATCTTAGTTTTTTGATGTTAAACTTCAAGCCAGCTTTTCTTGATTCACATATTGCTGAAGCCTAGTTTGCAGAATCTTAATCATAACCTTGCTGGCATATGAAATGAGTGCATTTGTTCAGTAATTTGAACATTCCTTTACATTGCCCTTCTTAGGATTGGGACATAAACTAATCTTTCCAATCCAGTGGTCACTGTTGAGTTTTCCAAATTTGCTAGCATATTGAATGTAACACTTTAACAGAATCACTTTTTAGGATTTTAAATAGCTCAGCTGGAATTCCATCACCTCCAGGAGCCTTATTGTTAGCAGTACTTCCTAAGGCCCACCTGATTTCATTCTCCAGGATGTCTGGCTCTAGATCAGTAATGACATTGTGGTGTTTACTGATGATGTTAATACCATTCTCGTCCTATTATTTTTTATGTTCTTTCTACCTCTTCTTGATCCTTTCTGCTTCTTTTAAATCCCTATATATTTTTTCTTTTAACACGTTCATTTTTGCATAAGCTGTTCCCTTGATATCTCTAATTTTCTTGAAGGGATATCTTGATTTTCCCCATCCCATTTTTACCTTCTATTTCTTTGCCTCTCTTTGCTATTCTCTGGAATTCTGCATTCAGTTGTGTATCTTTCCTTTTCTCCTTTACTTTCTGCTTTCCCTCTTCCCCTAGCTATTTCTAAAGTCCCATCACTCTCTGGCTCTTTGTTTTCTTTAGATTTTTCTGTTGTTGCTGCCTCCTGTATAATATTAACATCCTTTGTCCATAGTTCTTCAAGCACTCTATCTACCAGATCTAATCCCTCAAATTTATTCATCACCTCCACTTTATACTCATAAGGGATATTATTTATATTATACCTATATGGTCTGATAGTTTTCCCTACTTTCTTGAATTTAAGTCTGAATTTTGCAATAAGAAGCTCATAATCTGACCCACAGTGAACTGCAGGTCTTGTTTTAACTGACTGTATAGAGCTTTTCCACCTTTGAATATATATATAATCAGTCTGATTTAGATAGACCATTTGGTGATGTACATGTATAGAGTAGCCTTTTGGGTTGTTGAACAGGAGTGTTTTCTATGACAAGCAAATTATCACAAAACTCTTTTAGTCTCTGCCCTGCTTCATTTTATATTCTAAGGCTAAACTTGCCTATTATTCTAATTATCTTTTTTTTAAAGCAATAGGGGTTAAATAACTTGCTCAAGGTTACACGGCCAGTTATTTCTGGGTGTGGTGCTGAGTATCTGAGCCCGGATTTGATCCAGGTCATCCCGACACTGGAGCCGGTGCTCTTACTCGCTGAGCCACCTGGCTGCCCCTAAGCAATTGGGGTTAAGTAACTTGCTCATGGTTACATGGCCAGGTGTTTCTGGGTGGGTGCTAAGTGTCTGAGCCTGGGATTCGATCTCCAGGTCTTCTCAACACTGGAGCCGGTGCTTTTACTCACTGTGCTACCTGGCCACCCCTATTCTAATTATCTTCTGATTTTTCTGCTTTAGCATTCCAATTCCCTATGATGAATGTGACATATTTTTGGTGTCATTTCTAGAAGATATTGTAGTTGTTCATAGAATGGATCAACTGTGGCATCATTTATTGGAGCATAGACTTGTATTACTACTGAATGAATTAAACCATGTTGAATGGTTTTCCTTGGATTCATATATCATTCTGTCAGTTCTGAGATTATACCTCAGTACTGCTTTTCTCACCCTTATGTTGATTATAAGGCCTACTCCATTTCTTCTAAGTATATATGTAGTCTATGTAATGATCACCTGAATTAAATTCACCCATTCTCATACATTTTGGCACCCCAGATGTCAATGTTAAATCTTTTCAACTCCTGCATGACCACAGGTTCTTATGCAATATTGATTTTTATAGTATCAAACCTTCCTTTCATCACCAGGCATTCCTCAGGTGAGCTTCCTTTCAGCTTTGGCCCGGATGCTTCATTAGTATTAGAGCGACTTGTATTTGTCCTCCACTCTTCTCTAGTAATGTATTGGATACTTTCTGACCTGAGGGGCTTATCTTTCAATGCCATCTTTTTTAATCATTTTAGTACTGTCCATGGGGTCTTCTTGGTAAAGATACTGGAGTGGTTTGCTATTTCCTTCTCTAGTGGATCACCTTTTTTCAGAGCTCTTCACTATGACCTGTTCATTTTGGGTAACCCTGCATATGATTCATAGTTTCATTGAACTATGCAAGCCTCACTACCATGACAAAGCAGTGATCTAAGGGGGTATCTTATTATATCTCTAGTGAAAAGCATTTCTAATCATTTAATTATCAATATTATTTTTTTGAGGGGCACTTGGGGTTAAGTTACTTGGCCAAAGTCACACAGCTAGTAAGTATGTTAAGTGACTAAGGCCGAATTTGAACTCAGGTCCTCCTGACTCCAGGGCCGGTGCTCTATTCACTGTGCCACCTAGCCAGCCCCAAATTATCAAATAATATTTAAAAGAAATCTTTGGGAGTTTATTCTTGTGGGAGCCAACATGATGTAGAAGAGGAAACAGTGACTTGGGATCAGGACAGTGCTGGGTTCATAGCCTGTCTCAGATAATCATTAGATGTATTATTCTGAGCAGATCACTTAACCTTTCTCTGCTTCATTTTCTTCATTTGTAAAATGAGAGGGTAGGACTCTGTGACCACCTAGACTCTTTCCAAGTTTGCATCTATCATGCTATGAAATTCTGGTAGATCTTGAATTTAGAGCAAATGGTAAAAGATTAAGTGCCTTCTGCAATTGCAGCAGAATGAATCCTGAGCAATAAATGGGCTTTTTACGCTTTTGCCCCCTCCTAGACTCCACATAATAGTGCGAGAGGGAGGACAATGTCGAATTCTTGATTGTTTGGGACCGAGTTTCTTGCTACCATGGGTCATCATTCATGAACTCTTCATCCCACATTGACGTAGTTGCTTTGGAATTACTGGATTAGTTGTTACGAATTTACATAATCTAAACACATTTTTTTGTGAGTTTTCTTGGCAAACAGATTTTAATGAATAGCTGTCCCAAAGAAATGGACAGAATAGCTCACTTTCCCTCCCCACAGTCTGTGCTTGGGATTTCCCTCTATCTCCCCTCTCTTTTACCATTTTCTATTAGGTGGGACAGCCCCTTCTTCTATACCATCCACTTATTTCTTACCTCACTCTAAAATTTGTTAAGAATGAGAGCATAAGAAACAGGACTGATACTTGCTAGGGTGGAGGGGAGGAAGGAACAGAGTTTAAGTTATCATAACTGTTCCCATTTCTGCTCTTCCCTACACCCACCACCAGTTCTGGACTTACTAAATGGCACATCTATCCCACAGTCCCAGAATTAGTCTCATCAGCAATGTTCCTAGCCCTAGAGGCACCAAAAATCTCATCATTAATGAATTCATCTAGAGTTTATCCAGTGTATCTTAGAGCAAAAGTTCTTAACTTGGGGTTCATAAATTGTTTTTTTAAACATTTTGATAACTGTTGCAATATAATTTGCCCTCCTTTGTAATCCCAGATATTTACTTTTATTCATTTAAAAACATTATTGCATGTGGTGATTAGTTATTGTTGTACTATTAAAATAGGCTTCTATTATATAGCTTATAGGTCACAATTTGGTAAACAGTTTTTTTAAATGAAAAAAAGCATTCTCAGTTTTAAGCAATCAATTTACAAATGACACTTTGGAACATACCCTATGCATATATTTGGACTTCATGCATGTGTGTTGTTTTTTTAATGCTATGTTTGGGACTGTTTTTAGATCCTGTCATTTCCTGTGCAAAAACAAAACAGTTACGAGTAGTAAATGGAATCCCCACACAAACAAATGTGGGATGGATGGTTAGTTTGAAATACAGGTAAGTATCATATTTCAGGCAGACTGCCTAAATATGTATCCAGTTTATTAATTTTTTAAAGTTTTTCTAACTTCCATTTCTATTATGTAGAAGCATATATAAAATATATACATATATCTATGACAAGAATACCTGCCTCCCGTGTGTGTGTGTATATATATATATATATACACACATACGTGTATACACACATTTATAATTAAATATTCTCAATATAGAACCTTTCAATAAATATTCTACACAATTTCTCATTCTAGAGCATATTAATTTTGTAATTGTAAATCCATTTATGTCAGATATTATATCCAGAACATAAAACATTTTTGTTTTAGGGATTTATTGCCAGAAAATGAATGGTATAACATGATTCTGTTGCAGGCTAATCTTATAAAGAAGAACCTATTTTGCTCATATTCTGAAACATTATAGAAATCAAACTGGTTGAGAAAAAAACCAAAAGCCATCAGAATCTAATATTGGTAATTAGGAGGAGGGAGAACTGTATATGCTGTGCAGTATTCTGGGGGGGGGCAGTATATATTATAGTTGCAGACTATTTTGTTATTATTCATTTAATTCCATTAAGCAAATATTTATTAAACGTCCAATATAAACAAGGCACTGTACTAGGTATGGACATATAATAAAGATATAATGAAAAACAGTCCTTGTATTATGTGCTATGCCTATAATAATGTGAATGAAGAGAACAACTACCAGCACTGAGCATTTTGTATTTTACAATTATAATGAACAAGGTTGTCCCTGAAGAAGAACTGAGAACATGTACTTCTGATCCTTTAAAAAAATTTTTAAACAGAGGTGGAGAATTATGTGGGAAGAAGTTTATATTTATTGCCAGAATAGATTAATATGTTAGCTAGTTTTGCTGAATTGCATTCTTCCTTTCTTTCTCCCTTAAAGTGGGGGAAGAAAATGTTTATATTTGGAAACAATGGTGTTGTAAAAAAAAAAAAAGATATCAAAAATTTTTTAAAACCCTAAAAACAACCCCTGCCCTCAAGGAGCTAACATTCTACTGGTTGCTACCATATATCACACACAAGACTAAATAAAGCATTCTTGTAATTTCCACACTAATTTTTATTTCATTTTTATGTTGTATTATCGAAATTCTGATTCCTCATTTTAGTACGTATTATTTAGATTATATTGTATGTTACAACTATACAATATGTGCATACATACACACATCATGCTTACATATAAACTGTATAGTAGAAGCTTTAGTGGAAGTAATATAATTATAGATAAGCATAATAAAATTAGAAAATCATGTAATATATAATATTGAAGATAAAAACTAATTCTATCATCAAGAAATGCCTGTATAGAAATAAGTAAAGTCTGAACTCATCTGATTGGTGATTGAGAGCAAACTCACCTCAACCCTTTATATCCAACCTGCCCTAGCTCATACTTCATAGCCCATCTTGCCATCCACCAAGGCACTCTCCCCCTTTTCATCTGGCTTTCCACCTCTACTCTTGCACTGAGAATATATTAATAAACACATAAGTACTCTCATTCCTAAAGGAAAAGGTGAGTCAATTTGCAGCTTTTAGCATTGTTTTAATAAATGTGTGTTCAATCAAACTTGTTATGTAACTTGTTACATTTTCTTATTTCTTTCCTCACAGAAACAGGCATACCTGTGGAGGCTCATTAATAAAAGAAAGTTGGGTTTTAACTGCAAGACAATGTTTCCCTTCTCGGTAAGATATCTATAAAATTAAGTATTCATTTAGAATAATTTTGATTTTGTTAGTTTTTGTTTTGCTTATTAATTCCATTCATGTATGTTTATTGTTTGGAGATATAAATCAAGGAGACATTACATGATTTGCTATTCTTATTTATATTTTAATCCACGGACTTTGCTCTTGGTCTCATTTCATTTGGCTTTTGTAAACCTACATATGCATTATCCTTCAAACAAATTCCTATGAAAATCAATCTCAGGAAAGGGAGAGATCCAGTATATTATATGCCTTGAGAAATCTTTCACCTCACCTAGTTCTTCATAGATATGATCTTTTTTCTTTTCTTTTTTTAAACTACTAAACATTTTTGTCAGTATTTTATTTTCATTCCAAATTTAAATATATAAAAATTATGTACTCATCAACTTTTTTAGATGTGTTTAAATCAGTGGAGGTTGGCCATGGTGAGAAAAATTCTTAGACTAATGTATATCTGAAATTCTTCTGAAATAGCTGCTTGCAGAATTGAGGGGTTCAGTGACTTGCACAGAGTCACAGAACCAGGTTGTGTCAAAGGTGGGGATTTGAACTCAGGTCTTCTAAAGATATGGAATTCACACAGTGCTTCTAGGTCCACATTAGTGCATAAGTGGCATATCCACTAATACCTAGAAGACTTATCTAAACTGGAATATTAAACTGGAACTGGAAAAGACCTTACCTATAATTTTGTCCCGGCTCCTAATTTTACAGAAGTGAGATCTGAGGCTGAAAGGGGAATTCTGACTAGACAAAAGTTAAGTGGTAGAGCTTGAATTTAAATTTAAATTACACTCTAGGCTACAGGAATTTGTAGGAAACATATCATTTAAGCTACTTTATGAATCACCATTGCATAAGTGTGTTTAATCAGGATCTCTGCCAACAAATATATTCCCTTCCACACTGTTATATTGTATATTACAGCCATTTTGAATTGCATTTGATTTTTGCCATATTATACAAATACTCAGTCATACTAAACTTGTATATTACATTTCAATATTTTATTTAGAACTAAAGATTTGAAAGACTATGAAGCTTGGCTTGGAATCCACGATGTTCATGGAAGAGGAGAAGAGAAACACAAACAAGTTCGAAATATCTCTCAATTAGTATATGGACCTGAAGGATCAGATCTGGTTTTACTAAAGCTTGCAAAGTTAGTACTTAAAATTTGAAGATTATTTTTTCTTAACTTAGGAAGAAGTTGATGTGTCATAATACAATGTATACCTTTGCCTTTCTCTGTGGTAAAACTTTTAAAAATGGTGAATAAAAGTGTGTTGACTTTTTTTTTTCAGACCTGCAGTACTGGATGACTTTGTTAGTACAATTGATTTACCTAATTATGGCTGCACAATTCCTGAAAAGACTACTTGTAGTGTATATGGATGGGGATATACTGGATGTAAGCTATTTAATTTTCAATTAAAACATGTTGCTTATTTAAATAGGTCTTCTATTTAAATACTGTTATTTTTCTAAATATAACTGTGATTTTATTTTTTTTTTATCTAAGTAATCAACTTTGATGGTCTCCTTCGTGTAGCACACTTGTTTATCATGGGAAATGAGAAATGTAGTCAATATCACCAAGGGAAGATCACTCTAAATGAGTCTGAAATCTGTGCTGGGACTGAAAAAATAGGAACAGGACCATGTGAGGTAAAAAGATTTATAAATCTAGAATGTGTAATAGGAATTATGTTCTCCAGTGTATTTCCTTTGTATTTTTCTCATATTAGAAAACAAAAGGTTTGCACTAAGCATACTATATTATTATACTAGAATAATCCCTCTTATTTCATGAAATGACTCCCTAAAAACATAACATTATAAAATTAAATTACAAAGGGAAGTATCATACGATATAGGAATGACTGAATGGCATTTCTAAAGGTTTTGCAATGTTATGGTATGTTGTGATTATAAATATTAAAGGCTTTGTGAAATGGTGTTATTTGGAGTAATTATTTGCATTCTTTTCCCCTTTCCCCCAAACATAAAACAAGAAATAAACCATGCCTGATCACATTAGTAGAAATCTCATGAGTATTTGGCAAGTAAATGGAATAACATTTCAACCTGGAAGAAAACCTAAAACTAAGGTTAGGTAAATCCTAATATCTTTTGCCCCCATAACCCCAATGTATCAGATACTCCACTTAAATTAGATTATTCCCTAACCTTTGAACATGCTCCCTACTTTCCAAATTTCCATTCACTGCATACCCTTCTGTTAGAGGATATCATTAAATTCGATTTTGTTTGTATGGGATTAGAAGTAAATGCTTGTGTATAACCTCATATGACTATAATGGACTGTATTAAATTATAAGGAATTATCTTTTTATCTCTAAAATAATGCTTTTTGCTATGCATGTCCTTTTCCTAGGGAGATTATGGTGGACCTTTGGTTTGTGAACAACATAAAATGAGAATGGTTATTGGCGTTATTGTACCTGGTCGTGGCTGTGCCATTCCAAACCGTCCTGGAATTTTTGTTCGAGTAGCTTATTATGCAAAGTGGATTCACAAAATCATATTGACATACAAGGTACCTCAGTCATAGCTGAAGTAAGTGTGGCTGGAGCCTCTACCACTATAGCTCCTCTTACAGAGCGCATGAAATTAAAATGTCACATAAAAATCAAAAAAAAAAAGCGAACACCCTACTTGACTGTCAAGTTTATTAAGATACTCATTGATATTTATGAGTGTTTTCTGTCATTCTGTCTGTCAGTGTTATTTTGTAAATGTTGAAGTGAATTAAGGTATGTGCAAGTATAGTAACATATCTCCTGAAGATACTTGAATGGGTAAAAAAAAAAATTACAAAGTTATTGTTGCTAGATGCTAAAAGATTTTTAAGGAAACAGATCAATTAAATTCCCTATGCCACTTTCCATGTTTAACACCTTAATAATAAACCACAATTTTAAAATAATATTATGTGAAACTTGCCACCATTATATACTATCCTCTGTCTTTAATGAGTTCCTTTAAATTTAATTATATTCCATATTATCATTTAAGATAACCATTATCATTTTTTCCATTCCATAGCCTCTAATACCTTTATGTGTACATGTGCATACATGTGCACACACACACAGTCATGGCATGTAGTTCACAATCATCACCATTTTGTAACCAAGTAATTCTGGTCTTTTGTCAGGCAGTATAGCAGTTTCTGAAGGCTAGAGAAGAAGGAATACAGAAGAGTCCCAGAAATAAAAGAAATTAACTTAGTTTTTGTTCAAATAAAGCAGTGTTATCACTACCAAAATTTGGTTGGTATCTCTGCAATCATGACCTACTGAAGATTAAGAAGCCCTATTCCAGATATTCGCCAACTCTTAGCATGTTAGGTGCTTTGTTGGTGTTTTTTTTTCCTTTCTCAGAGGAAGAGTAGAATGGACATCCATATAATCTTTCCCTACTCAATTTAAGCCCATTTATTTATGCAAGTTACTTATATCTCCTTACCTAAAGAATCTTTTAGATTCTATGTAGATACATAAATTAAGAGGGAAAAAATTTATTTCTTTCAGTAAAAAGAAGCCCTAAATAAATTATTCACTTTCTTATATTTAAACAATAAAAGAAGTTAATTATTTAAATAAAAAAAACCTCATACTACCATATGAGTACCATGATTACCTTAAGAATAGTTACTGAAGTAATTTGATTGGTATTAAAAATAGTATTTTAATCATGTAGCTCAGTTTTGTAAGTAGCCTCTCAATATGGACTTATTGAAATTGGATGGGGGTGGCTAGGTGGCACAGTGAATAGAGCACTGGCCCTGGAGTCAGGAGGACCTGAGTTCAAATCCAGCCTCAGACACTTAACACTTAGTAGCTGTGTGACCTTGGGTAAGTCACTTAACCCCAATTGTCCTGCCTTCCCCCTCCAAAAAGAAAAAAAAATTGGATGGAAAATCCCTTTACTGATCTAATATGTCTTTGGGGATAAAATGATGGATTTCAAGTTAGAAGACCTTGCTTCAAATTTGTTTATGCCATTTATGTGTGTTAATGGGGACCCTCTTAATATGTCTCTGGGTTACAGTGCCTGACATGTAAAATAATGGAGCTGGATAAGCTGACCTCTTTCTCCTGCCTAGCTCTAAGACTATGATCCCATAAAGGAAAGGCCCTTTAGAGGAAGAAAGAACAAAATTATACAGAAAGCCATCTTTAATGATGAAAGAGGATCATTTTAGGGGCGGCTAGGTGGTGCAGTGAGTAAAGCACTGGCCTCAGAGTCAGGAGGACCTGAGTTCAGATCCGGCCTTAGACACAACACACACCAAAAAACTAGCTGTGCGACTTTGGGCAACTTACTTAACCCCAATTGCCCTCCAAAAAGAAAAAGAACAAAAAAGGATCATTTTAGTATGGCATTGCATCATGTTCATTGTGAACTGATCTGTTCAAAAGATACAAGAGATTTTTGATGAAAATTTGTAGTTTCTAATAACGATTTTGACCTGGCTCTTCATGTATAGATTTTACTTGGAAACACAGCACCCGAGTTCTGTCTTATTTACTGCAGTCCATTATGATAATGAGTAGAGTGGCAAGTTGCTCACAAAAACCCAAATAATCCTTCAGATTTGAGATCATTGGGAGCTATAGTTATTTACTCATTTGTTTTTGACAGGATATAGTCCCTATGAAATTTTAATGCTCTGTCTTCCTCTGTGCTTATGTCAGTCTGTCTCAATCTCTGTATCTTTTCCTATGTTTCTTTGACTTTGTATCTGTCTCTCTCCCTCTGTATCTCTCTCTGTCTCTGTCTATGTCCCTCCCCCACACCCCACTTCTTTCTGTGTGTGTGTCTCTGTCTCTATCGCTCTTTAAACCTAGATACACTAGGTCATAGACAGCTTTTGCACTGATTAATTTTTAACATAACCCTCTTTGAAACTATGTTGAACTGTTTGGGATAGGACCCAGTTAGAAAGAAAGAAATCTGGTTGTGAGATAACCCATTCAGTGAAGGACGCTAGAACCCAGAGAGATGTGTTAGATGAGATCTTTTGAGATAAGAACTAGCAGATTAAGAGCTTGCAGTGAGTTATCTGTAAAGCAAGATGAATCCATCCCAAATCTCTTGGTTTGGCTTCATTCACTTTTATTAATCATAGTTTTAGCCAGGCAAAATGGAGTGTGTTGGAAAGAAGACATATACGCTTAAAATGCATTTTCTTAAGATAGTCATGGCCTTGGTATCATTGTTTGTAGCTCACATATAAAAGACTATTTTTAAAAGTTTTATACCATGTCTAGATACTTTAAAAAAAAAGCAACCTTTTCCCTATATTTTTGAAAAACAAACATTTTACTGTCAGTTATTATACATTCCCATGAATGGGAAGGTAAAGCAGATGTACTAAAAACATAAGACACAACTCTGTCCCTTTAAAAATTTGTATTCTTTATTCTCAAAAACTGACTCTCTGAAAAACTAAAATTATTTGATACCTTGGTTGAATTATTATAAAACTTCCATTTGTTTTAGAATGAACTGTGGAAGGTATAATAGGAATTGAGAGAAAGAGAGAGAGAGAGAGAGAGAGAGAGAGAGAGAGAGAGAGAGAGAGA
>NW_027186540.1:15146656-15160873 GCF_028583685.1 Petaurus breviceps papuanus
GAGAGAGAGAGAGAGAGAGAGAGAGAGAGAGAGAGAGAGAGAGAGAGGACAAGAAACCAAGTCACTTTTAACTATTATGATAATGTGTAATCACATTGATAGTTTTTGGTAAAATACATAAAAATCTATTTTTGAGCAATATTCTTTATCTTGAATAAAGTATAACACTAATAACATTTACATATCTTCCTTGAAACTCTAAGATCTTTTTGAGAAAAAAGGAAATAACCAGTTCATTAGGATGAAACATTATTTTGAGCTATCAAGAAAGGTTTCTTAGATTAAAAGACTGCAATTGATTTCTGTTTTGACAATTTTAAAAATGGGTATTTCTTAACTGATACATTTGTAGGTATTCTGTTGTACTAAGAATAATGATAAAAAAAAACCTAAAATATGTTATTATCCTTCTGCTGGGCAGAAGGCATGCAACCTTTTTATATACTTTTATTGGGGGGAAGTGTTATTATATGATGTGTAGGGATTTTTTTTTTACCTATTTTCTGTGGCAGTGCCTCAGTAAAATGGTTTATATGGAGTCAAATCTCTATAACAGGCTAGGGCTTGCTATCCAAGTGTTCAAGTGATTTCGTGATATAAAGAGGAACATGAGACACTGGAGGGCAAGAAAAGAGAAGAATAATGATGTGACAGCAAAGGTGTATTTCACTTATTCCTGTGAATATTTCTTGTTGGTACCAATGGTACTGTACAAAGTGAATGTTATAGCCACAGCTTTTTCTTTAAAAGGAACACTGTCAAGAAATGAAAAAACTCTGTTAAAAATTAGGTTTGCATCCAGTATTTTTTCTGATATTTCTATACAGTTTGCTTTTAGAGAAAAAATCATTATATTCATGATGAAGAAATAATGTGTTAAAGAGAAACTAGGACACTATATTAACATATAGCCTAATGACAGGATGCGGCCAAAACTCCTCTGTAGATCGCCATAATTTTTGAAAGTAGTCATTCTGAAGATAAATTATTCTGTATATTTTGTAAATAGACTTATTTGAGAAAAGGGATGTTTCATCTCAAAGAAGCAACTCTTGTGCCTTTGTATGTATTTTTTTCATGAGAGTCCAAAACCAAAGTTAATTTTCAATTTTTAAAAATAAGTATAACCCTTAGAATTTCAAAAAGGAAATGTAAGCCATGAGAAACCTTTTGGATACTATAAGTCTTGACAGTGTGCCTTTTAAATAGGCTTATTTCCATTTGCACAGAAAGTGTTTGTTTTTGAGAACCCATAAGTGGAATACTGTGGATGTTATGACCATTTGTCTTGCATGTAAATAGGAAAATAATAATGCTGCCTATTGAATGGGTGTAGCTGGAAGCTTACCCAAACAAAGGAACACTGTGGTTATGACTTGTATTATAAATTTTCTGTAATTAATGGCAACATTATTACTTAATAAAGTTATTTTTGTAACCTTGTTTATTATATTATTATAATTAATAATAAAATATTTTACCTAGATGCTTCATGTTTTTATTTTTCAATCAATCACAGTATCTGAATATTTTGGTTTTAATTCTAGAAAGAAATCTCTACAGGCTAAATTTTCACTTGGGATACTGACATTGATAAACAGTATCCTTTGCATACTTTGTAATTTGAAAGTAATATGACATTTTCCTAGACCTTCAATAGAGAAATGGTACTATCTTCTTATTCTCCTCAGAAAAATCTATGGCCTTGGGCAAGTCAATAACATTCTGGGTTTCAGTTTCTTTCTCTGTAAATGTGTAAATGATATTTAATCTCCTTATTTCTCAAGATTTCTGTGTTTTAATTAATTGATATTTTTAAATTGTTGCCAATAATTGTAATAAATTATCAACCAAATTCCCATATAAAATACATACATAATTATACTTTATAAATTTCCTAAAAGGTAATGAAAAAATAAAATATCATCTAAATGAAAGTCATTTTTTCTACAATTTGGAAATTAAAAAAAAACAACACAGTTTTATTCATTTGAAGAACTAATATTGCCTAAACTATAAGTGCCCAGCCATTTCAATGACAAGAAACTATTTCAATTTTATATTATATCCTGAAAAAAAAGTTTGTCATTTCAAATTTAGATTTTGATCAGAGGTGGCACATAACACATCTCATTTTATGTTTAATTAAATATAATAATCTATCCAAACTTAGTAGTGTTTATTAATAAAAAGAAGTTTGTAATCTTACATTTGTTATTATACCACTTAATAACTCACCTCTAAATCCAAAAGAAATGTACTGAAATGGATGTTTACTTTATTATTTTGGGAACTTTTCTCCAGTGATATAGACTGAAACTCTTCTATCCCTTTCAATTCCTTTTGCCAATGAAACATATCTTCCCAAAAGTTCACACGTAGGAGGTCTACCTGGTGTGCTAGAAATCTTACTTAATTTTTCCCAGCATTGCAAGACAGCAGCACTCTGGCTATCCATCTCTCATCACTCTTGCCATTAATAGAAATATATGTATATAAATTTCCCAAAATTCTCTTTCTGGTTTTCTGAAGCTTCATTCCTTTCTAACCCCAGATGCAAATGTCTGGTTCAAACTGTAGTACAGGATTACATTACATATCAGAAAAGTGCCAAATACTTCTAGGAACACTGTACTGTTGGGTTTTTTTTATTTGTTTGTTTGTTTTGCCCTTCACAGCTGTCTACTAAGTATATATATGTGTGTGTGTGTGTGTGTGTGTGTGTGTGTGTGTGTGTATGCATACAAATACACACATATGTACATAGACATATATATATATATATATATAATTCACACAGGTTTTTTTTTTAGAAAATCTATGTTTACTTCATTTTTTCATCTCTTTAGTACAAAGTTCTCTTCTCAGTTTACTTTGTTACTCTTCCATACACATGCTTGCTTATTATAGATATACACCTCAAAGAGATTACTAATTCACATTCACCAAACAAACTCCCTCTAATATATAATGCAGTGTGAATCTCATCTTTCTGAGAGCTCGACACATTCTCTTTTCTTTCACATAAGGGATTCATATGGACGCACTTATATTGGTTGGAATGTAATGGGGGACTGACCAATAGACTGTTCTGCCTAATGAATATTGATGTGTAACCTTGGGGAGCTAGCTTCTGAAAATGTTTACTCTTTTTGATAGAAAGGCCCTGTTTTCTCACTCAGAGCATCCTATTGGCTTCTAAAAGCCAAAGCAAATAACTATATTAATGAAAGATTAAAAATGCTTGTTCTAAATCTACATAAACTTAGAGAGCACAAGTGGCAGAGATAACTCACAGTTCCTGGTTTCTGGAAGTCTTTTTCTTTCATTTGTGAGGTTTTCAATAAGTTACTCTTGAGCATTGGGAATCTGTATCCAATCTGTCCTTGGCTCCTAAAGCTGACACTACTGCCAGGCTGTTGTCCTAGGGGAGGGGAGGTGATGCTAGGTTGCTGATGGGAAGATGTGAAGTCCAAAATCCTTTGGATCTTTTGAAGCTTATAAGGTCCTCCTTTGAGAAAAGAATAGAAAGAAAAGAAACTAGAGATGAAGCCTCTCCTCCTTTCACCATTTCCCACTCCACTAATTAGTTCCTTTTCAGAGACTGTATTGGAAGAGCATTCTTGATCCATCTTCTTTATTGTATTCAGTTTTAACCAGCTTGATAATTTATAGATGATTCCTTGTGTATGGCCAAGGTTACTTTGCCTATTCAAACATTATAATACATCATTCCTGTTTGAAAAAATTTTTGATATTTTATCTAAAGCTGACAGTTGATTGATTAATTGAAGATTTTATCTTTTATTGGGTTGGAGTGAGTTGCAGAAATATTGATTGACCCTGCCTCAGTACTTGTAATTTTAATTTACTGTTAGTTATTAATAATAATACCTGACATTTCCTTTAGGAATTTAAAGTTTTCAAAACTGTTTACAAACTTACATTTCACTTGATCCTCCTAATTACCCTGTAAGTAGGAACAAAGAATCTCATTCTCCCTTTACAGATGAAGAAGTTGGGGATCAGAGGTTAAATAGTCACAGAATCAAAAAGTATTAGAGGTTTAAACCCCAAAACTCTTCAACTCTAATGTACTTTCCACTGCTGAACACTAACTGTATTACTTTAAATAACTGGAGCTGGAGAATTGGGGAGTAAAATACTAAAATTCTGACCTTTTGAAGTTTGGAAAGATGCAGAATTTTTTATGTCAATATGAAACTTTTGGTCAAAACTATACATTAATGTGTTAGAATCATTCAAAAACGACTCATTATAAGCTCCTATTTGTATCAAAATGCAATTGTTTCATGTATTTTTATTTGTAAAAGAGTTGACTTATTAATTATATAAATTTTAGTGATGAGTACTGATTAAATTAAAATGCAATTTTATAGTTTATTGACAATTTGAAAGACTATTCAGAGTAGACTATGCTACAACTTACAATTTTGGTGTGTGTGAGCATCTCTTACTAAACTGACTATTTTAGAGCTTTCTTTAATTCTGTTGCTTAAGTATGAATTAGTGGATGTAGTTATTTTTAGATACTTTATTGGGCACACATAGACCATGCAGCTGGATAAGATAGGAAATGTGGAATTTAAAGTGTTAGTAAACTTATATGGTTGAGTGTGGGTATTCAAAAGAATTTTTTAAAAGCAAAACTGTGCTTTTAGTTACTAAAGATGAGGGAGTTTAGTTTATGGAACCTAATATAGTTTAGATTATGCTGGTTGAACATTTTCCCAGCTGGCTTTCTTTCCTGGAGAACTGATGTCATAACACTGAAAGGAAGAAAAAAAAATTATCGCATCAGCTCTTGCTAAAACATCATGCGTCAACAGCAATACACTCATTACTTATGTGCAAATGTGCCATCTGCTGTGCATTGAGGAATTGCACAATATTGTTGCCCAATAAATTAGTTAAAGGGATTTTTCCTTTCTTTACTAGAAGGGAAAACATTGGAAGTATGTTGCAATTTGTGGTGATAGAGAAGAGAGATTGGATTTCATATTCATTTTACATGGATTTGGAAAAATTCAATAACACAGTTAGCAACCATTTATTGATATTTTATTCCACATGCAAATTTGGTGGCCAGGTTGGTGTAGGTTGAAATTCCAGAAATAAAACATTCCACCTTCTGCCTTCCTACCACAGAGATTGTCCAGGTTCTGTCCTGAGCCTTCTTCTTTCTTTAAATGTACTGCATTGGAGATTTTGTTAATTCTATGCAGATAATCCCCAAATGTAAGTATTCTTTCTTTCTACTCCTGACTTGCAGAATGGCCTAAATGTTCCATAGGAATCTCAAACTCAAACTCATCATATCTAAAATGTAGTTCCTTATCTCTACCCCCACATCCACTCCATTTTCCTGACCAATTCATTATTTCTATTAAAGGTACCATTATCTTCTCAGTTCAAATTCATAATCTCAGTCATTCTACACTTTTTTGTCCATCATCCACCAAATCCTAATCCACATCTTTTCAAATTTACCTTTTTGATGTTCTTTGAATATGTCTCCTCTCCACTTAGACACAATCCCAGGTTAAGTCCTCACCACCTCTCACCTAGACTACTATTAACAGACTCCTATTTGGTGTTCTTGGCTTCTAATCCCCAATCTATCTTCCACATAGTATTCAAAATAATCTTTCTTAGACACAGGTTTTTAACATGTTCCTACAATGGCTCCCAATTATTTATATAAGGATAGAAATGACTGAGCTTGGCATTTAGGCTTTCCACAATGTGCCTCCTGTTTACCCTTTTAAGGTCATTTCATAATACTCCCTTTCATAATTTTTACATTTCAATTGTTCTGGACTACTAGTTGTTCCCTAGACTTCACATCCTATCCCCTGCATTTCCACAAATCATTCATGAAATCACCTGAAAAGCACTCCAGCATCATCCCTGCCTGTCAAAATTATTTTCTTCAAGAATTAATTGATGTGACACCTTCCACATGAAGCCTTCCCAGATTCCCCCAGCTAGTACTTCCTATTTTTTCAAGTTACCTTATATTTACTAACATATGTATATAACAAGACTATATGTTCCTGGAAAGCAGAGACTGTTTCATTTTGGTTTTTGTATCCCTAATATCTAGAGAGGCATCTTGTACATATCAAGTACGTCATAAATATTTGCGCAATTGAAATGAGTTTAGACTTCTTGGAATAGAGCTGAGATGAAAGAATAGAGGAAGTAGATGAGCTCTCCCAGCATTCCCCTTCAAATAGGTTTAAAGTAATGCTGCAAATTGAATTTTGGAGTGGCATAGCTAACAAAAAGTCAGGGTGAGACATTTTTCAAGACCAAGAAAAGGAGGCTGGAAAGAGAGATCTGTGATAGTAGAGTGGGGGCTGGCCAGATGTCCAAATAGCAGTAACACCAGCTGTAGGCCTAGCGGGTAGTAAAAGCAACAGCAGCAAGCTTCAGGAGCTATCAAGTCAGAGATGGTAACAGTATTGGAAAACTGTGCAGAAAGAGATTACAGGTTACCCTGAGCTTTAGAACAGGGCACATTTGGGTAATTCCATTGCCTATACTTGTTTCTGGGTCACAATTTCAGGGCAGAGAGGAGTGCTTTTGGTCCCAAGGGAGCAAGGGCCCTGAGGAACCATATCACTTGCAGTCACAAGAGATCAGGGGCCCTTTCTGGGTAAGTACCAGCGTACCAACCACGGAAGCAGTCACCACACCATTTCCTGTGTCACACCATCTTAGAAGCACCAAAAAATTGCAAAGTCAGAATTAGGCCTGAAAACAAAGTGCAAAAAATGTTGGGACAGTCTCCCTCTGACTCTACCCCCAAATAGAGCCCAACTTTAGCATAAAATTCAAAGTGAAGAAATAAGCTAGAAAATAACAAAAAAAGAACCCAGTTACAAAAATCTGCTATGGTGACAAGGTAGATCAAGACACAAACTCAGAAGAAAACAATGGTATCAAAAGAGCTACAAGCAAAGTCTCAGAGAAAAATGTGAATGAGAAAAAAGACAAGCAAAATTTCCTGGAAGGGCTAAAAAAATGATTTTCAAAATCAGAGTGGTAGAGGGAAAATTGCAAAAACAAATGAAAGCAAGGAAGAAAATTATGAAAACAAAATTAACTGTTTGGTAAAAAAAGGCACAAGAAATACCTCAGAAAATTATAACTTATAAAACAGAATGGATCAAACAGTAAAAGATAGAAAACTTCTCTGATGAAAAGAGCTCCTTAAAAAACTGAATTAACCAAATGAAAAATGAGATACGAAAGCTCACCTGAGAAAATAATTCCTTAAGAATTATAATTAGGCAGTGAAAACTGAGTCCATGAGACATCAAGAAACAATAAAACAAAGTCAAAAGAATGAAAAAAAAAATAGAAGAAAATGTGAAATATATTTTTTAAAATGACCTGGAAAATAGATCAAAGAAAGACAATTCATGATTTTTGGATGCCTAAAAGCCATGAGCAAAGAAAAAGCCTACATTTTGTATTTTAAGGAATTTTGAAGAAAAATTGCCTTGATATCCTAGAACTAAAAGGTAAAATAGAAGCAGAAAGAACCCACCAATCACCTACTGAAAGAGAAATTACCTATAAGATCTATGATAAGAGAAGAGTTTATGGCCAAACAAGAGACAGTGAGTATCCTAGAAGTAAAATAGATAATTCTGTTTACATGAAATTTAAAAGGAAACCATTGCAGTCAAAATTAAAAGGAATGCATGAAACTGGGAAAATATTTTATAGTAAGTTTCTCTGATAAAGGCTTCATTTCTCAAACAGATAGGTAACTGGGTCAAATTTACAAGCCATTCTCCAATTGATAAATGTCAGTCAGGTTGTTGACTTTCATTTCATAATTTCCTTGCATCGTTCTCATTTCTCTTCCCAATTTTTACTCCACTTCTCTTATTTGCTTTTCAAACTCCTTAAGGTCCTCTGTGGCCTGTAACCAGCTCCTATTTTTCTTGGAAGCTTTTGGTGCAGGAGTTCTGACTTCACTGTTTTCCTCCTGTTCCATGCTTTGATCCTTTTTGTCCCCAAAATAGGAGTCTAATGTTAGATTCTTCTGTTTCCTTTGCTTCCTTTGCCTGGTCATGTAGCCACTCAATTACTTGACTTTTGGGCTTTTTGCCACAGTAGGATTCTGCTACCAGACAGGGGAGCTTCATACCAAATACTGGGCTTTTCTCAGCTGCCAAAGGTATTAGTTGGGTGCCCTCTCTGAAGCCTCCACACACTCTGGCAAGCTGGTCACATACCCCAGGACCTCTACCCTAGACTGCAATCCAGATCCAAGCAGGTTAAAGCAAGAGCGATTACCCCTCAGATTGGAACACTTGTTCCCCCTATAGTCTGCAGGCCAGGAGCTGAAGGTGTCACGTGGCTGTGGCTACACAGCCTCAGCACCTCAGCAGCTTCTCCCTCCAGGGGATAAAGGCTGACGCACTCCCAACTACTGGGTCCCAAAGTCCACACTGCACTGATCTCTCACTTTGTCCTTAGCACCTATGGGTTGATAATTCTGGAAACTGGCACAGTTGCTGAAGATCTGAAGTACCTCCAGCCAGTGGCTGGTGTAGAGGCAAGCGCCCCAGCGTCCTCAGGGTGGCTGCAGACACAGGTTCTTAGATCTGCTTTGATAAAGGAAAGCAACTCAAAATGGGTTAACAAGCTTACTTTAATCAGTCAAATATATATCGTTTACCTCATTCAGGGGAAAAAGGTCAGCACCCCGAACTTCAGAGTATACAGGCAAAATTATCAAGGCAGAGAAACAGATCAAGTAGATAGATTTCCAAACTGTCCAACCATTGCATCCATACCAAATCAACATCTGGGTTTTTCAAAGCCGGGGGCTCTCAACAATGGCTTCCCAGAGTTTCATCTGGTCAAATCACAGAACACTTCTCAAAGTGAGCCCCAAAACAAAGCTACACATCAGGGCTTATATAAGCCTTCTCCTGGCTCAGAGAAAGTAACAACCTTTTTGACTCACTGGCCAATCAAGAAGTATCTACTGAAAAACAAGCCTCCCACCTCAGGCTCCAGGTGCACTTTAGCCTAGGGGCAGGGAAGATCTTTAAAATTTACATTCCCATTACAGCTGGTTAGGCCCACCCTCAGGCTAAAAACCTCCTCCAGCCTGCATGGGGCTGGGTTTGGCCCCGAGAGCACTATGATGGTTGCTCCCTGCCAGCTTGCTGGGCTGTCCTCAGCAGGAGATTAGCTTCTCTGTGTCATTTTCTGGGTTCTGTAGCTCCAAAGTTTGTTCAGAGTCACCTTTTACATGAATTGGAGGTGGTGGGAGCCAGAGCTCAGCAGAAGTCCTGTTTCTACTCTGCCATCTTGATTCTGCCCCCAATAAATGTCAAAGGATGTGGACAGGAAGTTTTCAGAAGAAAAAAACCTAAGCTACTAATATTTATATGGGAAAATGTTCTAAATTAATTGACTAGAGAAATGCAAATTAAAACAATTCTGAGATACTACCCATACCTATCAGATTGACTAACATAACAGAAAAGAAAAATGACAAATGTTGGAGGGGATGTGGAAAAATTGGGATAGTAATGCATTGTTGGTGTAGTTGTGAACTGCTTCAGTTATTCTGGAAACCAATTTAGAACTATGCCCAATGGGCTAAAAAAAAATACTATGCATACCATATGACCCAGAAATACCTTTACTAGATCTGTATCCCAAAGAAAGAAAAGAGAGAGAAAGGATGCACATATATAAAAACATTTACAGCGGCTCTTTATGTAATGGCAAAGATTTGGAAAATGAAGGAATGCCAATCAATTGGGGAATGGATGAACAAGTTGTGGCATGTGATTGTGATGGAATACTATTGTACTTTAAGAAATGATGAGCAGGATGACTTTGGAAAAACCTTGGAAGACTTACACAAACTAATACAAAATGAAGTGAGCTGAACCAGAACACCATGCACAGTAAAAACAATATTTTTTAACTTTTAAAATTAATATTTTATTTTTTCCAATTACATGTATAAAGAATGTTTAACATTCATTTAAAAATTTGATCTAAAATGTCTTCCTCTCACCCTCTCCTTACCCCTCATTAAGAAAGCAAGCAATTTTGATATAGGTTATACATATGTAGTTATAAAAAGCATATTTCTATGTTTGAAAGAAAGCACAGACCAAAAAAAAACAAAACAAAATAATGCATTTTTATAAAAAATGTGCTTTGATCTGCATTCAGACTTCATCAGTTCTTCCTCTGGAGATGGACAATATTTTCATTATAAGTCCTTTGGCATTATCTTAGATCACTGAATTGCTGAGAATAGCTAAGTCACTGTTGATCACTGTACAATATTGCTATTATTGTGTACAACTGTCTCCTGGTTCTGCTCATTTCACTTTGCATTAGCTCAAACAAGCCTTCCAGGTATGTTTGTTGTTGTTGTGTTTTTTTTTAATGCTTTATTGACTTCTGATTTACCTCATTTGTTTCCGCCAGATTTTGATTTACAAATTTTCTCTCCGTTTTTCCCCTACCCACCGCCCCAAAATAGCAGTCCCACAGGATATCCCCTCCTCCAATCTGCTCTCTCCCATATTTTCTCCCATACCCCATTCGACTTTTCCAGTGGATCTCTATGCCTCCGTGCCTGTATATCTTATTTCCCAATTACATGTAAGATGGTATTAATAATAGTATATATACACATACACACACACACATATACACACACACACACACACACACACACACACATATATTTGAATATTTGATTTTAAAACTTTCAATTCCAGATTCATTCCCTTCCTCCCTTGTCACCCACCCTCACTGGGAAGATAAGCAGTTCAGTATAGGTTGTACATGTGTGTCTGATGCAAAACAATAACATAGTAGTTATATTGTAAAAGACTGACTATATTTCCCTCCCTCCTATCCCGCCTCCCACTTATTCTATTCTCTACTTTGATTCCCATCCCATTTCAAAAGTGGGTGCTTCCAACTTCCCTCCTCCCCAGCCTGCCCTCCCTTCCATCATCCCCCCTCTCATACCCTTCCCCCCCATTCTCCTGGAGGGTGAGATACCTTATTTAGTGTGTATTTCACTCCCTCCTCAAGTCAGATTCAATGGGAATAACGTTAACCTATTCCCTATTGCCTTCCTATTCTTCCCCTCCATTGTAACCATTTTCCCTTGCCTCTTCTGTATGAGATAGTTTACCCCAATCTGTCTCTCCCCATCTCTTCTCAGCATATTCCTCTCACCTCTTAATTTCACCTTTTAAGCATCATCCCTTCCTGTGAAATTGGTCCTGTACCCTCTATCTATGTATACCTGTAAACATATATACACATTCACATATGTATTCATATGCCCATATACCCTCATATATACATATATGTGTATGTATATATACATATATGTGTATGTATATATACACATATATGTGTATGTATATATATATATATATTTATAATCCCTTCAACTACTGAGAAAAGTTTCATAAGTTACAATTATTGTTTTTCCATGTAGGAATGTTAATAGTTCAACTTTGATAACTTCCATATGATTTCTTTTCCCAGTTTACCTTCTCATGCTTCTCTTGCTTCTTGTATCTGAATGTCAAATTTTCTATTCAACTCTGGTTTTTTCAGCAAGAATGCTTGAAAGTCCTCTATTCCACGGAATGACCATATTTTCCCCTGAAACATGATACTCAGTTCTGCTGGGTAGGTGACTCTTGGTTTTAATCCCAGCTCCTTTGACCTCTAAAATATCACATTCCAAGCCCTTTGATCCCTCAGTGTAGAAGCTGCCAGATCCTGGGTTATCCTGATTGTGTTTCCACAATATTCAAATTGTTTCTTCCTGACTGCTTGTAATATTCTCTCCTTAATCTGGGAATTCTGGACACTGGCTATAATATTCCTAGGAGTTTTCTTTTTGGGATCTTTTTCAACAGGTAATCAGTAGATTCTTTCAACTTCTATTTTGCCCTCTTGTACTAAAACATCAGGGCAGTATTCTTTGAGAACTTCCTAGAGGATGCTTTCTAGGTTCTTACTTTGTTCATGGCTTTCAGGTAGTCCAATAATTTTTAAATTATCTCTCCTGGATCTATTTTCCAGGTCAGTGGTTTTTCCCATGAGATAGTTCACATTGCCTTCTATTCTTTCATTTGTTTGGATCTGTTTAACAGCATCTTGATTTCTCATAAAGAGAAATTCTCCATTTGCTCCAATCTAATTCTGAAGCAATGATTCTCCTCATTGAGCTTTTGAGATTCTTTTTCCATCTGGCAAATTTGGCTTTTTAAGGCATTCTTCTCCTCATTGTCTTTTTGAGCCTCCTTTGCCATTTGAGTCAGTCTGTTTTTTAAAGTATTATTTTCCTCAGTCAGGCTGTTGACTCTCATTTCATGATTTTCTTGCATTGTTCTCATTTCTCTTCCCAATTTTTCCTCCACTTCTCTTATCTGCTTCTTAAGGTCCTCTATGGCCTGCAACCAGCTTGTATTTTCCTTTGAAGCTTTTGGTGCAGGAGTTCTGACTTCACTGTTTTCCTCCTGTTCCATGCCTTGCTCCTTTTTGTCCCCAAAATAGGAGTCTAATGTTGGAATCTTCTGTCTGCTTTGTTTCCTTTGCCTGCTCATTTTGCCACTCAATTACTTGACTTTTGGGCTTTTTGCCACAGTAGGACTCTGCCACCAGACAGGGGAGCTTTCGTCCCAAACGCTGGGGTTTTCTCAGCTGCCGGAGGTATTAGATGGGTGCCCTCTCTGAGGTCTCCACACACTCTGGCAACCTGGACACACATCCCAGGACCTCCACCCTAGACTGCAATCCAGATCCAAGCAGGTTAAAGCAAGAGTGATTACCCCTCAGACTGGTTCTTGGTCCCCCGACGCTCTGTAGGCCACGAGCTGAAGCCACCTCTTGGCGCTGGCTGGCTGTGCTGGGGTCTCAGTGGCTTCTCGCCCTGGGGGTAAAAGCCATGCACTCCCACTTACTGGTCCCAAAGTCCAGACTGCACTGACCTCTCACTTTGTCCTTCGCATCTATGTGTTGATAAATCTGGAAACGGCTACAACTTCCGCTGTTCTGGAGTCCCTCTCGCTGTGGCTGGTCAGGCCCGCCCTGGGGCTAAAGACTTGGCATGGGGCTGGGCTCGGCTCCCTGAACGCTGTGCTGGCTGATTCCTGCTGGCCGGCTGGGCTGTCCTCAGCGGGAGGTTAGCTTCTCTGTGTCATTTTGTGGGTTCTGCAGCTCCAAAGTTTGCTTAGAGTCCCCTTTTTACATGGATTGGGGAAGGTGGAAGCCGGAGCCGCGGGAAGGTTGTGCTTCTACTCCGCCATCTTGGCTCTGCCGCCCCCTTCCTGTGTTTTTTTTTTTTTAAGAGCATCCTACTCATCATTTCTTATAGCAAAACAGCATTCCATCACAATCATATGCCACAACTTGTTTAGCCATTCCAAAATTGATAAGCATCCCCTCAATTTCATTTTTTTTTACCATAAGTAAAAGAGCTGCTATAAATATTTTTTGTACATATAAGTCTATTTACTTTTTGTTTTGTTTTTTAATCTCTTTGGGACAAAGACTTGGTAGTGGTATTGCTGGGTCAGAGGGTATGTACATGGTTTTATAGCCCTTTAAGTAGAGTTCCAAATTGCTCAAGAGAATGGTTGAATCAGTTTACAACTCTACCAACAGTGTACTGTCTCAATTTTTCCACATCTTTTGCAACATTTGGCATTTTTCTTTTCTGACACATTGGCAATTTGAAAATTACGTGGTGGTAACTCAGAGTTCTTTTAATTTTCATTTTTCTAATAAATAGTGATTTAGAGCATTTTAAATAGCACTATATATAGCTTTCATTACTCATCTGAAAACTGTCTATTCATATCCTTTGAGCATCTAACATTTAGGAAATGGCCCTTATTTTTATAAATTTGACTCAGTTCTGTATATATTTGAGAAATGAGATCTGTACCAAGGAACTTGCTAATTTTATTCACAGTTATGCTTTTCTTTCCATCCTATTTTCACTGTTTATCATCTGCTCTCTGTCTCTCTGTCTCTGTCTCTCTGTCTCTGTCTCTATCTCTCTGTCTCTGCTCTCTGTCTCTCTGTCTCTGCTCTCTGTCTCTGTCTCTCTGTCTCTCTGTCTCTCTGCTCTCTGTCTCTCTGTCTCTGCTCTCTGTCTCT
>NW_027186540.1:15160883-15164179 GCF_028583685.1 Petaurus breviceps papuanus
TCTGTCTCTCTGTCTCTGTCTCTCTGTCTCTCTGTCTCTGTCTCTCTCTCTCTGTCTCTCTCTCTCTCTCTCCTTTCACTCTGTCCATTTTTGCTTCCAACTGCCTTCTCCCTCCATCATCTACTCTCCCTTTTATCAGCACCCCACATTGTCCTATCTCCTTCCTCTTCTACTTTCCTATAGAGTAAGATACATTTCTGTATCAAACTCATCATGTATGTTATTCCCTCTTTCAGACAGTTCAAATCAGAGTAGATTCAATAACTCTCCCCTGACCTCCCCCATCTTCCCCTCCATTATGAAATATGAAATAATTTACCCCATCCTACCTCTCCCCTTTCTCTTTCTCCCAGTGCATTCCTCCTTCTCACCCCTTAATTAAATACATATATATATACACACACACACACACACAAACATCTCATCCCATCATATTCAACTCATACCCATGTCATCCACTTATGTATACTCCTTCTAACTGCCTTAATAATGAAGGTTCCTAGGAGTTATAAGAATCATCTTCCCATGTAAGAATGTAAACAGTTCAGTCTTATTGATCCCTTATGATTTCCCATTCCTGTTTCCCTTCTTAATGTTTTTCTAGAGTCTTGTATTTGAAAATCAAAATGTCTGTTGGACTCTGGTCTTTTCATCAGGAATGTTTGGAATTCCTCTATTTCATTAAATATCCATTTTTCCAAAAAAAGATTATATTTAGTTTTGCTAGGCAGGTGATTCTTGGATGTAATCCTACCTCCTTTGCCTTCCAGATTATCATATTCCAAGTCATCCCAATCCTTTAATGTGGAAGCTGCTAAGTGCTACCTTGACTATGGCTCCACTATATTTGAACTGTTTCTTCCTGACTGCTTACAATATTTTCTCCTTGAATAGGGAGCTTTGGAATATGGTTGTAATATTCCTGAGATTATTCATTTTGGAGGTGATTAGTGAGTTCTTCTGGTTTTATCCTCTGGTTCTAGAATATAAGAGCATTTTTTCTTGATAATTTCTTGAAAGATGGTATCTAGGCCCTTGTTTTGTTTTGTTTTTTTTTAGGGCTTTCCGGTAGTTCAACAATTCTTTTTTTTTTTTTTTTGGAGGAGAGAAGGCAGGGGAATTGGGGTTAAGCGACTTGCCCAAGGTCACATGGCTAGTAAGTGTTAAATTTCTGAGGCTGGACTTGAACTTGGGTCCTCCTGACTCCAAGGCCAGTGCTCTCTCTATTCACTGCACCACCTAGCTACCCCTAGTTCAATAATTCTTAAATGATATTTCCTTGATGTATTTTCTAGGTCAGTTGTTTGTTCGATCAAATATTTTACATTTTCTTCTATTTTTTTCATTCTTTTGATTTTATTTTTGATGTTTCATGGAATCATTAGCTTCCCCTTTCCCAATTCTATTTTTTAAGGAATAATTTTCTTCAGTGAACTCTTATACTTCCTTTTCCACCTGTCCAATTTTATTTTTAGGGAGTTATTTTATTCAGTGAATTTTTGCATTTTTTTGCAAATTTTTCCATTTGGCTAATTCTGCTTTTTAAGGTACTTTTCTCTTCATGGGATTTTTGTGTTTCTTTTACCATTTTGCCTAGTTTATTTTTTCCCCAGAATTTATTTATTAATTTTTAGTTTTCAAAATTCATTTCCACAAGATTTTGAGTTAGAAATTTTCTCCCTATCTCTCCCCTAACCTTTCCCCAAGATGGCAAGCGTACTGAATATCCCTTCCCCCAGGCTGCCCTCTCTTATATCCCCTCCTATCTCCCACCTCCCCATTCTTCCTTACTTTCTTGTAGGACAAGATGGATTTCTATACCCAATTGCCTGTATATCTTATTTCCTGTTTGCAAGTAAAAACAATTTTTAAACATTTGTTTTTAAGACTCTGAGTACCAGATTCTCTCCCTTATCCCCTCCTCACTCACTCCCACTGGGAAGACAAGCAATTCAATATAGGTTGCACATGTGTAGCTATGCAAAACATTTCCATAGTAGTAACATTGTGAAAGATAATTTCCCGCCATCCTGCCCCCCATTTATTCTATTTTCTCCTTTGACCCTGTCCCTTTTCAAAAGTGTTTGCTTTTGACTACTCTCTTCCCCAAACTGTCCTCCCTACTATCATGTTCACCTCTTATGCCCTCCTGCCTACTTTCCTGTAGAGTAAATATAGTACCCTACCATACCCAGGATGGCTGCTAGTACAAGTTCTTTCATCTGCTTTTCTAAAGGAAAGCAACTTAAAATGGGTCAACAATCTTACTTTAATCAATCAAACATATATCATTTGCCTAGTTGAGGGGAAAAAGCCAGCACCCTGAACTTCAGAGAATACAAACAGAAGTTACAAGCAGACAAAAATACAGAGAAAATAACACAATTCAGCAGACAGGGCTTCTAGGTGTCTGATCATTACATCTATACCTAGTTAGTCACCAGAGAGGGAAGCAACAACACCTGGGTTTTCAAAGTCAGGGGGCTCAACGGCTGCCCAGAGTCTCATCTGGCCAAATCACACAACTCTCCCCAAAGTGAGCCCCAAAGCAAAACCTTGTCTCATAGATATATATTGCCTTCTCCAGGGTCAGAGAACATCACAAGCCTTCATGATTCACTTGGCTACAGCATAACAAAAGTTGTACCTTCCTGAAAAACAAGTCTCCCACCACAGGCTCCATGTGAGCACATGCAGCCTATTAGGGGGCAGAGTATATTTTCAAATCAGGAAAGGTCCTCAAATTCAACTTAGGCTTATGTAGCAGCAAGCACCCCAAGCGTCCTCAGGGTTTGCAGCTACCACAGGTTCTTGGATCTGCTTTGTTAAAGGAAAGCAACTCAAAATGGGTTAACAGGCTTACTTTAATCAGTCAGACATATATCGTTTACCTTGTTCAGGAGAAAAGGTCAGCACCCTGAACCTCAAAGTATACAGGCATAATTATCAGGAGAGAAACATCAAGTAGACAGATTTCCAAACTGTCCAACCATTACATCCATACCCAGTCAACATCTGGGTTTCCACATTCTGGGTTTTTCAAAGCCGGGGGACTCTCAACAACGGCTTCCCAGAATTCAGATCAAATCACAGAACATTTCTCAAAGTGAGTCCCCAAAACAAAGCTACACATCAGGGCTTATATAGCCTCCTCCTGGCTCAGAGAATGTAACAACCTTTCCGGACCCACTGGCTAATCAAAAAGTATCAACTGAAAAACAAGCCTCCCACCCCAGTCTCCAGGTGCACTTTAGCCTAGGGGCAGGGAAGATCTTTAAATTTGCATTTCCATTACA